>NC_061117.1:193384620-193478741 GCF_002878395.1 Capsicum annuum | reverse complement strand
ATATATATATATGTATATATATATATATATGTATATATATATATATTCATATTTGGCCTTTAAGTTTTAATATTTATCCATTAATTGCTACTAAAATGATCCAAAATCCAATATAAACTTAAAACCTACACTTTTCACTCTTCATATTATTTTTTAGTTTCGAGAGAGTTTTTTGCTCTTCAATTTTTCATAATTGTGATTTTTTATTAGCACATGAGTGAAAACATACTTGATCTAAACTTCAATCACAATATAATTGTAAAAAAATAAAGATTATAAAAAAAAACTAAGAAAAACTAAAAAAAAAACAAAAGAACCGATTAAAACCTAAATCAGAAAAACCAATTTTATGTTGGTTTGATTTGGTTTATAGTTTTAATAAACCAACATAGTTGATTTGTTTTTTATTCCAATAGAAAAACAAACCAACCCGACCTATGTACACCCCTAGTTACATAGTTGGACTTTCATTGAAAATTTTGCTTTGCATAATATGGTAATGGAACTTAAAGTTTGTTTGGATGGTTTAAATGGTTAAATAGTAAGGCCTTGGTGGTCATGCCTTTGGTTTAAATGAAAAACCTTATGGGGTATACGGAAATCCCTCAAGTGATTTTAATAATGAAAATTATAGGGTAAATAGGAATCCCTAAGGATTGGCTAATGACATTACTTGCAAGATATAACGGGTATAACGATGCCACTACATAATGCCTTGGTAATTAACTCTGGAATTGGTGGTTTGGTTATCTACTAAAGGTTTTAATTGTGCAATAATGGTTGGTTGTGATTACTAATTGTGATGGTATGAGTCCAATGGACTGAAACTGGAGACTCATGTTTGTCGACATAAGGGTTGGTCATGGTGATCATATACATGTGGGGTACACGAGAATCTTCTAAGTTTATAGGTTTATATATGTATCATGTAGGGCGAAGGGTACACAGTAATCCCAACCCCTATGATATCTATGATTTGTGCGGCTACACGCACTTGGGCCTGTTTAGGGGTTAACTTTGGACCCATATAGCCCGTGGGTGGGTTTAGGACGGTAAAGATACACAAACTCAGGGAATCGGGTTTAGCATGCATTTAAAATCTCTAACCTGAGTTTGTGTATCTTTATCGTCCTAAAACCACCCACGGGCTATATGGGTCAAGTGTTAACCCCTAAACGGGCCCAAATATGTGTAGCCGCATGAATCAGAGATATCATAGGGGTTGGGATTACCGCGTACCCTTCGCCCTACATGATACATATATAAACCTATAAACTTAGAAGATTCTCGTGTACCCCTATGTATGGATGTGCTTGCATATGGTTATTTACATAGTCTTAAATATTGACATTATTTTATCCTTACTTTTGAGTGTATTTTAGTGTTCACCTGCTAACCTGTCTTTGACCGATGTATCCTTACGCGATGCAGGAACCAACCATACTACTCATCCTGCTCATTGATTGGATTGGGGACAGCCTTGTGTTGGATTAAAGTGGTGAGCTTCCATACTCTGGAAGTCTCCATTTAATGTTATGGTCTTCTCTACATACTTTTGTTGTTTCTTAGACATTTATTTTTTTCTATGGTCGGGGGTATGTCCCGATTGGATGTTGTTTTGATTTCGGATAAAGGCTTTATGAGACTACTTTGGATTGGCATAGGCAGTGTCGGTATTGTGTTAACCTTGGCATTGGTATTAGAATTGGAGATGACACTATTTGATGTTATTTGAATAGGATTGTTCCATTCTATTTTGTTATATATATATTCATAATTCATCCGACATAAGGTGCAAGGCAGTTATGGTTGGGTTTTTGGGGTGATCTCTAGTCCCGATCAAACCTGAGGATCCCGATACAACTAGACCCTTGTTTGAGTCATGTAATATTGGTATCATAGATCTAGGTTCATGCTCACTTGGGAGTTCACAAAGACGTGCTGAGTAGAGTCTCTTTTAAGGGTGTATAGCATACCACACTCATAAGGGAGAGGCTACAAGTCATTTAGGAATGTTTCCCTTTCTTATGTTCTGTTTACAAGCTGTAGAGTCTAAATCCTAAATTCTTATCTAATTATGATTTGTTCGCTTTTCAAATCATACCCTCTCGATGATCTGAAGATCATAGAAACTCGTCTATTCCAACCAAGGACAATATTGATAGAACCCCCTCTACTCATGGGATCTATACTCGGTCTAGGGGTCTAGTTTTGCATTGTTCTGGAGTTCCACCGATTCCCTCTAGTCTATCTCAGACTCATTAGGCTGAAGTGTCGAACATTGAGTTTCATCAGTCCATTCACATGTTAGCATAATTTGTAGCTACTCAGTCTGAGCACGATGTTCCTATTACTCCATATTTTGAGGCTATATGGGTTGGCCAATTCATAAGGTTAAAATGTCTGACCTTTACTAGTGTTAACATGGAGAATGATCCTAAGGGTTTTCTAGATGAGATGGAAAAGATCTTTCATGTTATGCGTGCCATGAATATGGAGGGTGTGGAGTTTGACGTCTATCAGTTTAAGGATGCGGCATACCACTGGTATTAGAAATGGGATCAGGCAAGAGGTGAAAATGTTGAGTCATCTCCATAGGAGGATTTTTCTAGTATATTTCTAGACCGCTTCTTTCCTCAAGAGTTGAGGGAAGCTAAGGTGAAAGAGTTTGTTTATCTAAAGTAAGACAGGATATCAGTCAAGGAGTATGCCTTGAAGTTTCACTAGTTGTCTAGGCATGCTTCAGAGATGGTTTCTAGCATGAGAGATAGAATAAGGAAGTTTGCTTTTAGGCTGTCTAGAGAGCTAATAGTAGAGACTAAGGCTACCTTATTGATCAAGGACATGGATATCTCCAAGATGGTGGGGTAAATGAAAAAGGTAGAGGGAGAGAAGAAGATTTAAGCTGAACTAAGGGAGAGGAAAGGCATTAAGTTTAGGCTCTCTGAGTAAGGTGGTGGCCAGTAGCAGAGTTGAGTGGATGGTGGTAAGAGGCCTAAGAAAAAGTAGGGAAATTCTGGGTCTTACTCGATGGCTAGTACTCTCTACCCAAAGTCGTCAGGTGACAGGCATTTCCAAGGTGGTGACAACTTCAAGGAATAGGATGCTTAATCTCAGACTAGTGGGCCCTAGTCAACTCTATCATATCCTTCCTACAGGTCTTAAGTTAGATTACATCAGGGTTTCTTTGATAAGGAGAGGGACATGTGCTTCAACTATGCTTAGCCTGGGCATATTCTTAGAAATTGTCTAGTTGGTAAGGTTGCATCAGGAATGAACAAGGTTCTTGTTGCTTCATCATTAACTCTGGCACCAAAGGGTGCACCATCTAGTTCCGACATATGTTAGAACCGTCTTTATGCTCTCACTACCCGACAGGAGTTTGAGGCATATTCTAATGTCTTGATTGGTATGTTGAAACTCTTTTCTCAAGATGTGTAAGTTCTACTTGATCTGAGGTCTTCTCTCTCTTATGTGACCTCATTTGTCACTGTGCATTTTTGGTTTTAGTCAAAGTGTGTTTTAGACCCTTTTTCTATTTCTACCCTGGTAGGTGACTTTGTGATTGCTAGAAGAGTCTATAGGGGTGTGCAGTAGCTATTGGTAGAAAAGAAACTTTGGTGGATCTGTTTGAATTAGATATGGTAGATTTTCATGTCATATTGGGGATGGATTAGTTGCTCTTGTGGTATGCTTCATTAGACTATTGGACCCATAAGGTTTTTTTTTTAAATTCCCTAATGAATCAGTTATTGAGTGGGAGGGTGGTTCCCTAGCTCGTAAAGGGAAGTTCATATCTTATCTTAGAGCTTGGAGATTGATCTCCAAGGGGTGTCTATATGATTTAGTCTGGGTTAAAGATTCTAACTCGGATAGTCCTTCTTTATATTATGTTTTGGTAGTGAATGAATTTTCTGAGGTCTTCCCTGATGACCTTCCTAGCGTTCCTCCTGATAGAGAGATTGACTTTGGGATTGATCTTGTTCTGAACACTCATCCGGTTTCTATTCCCCCTCCCCTCCCCGTATAAAATGACTCCAACTGAGTTTAAAGAGCTTAAGGAGCAACTCAAGGATCTTTTATTTATTCATACGAAAGAAGGATGGTTCTCTTCAGATGTGTATTGATTACCACAGTTAAATAAGGTGACAGTAAAGAATAAGTATCCTCTTCCAAGGATAGATAATTTGTTTGATCAGTTGCAGGGTGCTAAGTTTTTCTCCAAGATTGATCTTTGATTCAGGTATCATCAGCTAAAGATTAGGAAGGTAGATATCCCTAATACTTCTTTTCGTACTTGGTATGGGCTCTTTGAGTTCTTGGTTATATTTTACGAGTTACCAATTCCCCAGCAACATTTATGGATTTGATAAATATAGTCTTCTATTTATTTTTAGTTCTGTTCATCATTATTTTTATAGATCACATTCTGGGGTATTTTAAGAGTGAGGTGGATCATGCGAATTACCTCCGCATTGTATTGCAGACCTTGAAGAAGCAACAGTTGTATGCCAACTTTTCAAAATGTAAATTCTGGTTGTGCGTTGTCACTTTTCTAGGTCAATCATTTCTAGTAAAGGCAGCATGGTGGATCTATAGAAAGTTGCCATGGTGAAGAAGTGGCCTATACCCACGACTCCAATTAATATTCAGAGTTTCTTAGGTTTAGCTGGTTACTACCGGAGGTTTGTAGAGAGTTCAACTATAGCTGCTTGACTAAGTTTACTCAGAAATAGGTAAAGTTCTTGTGGTCCGGTGCTTGTGAGGGAAGTTTTGAAAAGTTAAAGAATAAGCTAAATTTGGCTCTGGTTTTGACTTTTCATGAAGGCACTGATGGTTTTATGGTCTACTGTGATGCATCCCTTATGGAACTTGGTTGCATTCTAATGCAGCATGGAAAGGTGATAGCTTATGCCTCCAGATAGTTGAAGGTATATGGGAGGAATTATCCAACTCCTGACATGGAATTATTAGCTGGTGTGTTTCCATTAAAAATTTGGTATCACTATTTGCATGAAGTGTATGTTGATATCTTTTTTGACCATAAGAGCCTGTAATAAGTGTTTACTCAGAGGGATCTTAACCTCAGGCAGAAAAGGTGGCTTGAGCTTTTCAAGGATTATGACATGAGTCTTCATTACCATCCAGTTAAAGCTAACGTGGTTGTTGATGCTCTTAGCATGTTATCCCTGAGAAGTCAAGCTCATGTAGATAAGAAGAAGCGGGAATTGGTAAAGTATATTCACCATTTGTCTAATCTTGGGGTTCGTCTATGTTACAACCTAGGGCTACCCCCTAGTCGCGGCAATGGTGCTAATGGTCACGAATGACCACAAGCTAACCCGTAAGTTGGTTCCTGCTGTGAGCACTGAACAAATTAAAAAAATACACTTGTTAGGAAGTAAATAGTTAATACCACAAGGTTTAAATACTGATAAGATAATGTAAAACTGGATACTGAAATACATATCAAAATATGTCTGAGACATCTAATAAAACCAACCGACTGTCTAACTAACTGACTACATATTTGAAAGCCTCTAAACTGAGTGAAAAGAGTTGATGGGATAGGCCCCAACTAACTCCAACTGACTAACTTAACAGAAATGCAAAAATACTGAATAAACATAATAGGTCCTCGATATATAAGGTCTTACCACAACTGTTGTTACTGATAGGCTGAGCTGTCTAAGCACGGTCAAGAAACTATGCATTCGAACCTATGATATTAAACATCATAGCACAAATTAGAGTATGCGATCAATACTTTAAATGTACTGGTATATAAGATGAGGTTAGGTTGAAATGTCAGTGTTAACTGTGCAAGAAATAATGGTTGGCTGAATAATATGAGATAACTGAGTATGTATGCATGAAAACTGAAATACTAAGAATGCAATACCAAGCATTTAATATTTCTGAAACAATTTGTAAACTGAATTACTGAAATTTGATAATTGAATAACTGAAAGTTTATATGCTATGGTTAAGCAAACCTGAACTGAATTCTGTATTGAATACTATACTGAGATATGAGAGGTATCATCTAACTGACATGCCCCAATCTATGCTAAGCGAGGTCCAACCTATAACCCCAGTTGAATGGGTGTTAGTACCTTGCCACGGGTACTAATAATGGCTTTGTGGATCCTCTATTATGATGTTCCTAAGGACCTTAATGTCAAGCCTAAGCTAATGGGTGACCCATGAGAGAAAGTCAAGCCTAAACTCACAGGTGACTCCTCAGGGAAAATCAAGCCTAAACTGATGGGTGACTCCTCATATCATACACTGGCTACGTAGTTCTGGAATACAGGGACCGCTATGACTAGATAGGCATTATCCATTATGACTAGATAGGCATTATCCATCTTGATCTGAAATTCAATATGAATAGGGAAGAAGTTAAACTTATTGATTCTATTCTTCATAGAAAGAATTTCCTTGAAGGTGGAATAGCCGTGTTGTTCTGCCTCTTTCAACTTTCCACTTGCATGTCCGCCTACTTTTCGCTGGCTGTCTTTTTCTTCCAAGAGAATTGCACTCCATTAGTCATTACTAGCATCAGTCTATAACATCATCTATCTGTCTGACGGGATATGGAGTGTCTGGACATCGCTAGAATTTCTTTAATTTTTTAGACCGCATCATCCTTCTCTTTTCCCTAAGCTAGAGCATTTTTCTTCAGAATCTTTGTGATTAGGGAGATATAGGTTGAGACATTAGGGATGAAGTCATACATAATTAATTATGCCAAGAAACTGCTGGAGCTACTTAATTGAAAAGTTACTGTCTGGAAACTTAAGCAATTCCTCGCAGATGTTTGGTCCAGGAGTGTAAGACCCATGTGCAAAGTGCATTACCAAGAAGTCAATATCATCATGCACGAGGGTCATCTTCTTTGCTGAGTGCATTACGCCATGCTACTTTACCAGGTCATGGAATTGGTGAAGGAGGTCAGGGTGCTCTTCTATAGTATTGCTGAAGAGCAGTATGTCGTCGAAGTAGACCAATGATGTATGAAGGATAGGCTTGAATATTCTGATTATGGCCTTTTAGAATAGTAAAGGGTCAAGTTTGAGCCCAAACGACATAACTTTCCACTGGTAGAGGTGATCAAATATGAAAAAGGCCATCTTTGCTCTATTTTTTGGGTGTATGCCTAGCTGCCAAAATTCAGATTTGAGGTTAAATTTTGAAAAGTGGGTGGCTTTTTCTAGGTGTGAGAATAGGGTCATCTTGTGTGGAATAGGGAATTTATCGTCTAGATGGAAATGATTCAGAACTTGTTAATTTATAACTAGACCGAGGTTTCCCTTTATATGTTTAGCGCACTTGTTGACATAGAATGCTTCACAAGCCTACTAGGAATCTAACTTCTCGATGAGCCCAAACTCCAGAAGTTCATCACACTCCTTCTTTGTAAGCTAAAGATGTTCAGGATTCATACCAGAATGACTTGCCTCTGTAGGATTGATATTTTTACTCTTTCTGAATGAGAGTCTGATGAAGAAGTCTTGGTTGATCCATAAGGGATGTTGGTTCTTCTTAAGAAATTTTTTATGAGATTCTACACAAGATTCTTCTATCAGCTGGTGCTCCATCTTCTTTACTAAATCTTCATCAGCAATCTGGAACTGCCTCGGTATGGTGGAATATTACCTAAATTGGCCCATGAAGGTTATACCTTCTGTCAGAATAATGAGGTGGTTCTTAAGCTACTTGTAGATATTGTAACCAATGTATATCCTTCCTTAGTATGTTGGAGCCAAGGACTTTTGTTCTATAGAGTACGCCTGGAAAGAATTCAATCATGATTGGTTGCCTAGTGATCACCCTAGTTGTGAGGACTTCTCTTTTTGATGTTGTGCCAAAGGTATGGAAGTAAGAAACCCATTGGTTAGTGAGAATGATATCAGGATTCAGCATTGAGGCAGCTGCACCTGTGTTTATAAAGAAGATAACGTGAAGGGGCTTGTCTCACCTTGATTGATATACCTTGAGTTCGACCTGGGGTGTTTCTAACTTAGAGATCATATTGATTTCTTCCATGAGCATATAGATCTCCTCCATTAGTGTTGCTAACTGGTTGAATTCACCTTTACTGATGGGTGATGATATCTTCCCCATATAGTCATTGATAATGAGGGACTAAGGTTGGCCGTCAATAAAGAGAGATGGCTTGTCCTCAGTCTCTCATGCGTCTGTGTTATAAATAGATTTAGGAATGTTGTCTAGATTAGAATGGAGAACCTCATCTTTGATTGGGAACTTATCAGCCTCCATTATTTCTTCTGAGGATGGAGCCTCACTTTTTGCCTTTTTAGACTTAGGACATGTTTTGGCAAAGTGTCCTTTGTTATGGCAAATATAGCACTTGGCTTTGCCAGGATCTTTCTTTTTGGGGGATCTGGCATTATGGTCGGACACTAGTTCTTTATCCAGTGGTTTTTTCTTTCAGGCTCGCCTGTATTGAATGTACCTTTTGTTCCTTGCCTGACATTTTGAGAGCTGGGGAGACTTATTTGGCTCTACATGATTAGTGGTAATCATGCCTATGATTTTATTAGCTCCTGTAGAAAAAATAGGATCTGGGTTATAATTTGAGCTCATCATATTTGTCGGATTAGTTGACCGAGGATATTTTTGCTTTTCTTCCTACTCTGGGTTGATGTCATCAATGGAAATAGAGGAATTCAAATATTCCTCAACAGGATCACCATGGAATTACTGAGGATTATAATTCCTTGTATCTTCTGTATTGAACTCTGAGGTGTCCTATTCTTGCATAGGTAGATCATCAGTCCAGAAGAATTCTGGACATATGTGGCCATGATTAAGGAGACTATGCTTGATAGAATACAAGTCCTCATCTTATGGAATTTTATGTGGGATCTGCAGGTCAACTTCTGGGACTATAGCATCTAGCTCTACAAAGATGTCATATTGTGATGGATCGATAGCCGTTGAGTTCATCATACTAGCATCATGTAGGGCCTTCTTCCTTTTGACTTACTAATGGTCTATCATTCCTTCTTTTCTTTTGTATGTGCATTTGGGAAGGTCAAATCTTTGCTCATGTTTTTGAGTCGGACAAAGGAGATCATAGGTGGATGAGCTTGATGGATACCTGGAAAATGAATGGTGTATACTATGTGGTAATTTCGGAAGTACGGTATATGTCAGGATATTTTTTTGGATTTGTGGTGTCGTACTCAATATGGTAATCTATTCTTTGGTGATGCCATTTCTCTTCATTGCTGGTCAATGAAAGGATAGTACTGAGGTGTCTGGTGGACAGGTTGCTAACTGGACAGCCTGTCTTCTTTCTTATAGTACCTCTATGAGTTTTCCATGGACCGAATCCCAATATCCATCATCATCACCATTTGGCTTAGCCATTTCACAACATACACCGCTACATTTTCTAACCCATGACCAATGTCCCATGAAAGGACACTTGAACCAGTGTACATGGCATCCCTTATGATTGAATTATTTGACCCAATCATTGTCTCTCATAGATCTTTCGAGTAAGTGTGAGACATATGTCGAGTCTAAGCTTTCTTCCCTTAGGTATGTATCAGAGGGGATGATCATGGGGATTGGAAGAGATGTCTGGCGTAACGCTCAAGTCTGTACCCCAGATGCTACATGGTGCTTATAATTGCGAGGGACCACAAGCTAACCCATGATTGGTACCTGCTACAATAACTGAATAGTAATACTCTAATTATGCGTAAATTAGGTGAAAACTTACCATAAGGTTCAAAACTGTAAATAAATACTGAGTACGGTACATCAATACCAAAATTGAACATCTGTCTATAAATACTCTAGTTTGAAAAACCTCTACTTTCTTAACAAGGAGTTGATGGGAGAAGTCCCCAACTAACTCTAGCTACTAAAATAAACTGAGTACTAAAAAACTGGAATAATACATTTGTCCTTGAACTATGAGGACTCACCACTAAGTTTGCTACTAATGGATCGGGCTGTTAAGTATAATCGGGAGCCCGTGCATCTGAACCTATGATATAAGACATTATAGCACAAAAGAAAGGTATGTGTCAATACTTTGAATATACTAGTATGCTAAGTGAGGTAGGATGAGATGCATGGGTTCATATTCATGAATAATACTGACTGAATAACATGAGTATGACTGAATGAGAGTACATGCATGAATACGTAAACTATCATTTAGGTCATGATAACATCGGATACTGAGTTCTGAGTTACAGATTTTACTGATATCTAAGTCTCCTGATATTGTATAACTGATAGCTAAATGACTGTATCTGACAGTCCTAATTATGTGGAACTGTGCTGAGTTCCGTACTGAACTGAGTGACTGTATTTGACAGTCCTAATTCTATAAAACTAAACTGAGTTCTATACTAAGACTGTGGGAGGTAATCATCTAACCAACATGCCCCTTTTTGAAATAGATTGGGTTTAAACTATAACCCCAGTTGAAAGGGTATTAGTACCGTGCCACAGGTAAATATAACTATGAGTTAACCCTCTTTGACAGGAAGATCTTTCGTCAACCCTCGCTGGCAGGAAAACTCGTATGAGATGTATCAACCCTTGTTTAGAAGGAAGATATCTCAACCTATGCTGTCTACATAGTTCTGTAATACAGGGACTTCTACTAAGGGTCAAACCCTCTATTGGTAGGAATGCCCTTATCCCTACGTTCGCTCGGTGTTGAATCCTACTTACAACTGAATAGACACTAGACTGATTTCTAAATTGTACTAGGCTGGACTAAACTGTTACTGATTGTACTGTCTAACTGAACTAAACTGAGTTCACTGAGTTCCATTAACTGATGGAGTACTACTAACTGCTGTTAACTAATGGGATACTATAGAGTTCTGTTGACTAGCTGAATTTACTAAGGTCTGAACTGACTACTAAACTGTAACTGTGACTGATTACTGGAGCTACTATTCATGAAACTATTGAGACTTTTTGTAACTACCATAACTCTAGGTAACAACTAAGTTTTTAGGTATTGAATATCCCTAGGACTCAATAGCATGAAAAGTAAATCATAGCATAAACATAAAAGGCATAACTCATTCATAGAGACATTTTATCAAACACTTGCATGATATAACTTGCACATAAACTAACATGACATGATTTTGTTCCTTTCTCTTTGTTTGCATGAGCAATTTATCAAACAGTTAGAGAACATAATCCATGAACATGACACTAGACATCATGTAGGCATCATAATTCAAATCCCCATTTACAATTTCAAGGGTTTAACATGGATTCATATGATCTTATCTTTATATCAAATAGCTCCTCATGAAACTTGTAACAAAACATGGATTGGAAAAATAATTAATCATTATAATCATGAATATAATCAAACCTAACATGAAATTCATGAAATCAATACTCTTGGAGTTTTAAAAATAGTTTCTTGGACTCCAAGGGAGGAAGGGACCCTTAGATGAACACCTAACGTACCTTAACAATTAAATTCTGAAAGATTAATGGCAAGTTGTTGAGTCTTGAATTTGAATTTAA
Source organism: Capsicum annuum (assembly GCF_002878395.1). NCBI lineage: Eukaryota > Viridiplantae > Streptophyta > Magnoliopsida > Solanales > Solanaceae > Capsicum > Capsicum annuum. The sequence continues at coordinate 193,467,191 of NC_061117.1, read as the reverse complement.
ATCTCCTAGGGTTTGTTCTTGAGAGTAATTTGTGAAGAATGAATAATTTTTTATCTTAGAAGGGTTTAATTTCATGTTTTGGGGCTGATAGATGTGGGAAAAGACCCAATTATCCCTAAGGATGCGACTTTTTAATGACTGAAAACTAGCCTAGACATGACGCGTCGTTGGTATCGACACGACGGCCAACAGCGTCGTGTCAAGACCGTATTGATTTACTGGAATTTGCACTGGGAGCTGGAGAAAAATATTTATCGACGCGATAGGCGACGCGGCGCATCGAGATCGCATCGATCCACTGGTTTAGACTTCTAAACATGCCTCAAACAAAGTTTGAAAAATTTGAAACTTGTTCGAGAAAACCTACTGACATTCCTGATCACTAATTAACCTAAAAATTGATATTGAAAGGTCATAAGGGTCGTGAAAAAGGATCTCTAAATTATGAAGGCTAAAATCACTCTAAGTATGAACACTTAGCTGGATTTTTCTAAGTCTAAGACCTCCTAAAAAGCTTTAAAGGACTGAGTTAACCTTAGAATTTTGCGGCGCCTTACATCTGGTAAAGGGTCACTTCAGATAAAGTGTTGAGACGCTATGAATAAAATCTCAACTTCTTATAACAGTTGACACATGAATCTGGGGTGACTTTGAGTAATTCTTCTCTAGATACTTGCTTTGAGATTTTTACACCAAGGATGGCTCTTTGGGTAGTATCTATGACTAAGGACAATGAGGTTTGGTCTCCTAGTATGGACAGAGTGTTCTCATAGTTTTTCACTTGCCAGGCTGATTGATAGTGTATTGTTGGTATAAGCTAGCATCTAGTGTTTCCAGGATTTGGACTTTGATTTTTAGTGCCTTGGTTAGACTTGGATTAAAAAGGGACATAGTTAGGTTTGGAAATAGAATAACAACAAGTGTCCCAGCATCCAAGATAACATGTAGGGTACCCAGATTCACATGTTGGTATCTGCGAAATCTTATATCAAAGAGAGAAAGAAATGCCTATAGTGGCTGGCCTTTTCTTCCATGATGCATCTACGCAACATGAACAACACCAAAATTGATATGGGTATAACCATGGTTTTTTCCACTCTTGTGGAAAGTTCTTTGGCATTCGTAGGGTGATGAAGTGCTCATCTAGAGTCATAAGGATATGTTGGTCAAGAGTTGTTGCGACAATTTATTCCTTAGCTCCTTCTGGCCTATTCTAAAGCAAAGAATCAATCTGCATCCATGATTACATACTTTTTTGACAAAGGCAGAGTAGGGGTTGGGTAGAGGTATATAAGTGGAGGATATATCTTGTACATGATGTAGTACCTCTGCTCCATAGATATTGTCATCTTTACACGACAAAGTTTTATAAGGGGTTGGAAACATAACTAACTTAGCAAGAAAGTTGTACGGATCGAACAAAGGAGATGAAGCTGTAGAGAAAGACATATTTTTGTATTTTCTGGACAATAAGGACTCGATGTATTAGTTCTAAAGCTCTAAGGAAAAGAATCAATAAAGTGTAAAATCTTTTTGTGTTTTTATGGACCGACTCTATAAATTTGTGCTAAAGATCTAAGGACAAAACAAAACAAAATATTTGTTTTAAAAATCTAAGGAAAGTAACTACGACTCAATTATGTGCAACAGAATACAAAAACTAGAGAACACTGGACCCTGATAATGGAAATGAAACTGGGACTCAAATATGTATAAGACAATGATAGTAATATCGGAAAGTAAGTACTACGAACGAATCTAAAGCTAACAGCTAAGATAGAGTAAAAGTAAAAAAAAAGAGAAAAATAAAAATATAAAACTGGCTCACGTGTTTGCAATCAGCAGATGTGCATGCAAACTCCTACTTCCGCCATCCCTCCGGGAGTGGGTATATATAAAATCTTTGAAACCATAATAGGGGATAATTGTTCAAAACCCAATCATTTAGACATTTCATCAAACACATGAAATTCATAATATTAAGCATAAGAATGGTAAAACATGCGAAAATAACATAGTTACAATAACAAAACCATGAATTAGGGATTCAACATGAAAATTTCATCATTCAAACGTGTAAGGGCTCGTTCCATCAAAAAACACTTGTTAACATAATTTATAATTATAATTCGTAAGAGCTTCATGGAGATAATTCATTATAAACATGTATAATTCATAATTTAAAACATAAAAATAGATTTTTGGACTCCATGGATGAAAAGGGTCCATGGATGAACATCACACATACCTTAAACCCTTAAGCTTGAAAAAGAAGCACAATCTTGATGCTTTTCTTGAAAGTTCTTAGATTGGAAAACTTAAATTTTTGGATTTCTTGGAGAGGAGATAATTTAATTTGATGTTCTTGGGAGATGGTTAGGGTTTCTTTGTGAGGATAATTGGGGAAAATGGGCATATAATTCCCTAACCGATACTTTAATTCAAGTTTGTACGAATTGGATTGAAGGGAAAAGACTCAATTGCCCCTCAGATAATTAAATTCACAATTGGAACACGGTTTAAGAGGTCATAGTGATGCAATGAGGACTCCACCACTATAACCACCACGATGCGCCACTATTACTCTGAGCCATTGGAATCAAAATCTAAACACGACCCAATTGTCGTCCGAAAAATCTGAAACTTCTCTGAGACATGATCGTTACACCCCTGAACATAAATTAACTCAAAAACCTATGTCTTAGGGTCAGGAAGACCATTTTAAAAATCCTTGAAGTTAAGAGGCCAAAAATAAGACTAAGTCCCGAACACTTAGTGAAATTATCTGGCTTTAAGACTCTTATGCATGCAATTAGGAGCTAAAATATGCTAAGTATAATACAGGGTATTACAATATATCCCCCTTGCGAGAATACTGAGGAAACTGAAATCATATACTGAACATGCATAACTAAAAACATGATAACATGACTGAGCCTAAAACATGATACATAAACTGAATATCATGAACTAAACTGATTCCTTGAATAAATGCAATGACATGAGAATGTTTATAAGGCTGAGATAGAAATGAGAGAGTCATCTTATAAGTAACCATTGCCTCAGTCTGGATCTAGTTTCATGAAGAAAAGTTGAGTAGTTTAAGACCTGAAAACTTGGGGTGTTTCAACATCTCCCCCTTGGGATTCTTTGTTCCCCAAATGATACTGACTTGGCTGACATATTAAGAAAAGACTGAGATGATGCACGAGGCACTTATGAACTGAATCATTACAAAATACCTGGATCTAAATCATGATGCATGAACTGAACTGAATTCACAATTTACATGGATGCGATCAACTATCTCTTGGAATGGCAATATTCATGAAACTTCTGATAGTAAGACTAGACCGAAAGATAGAACAACCATAGGAACTTATCTGTCTAACTGCAAAACTGAATTGTTGGCTATATGGACTGAATTATATTGAAAGCTTATACTCAACTGGAGTATTTCTTCAACACTCTTTCTAAGAAGTTATAATAACAGTAGGAAGCAAATAACTTAGGCATGATCTGAATAAGATATATGAGTAAGAACTCTTAATAAGGCTATAAATCTGTAACATGGGACATGGGGCTATGAAATATAAACTAGAATCGGTATGCCTTAAATAATGCAACTTCCACTCTAAAGCTTAGACATACTCCTTAAATACTCCCTCAACTATATGTTCCGCTTCAATACTGCACTTCACTTGGGGCTACTAAAAATATTTCACATGGGCATTGATAACTCTATCTACTAAAGTCTAAGCTGAACTGAATTCTCTAAATATGTTCAAGCCTACTCGAATCTACAAAGTGCACCTATAACACTGTAATACTAGTCGAAATCATAAATTCAATACACCCTAAAATTCTCATCTCAAGAATAATTCTTCTCACCATTTCAACAACAAAATTCAACCTCTTACTAGGAATGTACTAACACACAATACACCCACCCACTTATATACACAAACATAATGTTCAAGCATATCATCATAACCACACATGATCTTCTAGGAAAACAACCCATCAAAGCACCTTTTCTGTGCTCTCTAATACTTCTATAATTAACAACTTCCATGCATTATTCTTAAGGAAATCACACACAAAATTTTAACTAGCCATGACATATATCAAAAACTTGGCCTCAATCTTACTCCACACTTATAAACTTAGATCAAACAAGCATACAACAATATTTCCCCAACATGAAGCATTTACTCTCCCCCATCTAAACAACTACTTATCACCACTACTATTTCATAAGTAAAGGTTAGAGCATGAGGACCTGAAGCATGAAAGAATACTATGCATAACTTGGATGCTTAACTGAGGCCTGAGAAATAATATATCCATAACCTAGGTTCATTACAAAGATAAAAAAGAGAGGATATACATGACATAATCTGAATTTCAGTGATTATTAAGAGAGTATCATGAGTATTGGAACTGAACGAACTCTAACTCTAAGATGGTGATAAAAATATCTTAGGTATATCATAGAGAAACAACTATCACCCTCAAGTTGGTTGAACAAATCATCAATCCTGGGAAGTATGTACTAATTCTTGATTATGACTTTGTTCAACTGACAGTAATCGATGGACATTCTAAGAAAACCATCTTTTATATGCATGAAAAGGGCTGGAACACCCCATGGGGAATTAATGGGCCTGATGAATCCCTTATCTAAGAGAGCTTTCAACAGTTCTTTCAATTCCCTAAGCTCAGCTAGAGCCATTATGTAGGGTGGAATAGAGATAGGTTGGTTATCTAGAAAGAGATCTATTTTGAAGTCAATTTTCCTTTCAGGAGGAATTCTAGAAAGATCTTCAGGGAAAACATCTAGAAATTCCCTCACTACTGAAACTAACTCGAGACTAAAGGTCTCAGAAGTAGAGCCTTTGACTCAAATAAGATGGTACATGCAACCCTTAGATATCATTTTACTCGCTCTAAGATATGAAACAATCTTACCCCTAAGTGCTGAAGTAATACTCCTCAATTCAAGGACTAGTTCATTCAAAAATTGAAAACGAACGACTCTATTTTTAAATTCATCTGAAGAACAGAATGATTGAAGCCAATGCATACCGATAATGACATCAAAATTAGTCATCTCTAACTCTATAGGATCAACTGAAATGATTTTTTGGAATACTTTAACCGGGTAATTTCTATTCACCTACCTGGCTGTGATAGATTTACCCACTTGTGTAGACACTGAGAAAGGCTCTACTAAAGTTTTGGGACTGACACCAAAATTAATAGCTATATAGGGGATTACAAAAGAATGTGAAGCCCTGTGATCTAACAAAGCATACACATGAATATGAAAGACCTGTAACGTACCCGTAACCACATCAAGAGAGCCTTGCTAATCATGACGGGATCTGAGTGCATATAATCTGTTCTAGCTCTGACCATTGGTGGCACTAGAAGTGGTTCCCTACTGAGTTGAGAGACCTACTGGAGCTAATGACTAATTGGACTGACCCTTTTAGTGCAAATCTCTTCCCCTCTAAACAACTACTCAATATTTCTTGACCTTGTGGCCTAGATTACCACACCCAAAACATACATAACTACCATCTGTACACCCACCCTTATAATTCATACCATATTTCCCACAGATCAAATTAGTACGACCACCATTCACATTTCCCTGGGGCTTAGAGCCTAGCACCCTATCCCGACTATCATTCTTGAACTTTGGTACTAGAACACAAGTTAAAAATAGAGCTGTAGATGAGAATTTTTGATAGAACTGACAACGGTTACCTCTCTCTAACCTTGACTTAAAACTACCAAGTTTGTCCCTTTTATTCTCTCTCCTTTACTCTTTATACTTTTCCTCCTTACTCTGTTGAGCATGAACCATAATTCTAGATAGGAGAACAACCTACTGATCATTCTAAACAATTTTTGAATAAGATAAGGTAGTGAAATTAGCTCTAAATTTAGAGTGAGAGACATGCTCATTCGGGGGATCTTTCTGAATAAGCGGATGTGCGGGCTTCTTCCCATTCCTTCTTTAGTTGTTTCTTTTGGGAGGCATTATCTCTAGATAAAATGAAGGATGAGTCAGAAAGAGAGTTTTAAATACATCTTATTCTCATTCACACGACATGAATACTAAAAGAAGGTAAACTTTTCCTAAATTGTCATGTAGCCTCATGTCCATAAGTATGGCGCGCTTCACACCCATGTACAAGACTCTACTCAATGTAGTTTTTAGATTCCTTAGGACAATGACCTAAAGCTACCCCCTAGTCATGGCAAATGGTGCTTACATTCATGAGTGACCACAAGCTAACCCATGAATCGGTACTTGCTAAGAGCAACGAATAAAGTAACAAAATACACATATGTGGAATGAAATTGTCAATGCCGTAAGGTTTGAATACTGATAAAATAATATAAAACTGGATAATGAAATACGTATCAAAATGTTTCTGAAACATCTGATAAAACCAACTGACTATCTAACTGATGGACTGCATGTCTAAAAGCCTCTAAATTAAGTGAAAAGAGTTGATGGGACAGGCTCCAACTAACTCCAACTAACTAACTAAAAATAAACATAGAAATACTGAATAAACATAGCAGGTCCTTGACATATGAGGAATCACCACAACTGTTATTATTGATAGGTTGAACTATCTAAGCGCAGTTAGGAAACTGAGTGTCTGAACCTATGATATTATATATCATAGCGTAAAAAAGAGTATGTAGTCAGTACTTTGAATGTACTGGTATATGAGAAAAGGTTAGGTTAAAATGAAAGTTCTAACTGTTCAACAAATAATGACTAGCTGAATAACATGAGATAACTGAGTATGTATGCATTAAAATTAAAATGCTAAAAATACAATACCAAGCATATAATATTTCTGAAATAAACTGTAAACTAATTTACTGGAATATAATAACTGAATAACTTGAATTCTGTATACTATGGTCAAGTAAACCTGAATTGAATGTTGTACTAAATACTGTATTGAGTGTGGAAGTGTCATCTAACCGACATGCCCCAATCTAAGCTAAGCGGGGTCTAACTTGTAACCCTAGTTGGAAGGGTGTCAGTACTGTGTCACGGTTACTAACAAATGGTTCTATGGATCCATAAATATGATGTGCCAAAGGACCAGGGTGTCAAGCTTATACCGACAGGTGACCCCTGAGAGGAAGTCAAGCCTAAACTTATGGGTGACTCCTTAAAGGAAGTCAAGACTAAACTAATGAGTGACTCCTCTTATCCTACCCTGGCTACGTAGTTATGGAATACAGGAATCGTTACTAACGACTTTGCCTTAATGACAGGGAAGTTGCCATCCCTACATTCGCTCAGTGCTAAATCCTACACCTAACTGAACTGACACTGATTACTGGATAGAACTAAGTTTTACTAAGTAAATAATGAATCATGATAGGTAACTGAATCAAAATACTTATGGTTTATCTGAAACTGTTATGAAAATACAGAAATTATGTAAACAACTAAGTATCGAATCTTCATAACCCTCTAGAACTGAATAGAAATAACAATAAGGTCATAGAAAGGTTTTGATACCAAAATAGAGGATCATTGTTCAAAACCCAATCATTTAGGCATTTCATCAAACACATGAAATTCGTAATCTTAAGCATGAGAATGGTAAAGCATGCGAAAATAACATAGTTACAATACCAAAACATAAATTAGGGACTCAACATGAAAATTTCATCATTCAAACACGTAACGGCTCATTCCATCGAAAACCACATGTAAACATAATTTATAATTAATATTCATAATAACTTCATGGAGATAATTCATCATAGACATGTATAATTCATAATTTAAAATAAAAAAATAGATTCTTAGACTCCATGGGTGAAAAGGTCCCATGGATGAACATCACACATAGCTTAAGCCCTTAAGCTTGAAAGAGAAACACAATTTGAATGCTTTTCTTGAAAGTTCTTGGATTGGAAAACTTAAATTCTTGGTTTTTTTAGAGAGGAGGTAATTGTATTTGATGTTCTTGGGAGATGGTTAGGGTTTCTTTGTGAGGATAATTGGAGAAAATAGGCATGTAATACCCTAATCGATGCTTTAATTTGTGTTTTTACGAATTGGATTGAGGGTAAAAGGCTCAATTTCCTCTCAAAGAACTAAATTCGCAACTAGAACACGGTTTAAGAGGTCACCACGATGCAATGATGCCTCCACCACTATAACCACCGTGACACGCTACTATCGCAGTGAGCTACTGGGATCGAAATCCAAACATGACCCAATCCTCGTCTGAAAAATCCAAAAACTTCCCCGAGACATGATTCTTACACCCTTGAACATGAATTAACTCAAAAACCTACATCTTGGGGTCTGGAAGACCAATTTAAAAATCTTTGAAGTTAAGAGGCCAAAAATAAGACTAAGCCCCAACACTTAGTGAAATTTTTAGGCTTTAAGCCTCATATGCATGCAACTAGGAGCTGAACTAAGATAAGTATAATATGGGGTATTACAGTCTCTTAGACTCTGGGGATGGTGGTGTAATGGTGTTTGAAGTGGCGCGGCCATTTCTTGGTGTTGAAATTAAGGAGAGGTGGATGTTATATCTTATCTTAATGAGGATCAAGGGTGATGTAGATGGGCATACGGTGATGGATTTTGAGATTAGTGGTGATGGTACTTTATAGTACCAAGGAAGGTTATGTGTTCCCAATGTAGATGGGTTACGTGAAAGGATCTTGGCTGAGGCGCATAAGTCTCATTGTGTTTTGCATCTTTGTTCGACAAAAATGTACCATGACCTTATGGATATGTATTGGTGGAACAATATGAAGAGGGAAGTGGATAATTTTATGGCCAAATACATGGTGTGTCAACAAGTGAAAGTTGACAACATAAGGCCCAGAGGAATGGATCAAGAAATTTAGTTTCCTAAATGGAAATGGGATATAATCAACATGGATTTTGTTACCAGTCTTTCTTGATATCAAAATAAATTTTATTCGATTTGGGTTATCTTGGATAAGATGATAAAGCTGGCTCACTTTTTTCCTGTGAGGACTAACTTCTCGGCTGAAGATTATGCTAGGTTGTACCTCCAAGAGATTGTGAAGTTGCATGGAGTACCTATTTCTATAATCTCAGATCGTGGGACATAATTTTTATCTCACTTCTAGTGGTTATTCCAGAAAGATTTGGGGATTAATTTTATTCTTAGGATTGTTTTTCACCCGCAGTCGGATGGATAAGCAGAAAAGAATATTCGGACATTGGAGGACATGCTTCGTGCTTACGTGATGGATTATGGTAATAGTTGGGCTAAGAATTTTCCTCTTGTGGAGTTTAATTATAATAATAGCTACCACTCTATCATTGGGATGGCTCCATTCAAAGCATTGTATGGTAGGAGGTGTAGATCTCATTTTGGGTGGTTTGAGCTTATCGAGGTAGATATGTTTGGCCCGTACTTGGTTCACCAGTCTATGGAAAAGTTCAAAGTGATTTGGGATAGGCTTAAGATTTCCTAAAGTCGGCAAAAGTCCTTTATGGATATAAGATGAAGAGAGCTGGAGTTCGAGGTTGGGGATAGGGTGTTCCTAAAGGTATCTCCTATGAAGAAAGTAATACGGATTGGTAAGAAGGGAAAGCTCAGTCCTCGATATATGGGTCCTTATATAATTGTGAAGAGGGTTTGAAATATTACATATGAGTTAGAGTTGCCTTCTGGTTTGAGCTCTATTCACCCGGTATCCCATGTTTCAATATTGAGGAAGTGTATTGGTGATCTGTTACATGTTATGCCTATCAAGGATATTGGCATTTTAGATCCCTATCTTATGAAGAGATCCTAATTAAGATCTTGGGTAGTCAGATTCGTCAGTTATGGACCAAAGATATACTCTCGGTAAAGGTTCTATGGAGAGAACATAAAGTCCAAGTATTCATTCTTATTTCTTTCTCTAGAAATTCATGCGGAAGGTATATGTTCCTTATAACGTCTTTGTTTGAAAACATTGTTAAAGAAAAGGTTGATTCCTTGTATCTTTGTTTTCTATCTTAAAGGTAAGATAGGAGACGTTTAGGGATTTATTCGTGCTTATACTGCATTGCTTCATTATTCGGGGATAAATGATCAAAGTAGGGCAGAATTGAAACACCCTGAGTTTTGACCCTTTGAAATTTCTCGAGTTTGAGCTTCTAGACATCAAACAGCTTGAGGGTACTTGTCATATGATGTGGATATGACTTAGTAGGTCTTGGTTGTATGTTACTCGGTGTGATTTTGGTTGGTTTCTATCCAAGGTATGTATAAACATTATAAGGGGCGTGTGGAGATGGTACGAGTTGTATTATCTAATTCGTATGATGTCCAATGTCCAACCCCTTTGATTTTGTGATGGATATGATTTGAAGGTACTACTCATATGGTATGGGTACGACTTGGGCAAGAGGAGTTGTATGGTGGACAGTATGTGATGTCCAATATTCTATATAGGGTACCAGTGATGGGTACCACTCGTGTGGGTACTATTTGGGGAGGTAGTCGTACCCTCTTGTGGTGATTTTTACAATTTAAGTTAGGGGTATTTTGGATATTTCTCCTCTTAACCTATTTTGAACCCACAACTTAAAACACTATTGGGACTTCATTTACCCTATTATTCTCAATCAAAAACACATTAAACACTCTCAATCTTATGGTTCTTGAAAGAGGCTAGGATTTTCTCAAGGTGGTTCAATCAGGGGCTTTCAAGAGAAAATCTCTCTGTCTTCTTTGGTATCTAAGGCATATTACTCATCCCTCATTGTTAGTTCAACTAAAGGCATGTTTTAATTAATGGTTTTCATGGTATACTTGTGATAATGTTTTGGGCTTTGAAATATATGTTGGGGGTTTGGTTGATCCTTGTTGGATAATGTTTTCCCATGTATTTGTTATGGTTTTCATGTTATATTTATGTTTTTGAACATTTGGTTGCATGGGAATGGTCAATTGGTACTTTGTTTTGGTTTTGGAAATCTTATGCCCTCAACATACTTGTTAAAATGCCTATGAGAATGCTTTCGTTACATAGTTGGACTTTCATTTAAAAACTTGCATTACATAATATAGTAATGGAACTTAAAATTGGTTTGGATGGTTTAAATGGTTAATTGGTAAGGCTTTGGTGGCCATGGATTTGGTTTAAATGAAAGCCTTGTGGGGTACACGGGAATCCCTAAGGATTGTCTAATGACATTACTTACAAGCTATAGTCGGTATGACAATACCACTACATAACGCCTTGGTAATTAATGCTGGAATTGGTGGTTTGGTTATGTGCTAAAGGTTTTAATTGGGCAATACTGGCAGGTTGTGATAGCTAACTGTGAAGGTGTGAGTCCAATGGACGGACACTGGAAACTCATGTTTGCCGACATGAGGGTTGGTCATGGTAACCATATATTTTTAGGTTACATGATAATCTCCTAAGTTTATACTTGTATATATGTATCATGGCGGACAAAGAGTAAACGGGAATCACCTACCCCTATGATATCTCTAGTTCATGCGACGATATGCACTGGAGCCCGTTCAGGGGGTAACACTGGACCCATATAGACCGTGGGTAGTTTTAGGATGATTATGCTACATAAACCCAGTTTAAAGATTTTAAATGCCCGGTACCCTCTCCCGGCATAGAATATATATATATATATATGTATGGTTGAATGTGCTTGCATATGGTTATTTACTTGGTTTTAAATGTTGGCATTATTTTTTTTTACTCATGAGTGCATGGTCGTGTTCACCCGCAAACCCATATTTGGGCGCTCTATCCTCACGTGATGTAGGAATCGACCATACCACTCCTCCTGTTCATTGATTAGATTTGGGGACAACCTTGTGTTTGATTGAAGTAGTGAGCTTCCATACTCCGAAAGGCTCCATTTCATGTTATGGTCTTCTCTACATATTTTTTTTATTTCTTAGACTTTGGTTTTTGGATATGGTCGGGGGCATGTCACGACCAGATGTTGCTTTAATTTTGGATAGAGGCTTTGCAAGACTACTTTGGGTTGGCATAGGAGGTGTCGGTATTAGTGTCATCCTTAGCATTGGTATTAGCATTGGGGCTGACACTGTTTAACTATTTTGATTTATGAATTTTCCATTCTATCTTGTTTTATATATATTCAGAATTCATCCGACATAGGGTAAAGGGTAGTTATGGTTGGGTTTCTGGGGCGGTCTCTGATACCGATCGAACCTGAATGGCCTGACATGACTAGGCCCTTGTTCGAGTCGTGTCAACAAGAATAACTAGGCAAGTCTGGATTAAATGCATAAAGGAAACTAGGTAAGTATCTCACACACACATGATATAGGTTTATATCATCAACTAATACCTATCAAGTTCATGCAATGCTAAGCTATGTTTTTTTGTCCCAACTCCTAATGCCATGACTAGATTCACAATAGTAACACATATATTTACATCACACAGTTCACAAAATTTTTGAGGGGTATAACTTTTTTCAAAACACTTAAAAACCAACAATTCATGTCAACTGCCCTTAGATTCTTTATTTTTCTCCTAATTAAGCAAAAGCAAGACATAACATAAATAACAACACAAACACAACCTAATCATGTTGGATCTACAAGAACAACATAGTCGACAAAAAAGAAATACGTTAAGAAAAACCCTCGGTTATGTTATACTCCCAACCCTAACTAAAGTATATGCACTAACCTAATGCATAACTACAATGTAAAAATAAGAGATTAAGACATACCTAGGATGCTTTAGGCATCCTAATCTTACTCACCCCTATCTGGGGCGTAACGTGGCTCAACTGGAGAATATGGTGGCAGTTCTCGACTAGAGGAGGAACCGACTGCCACCTTAGCATACCTCCACTCATTAACATAATATAACACTGCAGAATCATGAGCTGCCCTTTTTAAGGCCTACTGATAATCTATAGTTTGATCCTATAACTCCTCCTCACAACCTCTCTTGGCCCCAACAACTGATACTACATCATCATCCCCGAATAGATCAACTACCATAGAAAGATCTTAGAGTAGAGGCTGCATAAAAGTAGGATAACTAGAGAGACAATCGAAATATGGCTCTCAGACAATGATCAAACCTCTGAAGGAAATGTATCCATCTTCTCAAGTAGGCCCAACAAGTCTAGTGTCTAGAAATCATGCAGTCGTGCACTTATCAAAATCTCAAAGCTATCTACATAGGTATGCATCTCTCTAGTATACTCTTGTATAGATGTCATCCTCCTTCTCTCAAATCTAGCCTCAGAAGCCTCTAAAGTATTCAAGACCTATGGCCAGATCGGCCCTAATAATATGGCTGATTGATTCTCTATATGTGTGAGTTGGTTGTTACCTCCTCTTGCCATTAAACCATATGTTGTAGGAACTTACGCAGTGCACTTACAATCCTAGTAGTCATTAGAAAAGTGGTAACTCCAGTTGGTGTTGAAGTAGACACCAAAGCTAGTGTAGTTGTACCCATGGACCCCTCACTACTAGTAGTAGTCATGGGCTTAGCTCTCTAATCGTACATATCAACATTAATACTCATATCCGTCCTCTCAAAAGGCTCGACCAGAAGAGAAGGCCCCTCGAAATAGGTCATACCTGAAGTAAAAGATGGTTGCACTCTAAGTGTAAGGATCATATTTTACGCATCCATAATCAAGCAGTGTCTGCCATGTGGGTCATCTCAATCTGCTGATCTACCTCTAGAATAGGAGGCACTCTAGTCGCATCACATATATATTGTATCAAACATAGAGAAAAAAGTGGTGGTCTAACTAAATACTCTCGCATGGATCTCAGTTTGGATCATCTATCGAATTCAATATCATATCCAGAAATTAAGATAGAAATCAAAGAAATTCTATCCCAGGTAAATATGTTGTCCGCAAACGCCGAACTCAACCTATGACGTACTATAACCCACCAAATTTTTACTACAAAGTGTAGGGATACCTTATTGATCTCTCTATCTCTCTCAACCCATGAGGAATCAAGGCCCAACTCTGTAATCTGTGTGGCTATCAATCAAGCCAAATCCAGTATAAGTGCACTGTGATCTGCATCCATCATAGTGATCCTACTCTATGTAATCCTCATGTGATATCAAATTTAGTTGTCATGGACGACCCTACATAATTCAGTCCAAATAACACTGAGCAGATAGCCTCCTAAGAAATGTCAACTCTAACCCCTTTGACCCAAGTATGGGTCAGCTGGGCCTGCTCAACTATTCTATCCTCAGCTGGGGTGACCTTGTATATCTTGGATGCGTAGGTTGCATAGAACTCCCAAATAGGAGTTAAGTTGTCTGAACTTAAGGGATGGGCCATCCAATCCAGCTGGTATATCTCAAATAAAGAATACAAGTCTGAAGCTCCTGCTAACCCTATCAACTCTATCTTGGCCTCTCCTACTATACTACGTCGATGTCACCTCTATTTTGTGATGAAGCTATCTCTCTGATAAAGCTGTTGTATCCCCCCATACCATCTCAAAGAAATCAAATCTATAGGTTTTGTACAGATATATGTGGAGTCAAACTCTGATATAGTGGTGATAATGACGATATCTCTTGTAGAACTTTAACTGCATCAGTACCCCTATCATACTAGGGTGTTGCTGAGCCTAATGCAGACTCATTATCAAAAATAAATATGCCTTTTGAGCCATCCTTATAATAGGAGTTAATTGTAACCTCCTTCTCTCCAAAACTTGCACCTGACCCTGACTTAACCTTCTCATCTGAATACTGTCTAACTCATCCTCTCCCTTCTTAAACTAGGGAGAGTGTGATGGTAACTGGCTCAAATTCTTTATCTAGAGCTCAGTATGGATGAAGTGCAATGGTATAGGCTGAATCTCTACCTTTGGTGGAGCGAGATAAGTGCCAAACTCAGCAACAACTGCTGCAGTGATCAACCTTGAATCTTGTGTAGGGCCAATGGTGTGCTATCCTTTCCCAGAGATACTTCTCGATGAAACCACTCTGTTTAGGAGACTCGTCTCATAGCCTGGATAGACCTCTCTTCTTTTGCACAATTTTGGTGCCATCGTACCTGAAAAGGTAGTTGTTTGTGCTTGAAACACAAGAATAAAATAAAAAATGTGAAAACATTTGACGATCCAAGGCAGAGGATACCTACGAACCCTATCTACGGTTCGTAGGCAGTACTTTTGGGTGTTGTAGGTACCCTTGTAAGTACTAAACGAATCCTTAAAGCTTCTGGTATTCACGTTACCTACGAGGCCACCTATGAGCCCGTAGGTACTACTTATAATGCTTGTAAGTAGTTGTGTAAGCGTTCCTTTGAGAGAAAGTCAGATTTTAACAAATAAATCATCCCACATAGATATGATTTTAATTTTTTAACCCAGCTCGTACCTTACAACATGCAACAAGTTAATTTCCATAGGTGTTGCCAATATTTTTTGGGATTTTCTCTCATTATTCAACTTCTACTTTTGTTTGTTAAGTGATCATTGGTTTCCCAAAGAAAAATCATACCACTATTTAAATTTTATCCAATTTAGTCACCAAAATTTTCAAGAATCATAAGAATTGAACAATTTTAGGGAAATATTAAGCATTATCTCAAGTTCAGTGATCAACAATATGTTTTTACTAAGTTGGAGCCAAGATATTATCTGAATTCAAAGAGTTTTGGAAGTAGAAGATAAACAATGAAAATTTAGCCCTACTTTTCGATGAGTATGCATGCAATTCATATGGTCATGAGGGTTGTTTTTCTTTTATAGATAAAAATAGAAGTGGGAGAGTTTTGAGGGAGTGGGAGTTTTAAATTTGAAAAAATGGGATAACAGGGTTCGCATTTAGGGTTAAACAGGGACCTGGGAGGTGGATCAAGTTGGGTTACACAGGCCCAACCTGGATTTTAAAATTTGGCCCAAGAAAAATTCGGTCAACTTACGGGGTCACTTACAACCCGTAATTTCTACTTACGCCCCCCGTAAGTGGGTCATAAGAAGGTATTGCAACCTAACTTCTTCTCTGATTTCTATGACCCTCGTAAGTAGGGTCGTAGGTTGTACTGACGATTCCTATAAGTTGGTTTGTAGTACAACTTTAGATGCCCAAAATCCTATAAATTTTATTGACACATACGACATTAATTTACCTATTGAGGTTGGACCTACGACCCCCACAAGCAAGGTAGTAGGTCCACTTACTTGGACTTGTTTGAATTTTTCAATTTTTACCAGCTTCTAGGTATTTCTCCATGTTTTTAACCTACAAAATAGAAAATAACGTGAACACTAAAAACTTGGGTGGCCTCCTAAGCAACACTTGATTTAACATCATGGAATGACATGGCTATGTTGGATATGCAGACTTCACCAACAAGCCTATTGGTTGCCTTCCATGAAACGTCTAATTTAACATCACAGAATGACTCAGTTACTTTAGCTACTCAAACATCGCTAAGGCTTACATTATTACAAACCTTCAACTCCTCCATATTTCCCATACAGTGTTTAACACGATGTTCGTTCACCCTAAATGGGGCATCTCCATCTTATTTCAGCTCAATTGCACCATATGGAAATACTCTAACCACAATGAATGGTCCAGACAGCCTAGACTTCAACTTTCCAGAAAACAAGCAAAGTACAACTTCATCATCTCCTTAAACAAAGTAAAACTATCATAAGCATGAAGACAAAATTCGTGCAACTAATTAATCTTACTCATTCTCAAGTTTGCAGCATCACTCCACTCAAAAATTAGCTTGTTCATCGCCCATAGTACCTTATGCTCAAGTTCAATCAACAAGTGGCAAGCTTTGACGTACACAAGTTGATATGTAAAGGCACCTATAGGAGTCTTAAAAGCTGTTTTATAGTCCTATAGTGCATCATCTAGTTCCTAGACTAATCAGTCTGGTTGGCATTCACGATCTTCACCAAAATGGACTTGATCTCATGATTGGAGACCTCAATCTGCCAATTTTTTTGTGGATGGTATCGTGTTGACACCCACACTAATAATAGCACATAGAGTACCACACCAAGAAAAGATGTTCTTCTTTATAAATGCGGTGACACTTCGACCCTCATTATTTGGAAGCGTAACTTCTTCTACCCATGTAGAAATGTAGTCAACTTCCAACAATACATATTTCATACCATAAGAACTTACAAATGGACCCATGAAATCAATTCCCCATACATCAAATAACTCAAGCTCAAGAATTGGTGTCATGATAAGCTCATGCTTCCGTGAGATATTTCCTTGGATATGACATTGTCCATAGGCTCAAGCATAATTATATGCAACTTTGTAAATAGTCAGACAATAGTAACCACACTACAAGATTTTATGGGTCGTGCGAGTCCCACCATGGTTACCCTAACTGGAGACGAGTGAAATGCCTCAAGAATGTGCATGATCTCTACTTTATGAAAATACCTCCAAATAACACCATCCGTAAATAATTGAAATAAGAAAGGATCATCCCCAAAAAAACTTTTGTACCTCATGCATAAATAGTTTTCTCTTCTAAAAAGACAAGTATCTTGGGACGAGGTCACTTGCCAAGTAATTGGAAAAAATAACAAAATAGGGGATTAAGTCTTGTGATGCTGGAAGGATCCACTCATCTGGAAAAGTATTATCAATTTCAAACTCATCCCATAATTTTAGCATCACCTCCTTTTCTAGGCAGGATAGATGGTCAGCAACCTGGTTTTCTGTGGCTTTCTGGTCCTTTACCTTAAATTTAAATTCTTGAAGCAATAGTACCCAATGAATCAACCTCGGCTTAGTATGTTTCTCGATATAAGATACCTCAAATCTATATGATCAGTATGCATAATGACTTTAGTCCTAATCAAATAGGACCAAAATTTCTCCAAATAAAACACCACCACAAGTAACTCCTACTCAGTAATTGTATAATTTTTCTATGCGAGGTTGAGTGCTTTGATGGCATAACAGATTGGGTTAAGAATTTTCTTGCGTCATTGTCCTAGTTCTATTTGAATTTTTGATGATGAGCAACTAAACTTCAAGGGAACCGTTCGTTAGACGTGCAAAGTACTGTACAACTGGCACACAATATCTGCACAATTTTTTCCTCTTGTGTAACAAACTTGCAGGTGCTATTTTATAGCAACTTAAACAGTTGGTCCAATGATATTCCATCTCTAATTATCACTCAACTATAAAAGGAAAGAGATGTCTCTTCATCAAATGATAAATCAAGCATTTCTCATGTTCCTATCTTTGTAATATAATTAAAGATTGAGTGAACATTCTTGGGTACTGATTTGTAAAAGAACTACGCTTACTATAAGAGTAGTGTTTTTTTTAGAGTATTTCTTAGGTAGAGCTACCTAAGTGAAAATCCAATTAGAGTTAATCAGTATAGAGAGAGTCCTTGGTAGATTTGCCAAGATGAGCTTGTAGTAGAGTTGCTACTAGCGTAAGGAGCCTAGTGTTTGGCTAAAATCTAGACTGTATTAGGAGTTTGATTATAGTGAATTTCATTGGTTCTTCTGAGAGCAAGCCGTGGTTTCTCCCATCCTGGGTTTCCACGTAAAAATCCTTGTGTCTGTTACTTTTTTGCACTATTTTTATTTTTTTGCACTCTATTGATTGATTATCTGTGATTGATTCTGAGGGACCTGGTCCATTACTATGCAGAGCAACCCTAAAGGGTTTTAACAATTGGTATGAGATCTTAGTCACTCTAAAAGGTTCATACCTAGTGTCTTGGTTAGAATAGTTGCTCCACCTAACCTAGAAGAAGGGCAATCTACAACTAGTCCACCAAGATTCAATGGACAGTACTATGGATGGTGGAAAACAAGAATATTTGACTTCATCATGGCTGAGTAAAGTGAGCTAATGGATATTATTCTTGATGGTCCTCATGTACCTATTAGGGAATTCAAAGAAGGAGACGTTATAAAGATGGTTGTCAAAAGTAGGAGAGAGTACAGTGATGAGGATAAGAAAAAAATTGAAAAAAACTACAAAGTAAACAAATTGCTTGTCTGTGGTATAGGATTGGATGAATATAATAGGATTCTAGCTTGTGAAATAGATAAGGAAATTTGGGATTATTTAAAGACAACTCATGAAGGAACCACTGATGTGAAGGATTCAAAAGTTGATATGTTAAAAACTCAGTATGAAACCTTCACAATGAAAGAAGGAGAAACTATTCAAGAGATGCACACCAGGTTCACTTCTACCACCATTGAGTTACACTATTTAGGTGAAATAATTCCCTTGTACAAACAGGTGAGGAAAATTCTTGGGATCCTTCCTAAATCATGGGAAAGTTAAGTAGATGTTATCACTGAGTCTAGGAACTTAAAAACTCTCACCGTGGATGAACGTCAGGATTATCAAAATACTATAGGTGACAAAGGAAGAGAAATGGACCAGGTCCCTTTAAGATCAAGAAGATAGGTTGTGGCTGATCTTGTAGTTAAACAAGCCTTAGCAGGTTGGGGTGAATCTCCAGTGAATCTGATAAATCTAAGAAGTCTAAGGATATTTCCATGCTTGCAGTAGAAGAAGAAAAAATTAACCTTTAATTCCATGTTTGCCTTCATAGTAGACACTGATCATAAAGAAGAAAATAAGGTAACTATCTCTGACATTAAGAAGAAGTTGGAGAACTATTCTAATAGAAAGTTAAAAAAAAACTAGCAAATGTATTGATTGATACAGTGTGCAAGCTATTTACTAAGAAAAATGGTCTAGAAGAAAAGATAGATAATCAGGAGCTCCAATTAATTACCTTAGATCACTAGATATCTGTAACAGAAGAACTGTGTGCTAAGTTAAAAGCTAACAACACAATTTGGTGAGTCAATTAAAGAAAGTAGATGTTTTTGATAGAAAACAAAGAAATAGGCATCACAGCTTCAAACTAAGTTTGAAGAAGAGATGAAGAAGTCTCAAAACCATCTCATGACTGTGCTACAGAAGAATGAGGAGTTAGAGAGAAACTTGGTCTGTTTGAAGAAAGAACTCAAAATATCTCTTAAGTGGATCTTATCCTTACAAATCCTCTCTAATTTCACTTGTCAAGGAGTATATAATGGCAAGGGGCCTGAGTATCAGTATAAATATAAATCTTCTCAGTCACAAGACAGGGATGCTCAAGATGTCAAAAACAAAGTCCATAAATGCATGTGCACTCACAGTGGAAGAGATGGACACCTGAGGAAACATGGTCAAATCTGGAATAGAGTAAGAATTCTCAATGATAGATACATCCAGCAAGATCCAAAGAATTTCATATCCTTGAAAAATATGAATAAAAGGGCAAAAAGGAATCTTACACTACCTACATGGACAAATAAAGATTTAATCACACCTCTGTCCTCCTACTAGGAACTCAAATTCAGATAGGTTCCTAAGTCTAACAAATAATTGTGAATACCAGAGGGAGAAAGGGTTTGCAATCGAAAAAATCTTCTTGTTATATAATTGCTCAAGGCTCTAAATAGAAGTTTTGGTTGTATTCTCTTCCCTAAGACACATCAAGTTGAAAGTGTCTTATGTAATTAGCATTTCTATCTCAAGGATAATATAAACGATGTGAAAAAATATGCAAAGTTCAGAGAAATACTAAAGGAACTCTAGACATTTAAAGAATTCTAAGTCTAGGACCTAGTCCTCAGACCTCATCCTGAATAAGTCACAATATCATATGGTGTAATAAATCTATCAAGTTGATGCTGGGATTGATCAAACTAACCTGGCCTACTATCAAGTAAATCAATGTCTCTTTAGAAAATTGGCTATGTACAGGAGGTAGGTATCCTTGGTAAATTAGTACATATTGGTATAACTCATTACCACACCCTTGAAGGTATAAACCCATGGGAAAAACCTTGGTGGTGAACAAAAGTGACAAGCACAAAGTTGAAGACTCATAAAAACTAGAGAGGGATATTATCCCATCTCTCAGGTTAGTATCTTGTATGTGCAAATTTTGTCTGTTCTGTAAAAAAAAAAAAAAAAGATAGCGTCCTCCTTAACCTTATATCAAAACAAAGTTGTCCTATTCTAATGTGAGTCACCTAAAATCTGATATTAATCATATCTTGTTCCCCTAGAAAACCCTTCCCTGTTCTCATTACTCCTTAAATCTTTTTTCACCCATTCCTTCTCGTATCAAAAATGGAAAAAAATCCAAAATTCCAAGTAGCCCCTCCAAAAGAAAGACCTTCTTGATGGCTACAGCTCTTTCATTTTCATATTCTTCAAAGGATCCTGAACTTAGCACCGTGAAAAAATTTCTTCCTAAACCTTCCTAAAAAATATCCTTCTTCTCCTACACTACCATAGCTTAACTCCTTCATCACTCAACTTGTAAATGAAGAATCTTTACTGAATCTTTAAAATTATTCTAATGATGTTGTGGTGGATAAAACCTGGGTAACTAAAAACCTTACTTTGTTGTCAAAAAACCTAGGAAAGAGAATCATTGATTATTAGAGAAATAATATTAATAAAATAACAAGAATCTTTAGAAAATGGTTTGGAAGTTTTACTGAGAAGCATTTAACTCTTGAGGGACCTGGTCACAAGAAAAGAAAAGTGGCTAAAAGGGAATCAGTGATCACCTATACTAGAAGAAAGAATGTGGAGAAAAGTAAGGTTGTATCCAAGGAAGTTATAAATAGGTTTTTCAAGAATCAAAAGGTGTTAACTGGAAGGATTTTTTAATCAAATATGCTAAAAAACTAGTATGGTGGAACTTGTTGAGTTGGTTAAACATCAAGGTTGGATGCATCTCATGGAAAGACCTTTTACCACTATTTTAGATGAGATAGTCAGGGAATTCTATATTTCTATCTCACTTTGGAATTCTCAAAAAAAAGAAGGCATCTGACTGCACAAGTTCAAGGGTAAAAGATAAAACTGAATGAGGAAACACTAGGAAGGATCTTGGAAGTTCGTATATATAGGGTGAGAACTGTCACCAAGCAGCTTCCTTCAATAGAATTATCAGAAAGTGCATCCAAAATTAATGTGAAATCTATGCCTGTAGTGAATAGAAAATCACTCAAGAGTGAGTTTCATTTGGTCTTTGACTTTGTGAACAAAGTTCTTCTTCCTAGGTTACAAAAGAAAAACATTGCCTGATCCATTAAATTATATGTGATGGAATTCCTTAGTAGCTTTGAATTCATTAATCTTTCTGCATTAATGATATAACACATTCATAGAGTAGTTCTTGGTAAGAATGGAAATAATGGCATGTCGTATGGATTTTGATTGAACAATGTACTTAATCAGTATGGAATTGTATGTGATTTTGGAACCCAAGGATCTGTGGTTCAAATACTTGATATAAAAATAATAGTCAAGACTCAACATGTCAAACCAAGCAGCATATATAAGAGGGAGATCATCAATGAAATAAAGGGACTATGTTCAACCTAGCTGCCAAGGAGAAAGAAATCAGCAAGCTTCAAGAGACAATCCAGCATCTTTACAAAGGAAGCCCATGTGACAAAGAAATGCCTAAAACTGAAAATGTTGAACTAAAGATGAGGGTGCCAATCTTAACTGATGAGGTTCTTAGGTCAAATGTAGAGATAAGGCATCTCAACAACAACCTGACCCTACTCCTTCAAACTCTTCTTCCTAGTCCTTCACTTGTTAACCATTCTTGATTCTTGTGGATTTTTCCCTAATAACATTTAATTTATGCACTATAATGATACTTATCCTACCTATGAATGAATCTTTTCTTTGTGTGTTACATTTGTTCTCTTTAAATTGCAATGTTATTCTTCATGATTATGTTGCCCCAGTGGCCATAAGCTAACTAAGGTGTGCTTAATTTACTCTTGGTTTACTATCACTCTTTTTCAATAATGCCAATAGGGGGGAGAGTGTATGTGCTAAGAGATTCATACTGATAGGGGGAAGTGTGTAAATACAAAGGCACCAAATGAAATGAAGGTACAA
Source organism: Capsicum annuum (assembly GCF_002878395.1). Taxonomy (NCBI): domain Eukaryota; kingdom Viridiplantae; phylum Streptophyta; class Magnoliopsida; order Solanales; family Solanaceae; genus Capsicum; species Capsicum annuum. The sequence continues at coordinate 193,444,184 of NC_061117.1, read as the reverse complement.
AATGATAGGGGGAAGTGTTTTACTGCAAGATGACAATAGGGGACCTGGTCCCTATGTTGCTTGATAGAGGAAGCATGATAATAAGGGGAACATTCTTCCTCGGGTAGTAATAACCCTAATTAAATGTGATGAATGTGCACTGATGCTTAAAATTGTATGGTTTGGTTTGTCATCCTCAAAAAGGGATAAAATTACTATGTAAAATTTTGATGATGAGAAGCAAAACTGTAAGGAACTAAGTCCCTAGATGTGCAACGTACTGTACAGTTGGCACACGGTATCTGTGCAGTTTCATCCTCTTGTGTAACAAACTTGCAGGTGTTATTTTGTACCAACTTAGACAACTGGTCCAATGATATTCCATCCCTAATCATCACTCAGCTATAAAAGAAAAGATATGTCTCTTCGTCAAATAAGATTTTTCCATATTCTAAAGAGTGAAAAGAGAGGCAGCAAAAAATCCATTGTTAAGATAACTCAACCATTGCTCATGTTTCTATCTTTTTAATATTCTTAAAGAGTGGGTAAGTATTCTTGAGTGCTTATTTGTAAAACAACTATTCATTCTATAAGAGTAGTGTTTTCTTTTTGAGAGTGTTTCTTAGGTAGAGTTCCCTAAGTGAAAAGTTGATTAGAGTTAATCAGTGTATAGAGGGATTCCTTGGTAGAGAAGTCCTTCATGAACCGCCAATAGAAGAACCCTTCATGACCCAAGAAGCTTATAATATCTTTAACTAAAATACTTCTAATATCATTTAACTAAAATCAACAGAGGTGATGGATCAGTCACCCGGGCAAACAACTCTCCTCCAAGAAGAATTGTGATATGCCCCTTTTACCTTGTCAGCCTTAATTCTTTTTATTGAAATTTTGTGACGCAGAACGATCCCCTCTTATAAGATGAAGTGATACTTCTCCCAAATTAAAAACAAGTTGCACTCCTCTCATCTCTAAAGTGCATTGGCCAAGTGGCCTAGACAATCATTACAAGAATCTCCCACAATTGAGAAATCATCTAAGAAAACCTCTATAGTATCCTCCACCATATCATAAAGTGGCAAGAGTATTACAAAGTCCGAAAGGCATCATCTTGAATGTGAACATACCATATGGAAATGTGAAAGTGGTCTTGTATTGGTATTTGGGGCAATAAAAATCTGATTAAACCCCAAATAACCATCAAGAAAACAATATCATCCTTTGCATGAAAGACGTCCTAACATAGGGTCCATGAATTGCATAGGAAAATGATACTTTTGTATCTAATTTTTAAGCTTTTGATAATCCATGCGCACTCTCAATCATGTAGTTATTCTCATGGGTACTAACGCATTCTTCTCATTAGGTACCAAAGTGGTCTCACCCTTCTTTGGTACACATTGAATTGGGCTCACATCCTTACTGTTAGCAATAGGATAAACCACACCCGTATCTAACCACTTTATAACCTCCTTCTTCACCACCTCTTGCATAGGTAGGTTTAAATGAAGTTGATGCCCGATGCTGGAACATGCTCAGATTCAAACTAAATCTTATGAGTACAAATCTTGGGTGGAATTCCGATCATATCTACAATAGTCCATCCGATGGCTGGCTTAAGTCTCTGCAATACTAAAATTAAAGACTCAACTTGTGTCTCTAACAAATTTGCTATAATAATAACCAAAAAGGTATTTTTGGCCCTCAAAATTGCATAATGCAAGTGAGAAATGAAGGCTTTCAATTTCAAGACCGGTGGCTCCACAATAGATGGTCGAGATAGCGGGGTCATGTTATTCTTTACATCGAGATCTAACTTTTTTGATATATAAAAATAAAAACCTATGGTAAAGATCACATTCATCATCTCATCATACTCATCCATACCATCACTATCAAAGTTCATGATCACTGTTGCTAGTGCCTCGGCCCCAAGTCTCTCTTTTATAGGTATACTCACTATCTCATCCTTTTCAATGTCTATCACAGACACCATATGCATATCTTTCAATTGTCGTATTGACTGAACTACATTGAAAGTAACTTGTTCTTCATTGATCCTGAATTTCATATATCACATCTCCATGTGAAACAATTCCCTACCCATAGCTAGGAAAAGCCTTCCTAAGATAATAAGGACATTGAAATCCACTTCACAATCGGGAATCACAAAATCAGCTAGAAATATAACGGAATCTACCTTCACCAAACATCACTCAAAATACCAACCGAATTTTTCACGGTCTGGTCATCCATCAATAACCTCATCGACATTGGCTTAGGTGTCCCCAACCCCAACTTTTTGTGTACCACCAGCAGTAATAAATTGATACTAACTCCTAAGTTACATAATGCTTGTGTGAAGTTCAGAGACCCAATAGTGCAAGGAATAGTGAAATCTATGGGATCCTCTTTCATCTCAACCAAAGATTGGGAAACAATAGCACTACAACGGTGCAAGTTATCGGTGGGCTCAAAATTCACCATCCGTTTCTAAGTAACCAAGTCTTTCATGAACTTTGAATAGCCATAAATTTTCTCTAATGATTCCATAAGGGGACACTAATAGACAATTCCTTCAACATTGACATGAATTTTTGATATTTCCCTTCTTCTTTTTTTATCTTCAAACGTTAAGAAAAATGAGAGGGATGTCGTAGAATGGTTTTCAATACAGGATTGACTTCCTTACCCTTTACTTTATCCTTCTCAACTTATTTATCTACAACTATTAATTTTTATGATGACTCACTATTAGGCTCCAACTTTTCAGATTCTACCTCAAGAGCATCATTAATATCAGCAAGATCACCCCTTACATCACCAACCATGGGTATAGATGGATCAATAGTAGCCTTACCACTCCGAGTTGTGATGGCTAGGTAGTATCTGTTGATCTTCAGATTTTGAATAGTGTTACTTGAAAGAGTGCTCAATTGATGTTGATTCAAAATAGCCCACATCTGGCCAAATTATTGCTCAAGATGATTAATTGTAGTAGCATGTGATTCTACTTTTTGGCTCAGTAACAAAATATATTCCTTAATATCCTTAAGGCAACTCTCTTGATTCTCTAAACCCTTAACAAGTTTTGCAAGCAATGTTTCCATCCTTGAATCGGCATCACGGTTATTTGATAGAATATACACACCACACTTTCCCTTATAATCATCTATCCTCTTCTAGTCACCATCCTGTTCTCTTTCACGATCCCTATACATGTCCCTATAATATTTCTGACCTTGATTCACTTGCCTGGTGTTCGTGTGTCTTGTTCTCCTTAGCCTTGTCTTGGAAACTCGTCATCTCTCTATCTAGATAATTTTCTTTCTACTTAGTGTCACACTCATACTACCTTAAACATTTACCTTGTACACCTACAACGTTTACCTTTTACGCTCCAAAGGCTACAAATTGCTTAGTAAGTACCCCAATCTCAGTCCTCAACTGTGCTACTTATTGATCCACTGTCTCATCTGGGGCTCTCTACTCACTGGAAGTACCAATATCATAAGTAATGTCTTCTCTTTTTGTGTGTCTCGAGTACGCCACCCTTAGTTGGTTTTAGAGATCTAATCTAGAATTTACTCAGTTAGCTCCCAATGCAGACTCGTGAAAGGCCTACTAATAATAGTGCCAACAACAACCTTAGTGTTTGCATTCAAGGCTCTATAAAATATCTCATGTAAATTTCTCCCCAAAATCATTTTATTAGGCATATTCATCACCTTCTTCTAGAACCTGAACCAAGTCTTGTACAATGCCCTAGAATGTAATTATATGAAATTGTAAACTATATCCTTCAACTGAATCATTCTAGAGGCCAGGAAAAATTGATCCTAGAAGTGGATCTTCAGCTCATTTCAAGTGGTGATGGACCAAGGGGTAATTCTCATAACCATAATGTCGCTTCACAATATAAGAGAGAATGGGAATAACCTGAGTCATAATACTTCCTGACTCACCCACGATAGATTACAAGAAGTGCAGATCCCTATGAAATTTATAATATGAATATTCGCATCATCATTCGGCAAACTAGCAAACACACTCTTTAGATTGAGCAAATGAATCATTACACTCGTAATATAAAACTTTACTCCTTAGAGCAACTTAGGAGGAATGATGGATCCAAACTCAATAGGTTTAACATACCCCAAATCTTTTTCTGAATTATCATAAATTGCTAAGTACTGATAAGAAAAGGGATGTTAACCTCTATTCCCTCTAACTTTATCTCATTCTAGTGCTGCTTGATGCCCCTTTTTATGTATCACTCTTTCCTCTTAAAATGCACGATGGGCATTTACCTAACTTGAATTCTCTTTATTTAATAACTGTACAGTAGTTTGCATGGTTATTTATTGATCACCATATGGAGTTTGGGGATTCAAGAGATTTGGGTCATCTTGAATCCCATGCACTACTCTTCTATCTTATGGTTCTATCATAATGTTTGCTCCAACTTAATATCAAGTTGGATCAGGAGATTTCCTTGACTCTTACACTAGGCATACACGGGTGTACACTCTAAGAATAACAAAAAACCAAAAACCAATAATCTCAATAACCTCAATCACTCAATCCATAATCATATTTCCCAACAAAAGTGCTAAAACTTGATGTTGCCAAAATTATATCTCTAAGAAAGTATAGTGCGATCTCTATCAAATAAAGAACCCAACAAAGGTTAGGGTTAAACCTATAAAGAATGTGATGAATCTCTACCACAAGCTTACTAATGTAGTCGTAATGTGCAGAAAGTAATAGGGGGATCTTGTAAAAATAGTAGTAGTAATAATGCTTGATTACTTTAGGTTAAAAGAAATGTGAGATGAATACTAGGACTGTGTTTCCCCTGACGTCCTAACTTCGTATATTTATCGTGCTTATCAAACTATCTAATCATAATGAGTGTTTAGAAGCTGCTTTATTAGGTCCTTAACTCCATCATTTAGTTCCTTAAGATATCCAGACAAAGTAGTAACTGGTGCCTTTAATGCTGTATTTTTAGTTTTTAGTTCCTCTAAGGTACTAGGTCCCTTTGATGGTAGCTTTGAATCTTTAACTTCAGGTGTGTGATCTTTATATCTTTTGCAGCTAGTGCCAGTCTCAACCCATCTACATCCACAATCAACTGTTCTTGGGCATAAATAAACTCTGGAACTTAGGACTTGGTCCCAACTTTTCATTTTACACACTCATTCACCATCAACATGTTCAAAGTGAAAATTTGCTTCCCAATACTAGATGTGCCCTTTTCACAAACAATCTTAAAATGATTGAACACTCAATTCAATAAATACCCATAGAACCTTCCATGTTTTCCTTCCTAAACATGCACAACCCTGTACTTGTGCTCAATCATTATGGCAAGAAAACTAACAAGCACAACCTTGCTCATACATTCCATGAGAAAAAGATCAACTATTGATGCTATAATCCTCTTTTCTGACCTATACAGTAACACCTTATTGAAAAAATTATATACACCAACTGGAATTCACCTTTAAGGAACTTCTTGCTAACACCTATTGTGGAAGTCCCTCCCATTTTAGAAACAGTCCAGATGAATTCCATTGAAGGTTGTTGATTTTTCAAAAATCTAACTCCAATAATAGGAATGTCTAGTAGCTTCCCTAAAAATCCTCATCCAACTTCACCTTTTTCCTTTTCACTAATACAAACAATCTTAATCCATCCTCTGCTATCTTTGTGGTGTAAAAGAACTCCCTAACCTCTTTTACAAACATAGAGGGAATTAGTTCCTCAAAGATGTGCAACCATCATAGATATATCACATTATCCACCAATTCAACTATCCCTAGTTTTTCAAAGATTCTAGGGTCAAATACCCTTCTAGATAGAACCTTTGGAGATTAAGCATAGTACTTCTCTTTTTTCTGGATAAGACATGTTCTTATTGTGCAGTTTTCTCCTCTTAGAAGAACTTTCTTACTCTTCTTCTGGAAAACTCTCTTCCAAGGGACCAGGTCCCTCAGAAACCTTTCTCTTTACTGTAGTGTATTTCTTGGGGGCAATGGTTTTGGTTTCATTCAGAGGACCTAGTCGTTTTTCCTTCTTGATCTTCTTTCTTTCTCTTTTCTATTACAGCCGCAGAATCAATATCAATGTCACCTTCTCCTTCTCCTTCACCAACATCAACTACCTCAAAATGTTCTTCATCAACTACTATATGCTTTTTCATCATTCTCCTCTTAGTTGTGGAAGATTTTCTAGTTCTCATAGCATCACTTAATAAATTCTTCTCCACACTCTGAGTGGTATAAGTCTCAACCACTTTGTAGTTTTATTAGATTTTTCTTTCCCTTTACTTCCTCTTTTCTTTTGTATTTTCCATCTCATTCTTCATAGGAGTCTGCACAACTACATCAGTCGTCTCAGTAGTTGTGGCGGTTGTGTCAAAAGTGAGGAGTAAAGACTCAGTATAAATATTTTTCTCCATCTAGAAATTACTCTCTTTAAGCACTAGACAACAAGGTCAGACTCTCAACCACCCAGTCACCCCCTGTTAAGATACTATTTGAAGGTTTTGATTTTTTAACTGGAAGGTCCTCTTAGAAGTACTAAACTAAAATAGGATTAGAATTACATAGGGTAGGGGAACCTGGTTCTTTGGGATTTTTAGAGGGAGTATCATTTTTTTTGGTTTCTAAAGGAGTAGTACTCTCTAGTAATTCAGTCTCTATAGGTGAACCTAAACCCTTTTTGGTATCTACAATAATGGCTTTTTCTAGGTTATCTTGCATGGTTTCTGAGATGTTCTCCTTGGTAGGGTCTATCATGGACACAGGTATTTGACATGGGATGAAAAAAAGGATTTTCTGTAGAGGGCTTGGGTGAGTAAGAAGGATCAAACTCTTTTGAAGGATTTTAAGAGGAAGCTTTTTTAGACATTTCTATATAGAGAAGGAAACGATAAAAGAAAATTAAAAAGTCAAATAAGATCATTGAGGAAAGTTGTTGAAGCCAGAATTAATGAAACCTTAAGAGGTAATGAGAGAAAAAAAGAAGATAAAGTTTTTAAAGAGGTAATGTTTGGTCTTAAAGAGTAAGGGATGTGTCTGGTCCCAACTGGTATGCCCTTTCAGATTTGAATGATGTGATAACTTCCATAGACGTAAGAAAGAAAACATGGCTTTTCAGAATAGTCACTTTATACAATTTTTAAGAAAGACACGTATTGTACTAACTTGTTGGATGGGACCAGGTCCCTCTCTTGCTTGAAAGGAATTCCTTTTACTTGATATTTGTCTCATCATTTATCCTTCAAGTACTTTCTCATCATACGCGTATATCTACAAAGGTATGGTACTGAATTAGACCAATTGTACAAATTAGTAACTAAGATACCAGTTTCATAATCATATCCAAAAATTAAGAATTTGATCCACTAAAGCAGGTTAATTAATTTTGATTAGGCCCAATCTTAGCATGTTCTTCATAAATCAGTCTTGCAAAACTTCAAACTATTTTCTTTTTTTCCAAATTATCTAATAAGAAGTGATGTCTCACATTAATGTGTTTTGTCCTTTTGTGTTGCATAGGGTTCTTTGTCAAATTTAGAGCACTTGTGTTACCATACATCAATGGAATAATATCAGTAACAATCCCAAAATCTTTCAACTGATGCTTGATTCAAAGTAAATGAGCACAACATAAAGCTACAACTGTATATTCAGCTACCGCAGCTGAGAGAGCAACTAAATTTTTCTTTTTAGATCCGTAAAAGATAAGAGATGAACTAAAGAAAAGGTTCCATTACAGAGTTAACTTTTACTATTTACTAGGTACCCTGGATAGTCAACATCAGCATACTCTATCAAATAAAAATTATCTCCAGAAGGGTAGAATAATACCAGGTCCTTGTTCCTTTTAGGTATCTGAGAATTCTTGTGGTGGCCTTTAAGTGAGTCTCTTTTTTATAAGCTTGGAATCAATCACATATACCCGAACTGAACATTATATCAGTCTTTCTAGTTGTAAGGTATAGAATAGATCCAATAATTCCTCTGACATGGTCTCATTTACTGAAGGACTGGGTTTACCAACATCCATATTAGAGCTAGTTTTAATAGGTGTATCAATATGCTTGGCATCACCCATGTTGAAATTCTTAAGTAACTCCTTGATATATATTTTTAATAAATCATGGTACCCTAAGGTGTTTTGTTGATCTACAGCATAAGAAAAAAGCTAAATTCACCCATCATACTCATCTAAAACTCACTTCCCATAAGTTTTTCAAATTCTTGAAATAGAGTCAGAAGTTGCACCTAAAATAATGCCATCAACATAAACTTACACAATTAATAGGCTTTTTCCTCTAGATTTTAAGAAAGGGGATGTTGTCAATTTTTCTCTCTTAAAGCCATTTTCAAGAAGAAACTTTGACAATCTTTCATACTAAGCTCTAGGAGCCTGTTTAATCCATAAAGAGATTTATCTAATTTTAGCACGTAATGTGAAAGATCAACATATTCAAATCTAGGAGGTTGTTTAAAATAGAATTCTTCTTTATATTTCAATTTAAGAATGCATACTTCACATCGTTTTGAAACAACTTGAACCTATATAGGCAGTAAAAGTAAGAAGAATTCTGATTTCTTCCATTCTTGAATCAGGAGCAAAGATCTCATCATAATCAATTCCTTCTTCCTAATTATATCCTTGTATATTAAGCCTTTCTTAATTTATAATGATAATGACATGATCATCTTGCTTATTTTCGTACTCCCATTTTGCCCAAATAATATTTCTGTCAGTAGGTGTAGGGACCAGGTGCCAGACTCTGTTTCTCTCAAATTGATGAAGTTCTTCTTTCATAGAATATATCCAGTCAATATCTTTAAGATCTTTCTTTACATTTTAGGCTCAATTTTAGAAATGAAGGCTGAAAAAGCCACAAAGTTTCTTGCTTGTGTCCTTTTTGCATTCATGTTCCAATAAGGAAGTCATATTCTTAAGAGGGTGAGATGACGTATTCTTCCAATTCGACCTTCTTGAAAATTATTGAGGTATGATAGGACTAGGTACTTGAGAGATTTGGTCATGAATCCCTTGTTGGGACTCATCTATGTCAAGATCGCCTGGTTCTTTTCCTCATTCTTCTTCTACAACCACATAATCCTGAGCATTAATCAGTGAGGAGGTAGTCCATTTGAGAGACTTGTTAGGATGTTCTTTTATATAGACCAGGTCCCTTTCTAATTTATCATTCTTCTCTAGAGAAGACATGAGAAGCTTTTGAGAATTGTTCAACTCCCCCTCAAGATCAAGTTGTTGACTACTAGCCTCTTTTTTTCCTTTACATTCTGATTCAACTAATTTTCTCAATTTTTCAAACATCTTATTTTTGGAATTTTATTTTAAAGAATGTTCTCCTAGCTTAAATAACTGAATGGTTAGAGCTATTTTTTCATATTATTGATTTTCTACCTTCAACTTAAGAAGATCCTTCTCATCAGTTAGCTCACCTAGAGAATCATTCAAGATATTTGCAAGTTTTCTTAGCTTCTTAGGAGTATAGTCATTAAAATTCTGCTTAATGTTAAAAGGAGTTACCTTATCTTCTTTTTCATCATCTGATCTATCCATGAGTGAAAAAAGAGAATTGTAGGTAGTTTCACCATCTTCCACGGCTAGCATACAGGCATCTTCAAGTTTTTTCTGATTCATCTAATTCACTTAATGTGTCTCGCCGGGCATCTAAGGCTTGCTTTACTATACAGTCTGCTGCAACTTTTCTTCTTGACTTGTCGGGGACCCGGTCCTTCTTCTTAGCTTTGTCTCCTCCAGACTTCAAATATTATTGATAATCCATCTTGTGCAGTGCATAGTCCTTAATAAAATTTCCTAGTTTACCACATTTGTGGCATAGCTTATTTCCACTTGCTGGTCGGCTACTACTACCCTTCTTCTAAAATTTTCCACTTCTATTCATAGCGTTGATGAGCTAACTAGGTAATTTCCTCATCATTGCTAAAATTAAATTTTGGAGCTTTTATAGTCAATGATTTCTCCTTTTTAGGCAATTTCTTCTTTTGGTCCTGCTACTTCTTCAGTTCATAGGCTTTCAGGTTTCCAAATAACTCATCCATGGTAAGAGATTTGAGATTCTAGCTTAAGTGATGGCATTAAACTTACTCTCTCGTGACTTAGGAAACACACCTAATATCTTCCTCACTTGTTTACTAGGCAGAATAACTTCACTAAGACGGTGTAATTCATTAGTGATAGAGGTGAATCTAGTGTGCATATCCTGAATAGTTTCACTTTCCTTCATAGTGAAGGCCTCATAATGGGTAGTAAGCATATCCACCTTGGATTATTTGACTTTTGTAAGTAGTCCTTAGAAAATCCTAGATTTTCTTAGAACTTTTACAAGAAGAAATACGACTGTACTCATCAATTCATATTCCACATACCGCAAGCATCTTACCCTAAAAATTCTTTTCAATCATTTTAGATCCTCCTCATTGTATTCCCTTCGAGTTTTGGCCACCAGTCTAGTAATTTCTCCTTCATTATCTCTCTCAAGGTAACATGAGGTCCATCACAAATTATATCCCACAGCTCACTATATTCAGTTATGATAAAGTCGTGTATCCTTGTCTTCTACCAACAATAATATTTTCCATTGAATCTGGGTAGTCTAGTGGTTAACTGTCCTTCCTCTAAGTTTGGTGGTGCTACCATAGCTTAGGATCCACTCTAGGTGTTACCTATTTAGAGTACACCGCTTTAATTCCAATTGTTGAATCATTAAGAGTTCACCACCACCAAGGAACTAGGTCTGTGAGGATTTATAAATAACAATAAAACACAAACATAAAGTAAATGCTCAAAATAAATCAACACAAAAAATTTTTACAAGGAAATCTCCTTGCTCAAGGAAGGAAAACCACAACTTGTCCTCATAGGTTTTCTCAAGCTCTGCTATATCAATCAACTCTGATTACAAATTCCAACAGGATTTAATTCTAAATCATAAAGCTTGCAATACCTCTATTACAAAGCACTCATGACAACTTTGTCTTACTTTTCACCTAATCGACCAACTCTAGCCAACCATCCTTAGACTACTCTACCTTAGAAAAACAAATGAAACAAAGAAGAAATTTTACTCACAAACACTGGAGTAAATTAGTTACTAGAACAAGACTCAAGATAAGAAAAAACTAAATAATAAGAGAATTTCTGGATCTTTAGCACGAGAGCTTTTGCTGCCTTTACAATAAAATAAGATTGCAAAAACTAAAACCCAAGGTTGCTCTCATTTTCCTATATAGATGTGTAGAAATATTGACTGGAATTCAATAAGATTAGGTGTTATACACTGTGCACCTGCACAGTAATTATGATACTGGAATTCAATCAGATCAGGTGTCCATGTTGTATACTGTGCACCTGCATAGTAATTATGCTACAGGACAAAACTGTGCAGAATACAACAGTGTAAAACTTCTCAGTAATGTATATAATGGACCTAGTCCTTGAGTATGTTAGTAGTCACCATCAAAACATAGAACCGCACTTAGTTATTACCACATGCCGTACGAAAAGGTAACTATTTTCCAATTGAAATTTTTCACTCAAAATTGTTCAGTGGTTATATTCTTAGATATTTTGATTGAATCACTAAAAAAAATATTGCTTCTTTCATTAATAATTTTGTCCACAATTAACTTGGCACACAAGTTAAGAAAAAATAAATAATATGGGTAATTTTACTATGTTACGCTTTGAATATAATAAACTTAATGCCTTGAGAAATGCATTGAGTGCTAAATAGTGTGTAATAACAAGGATAAAATGGGTTTAAAAAGGTAAATTATTCATTGATTGTCCAAACTAAACAAGTATTGTTGGACATCTATTTTTAGTAGAGTGGACAAGTATCATTGGATAGAGGAAGTAGTGTAAATATTAGGAACCTTCTTAGTGTGTTTTTCCATTTAGTTGGATCGGTGGAAAATACAAGAAAAGAATCATGTCTCACTGAACATGATTTTTATTGCATGCGGTATAAAAAATCTATCTTTCTGGTAGTAATATAATATGGTATAGAAGCACCTCACCAATAGTAGAAGTTAAAAAATCAAAGAAAAAATTGTATTGGATTTGATTTTTTCTGAAACTTTCATATGATCTTGTTAGCTATAGTACTATACATATGCGGGATGATAGCGGAAATGTGTCTTTGGTTTTCTCAATTCAAATTTAAAAACCATTCATCTGCATATATATACTTCTTTATTGAAGCAAACAAATTTTGTATATGATTATATACTCTATAAACAAAAAATAACTACTACAAAACTATATATGGTAATCATTACTAGAAATTACCTCTATGGAAATGGTTCAAAACAGCCATGATAGGTACAGACCATTGCTATAGAGTTACCACAATGGTTTGGCATGTGTTACATATTCAAGCATTGGGATAGATGTATCGCAACAATTTTTGTGATGGTTACAACAACAGTTGCAATAATAGACCTATTTCAATGGTTTCTTAACCTCCTATTGGATTGCTTCATATTGTCTATAGCAACACTTATGAACCATTGTAATAGAATATATTGCAACGATAGAAAAGCGTTCTAATAACCCTATTGCAATAATTTTTGTAACTCTACTACAACAGATATTGATCTTTTGCAATGGTTTTTCACTACCTATTGCAACTATTTTAATTAGCTATTGCAACGATTTTTGTAACCTAATGCAACTACTTCAAATACCAATTAAAAATTTAGATGAAACAGTCACCCCTATATTGTATTAATACACAATTATATATATACAAACATCACAAAAAAATCTTTAATTAATACAACAACAACAACAAACCTAGTGTATTCCCACATAGTAGGGTCTGGGGGGGGGTAAGATGTACGCAGTCCATACCACTACTTCAAGAGAAGTAGAAAGGCTATTTCCGATAGACCCCCAACTCAAGACAAGGAATAATAGACAAATACTTAGTAAAGCATGGAACAAGATGTCAAGACAAAAATATGCCGCCCACAAGGGATAATAAACAAAGAATAGTAAACACATTCGTAATAAAGCATACAACAGTGTCCTAGCAAGAATAATACATCTACAAAGAAATGTCCAACCCCAACGACTCAAACTAGCACTAGCCTTCTATCCTAATCCGCACCCTCCAGATCTTCCTATCTAGGGTCATGTCCTAAGTGAGCTGTAACTGCTCCATGTCCCGCCTGATCACCTCTCACCAGTATTTCTTTGGCCTACCCCTACCCCGCCTGAAACTATCTAAACCAAGCTTCTCACACCTACGAACTGGGGCATCCGTGCCCCTCCTCATCATATGCCTGAACCATCTCAATCGGACTTTCTGCATCTTATCCTCCACCGAAGCCACTCCAACCTTTTCCTGAATAGTCTCATTTCGAACTCTATCACCCCTATTAAGCCCACATATCTAATGCAACATCCGTATTTCTGCCACCTTTAATTTTTAAATGTGAAAGTTCTTGACTGGCCAACATTTCACTCCACACAACATGGCTGGCCGGACTGCTACCCTGTAGAATTTTCCTTTAAGATTGGACGGCACCTTCCTATCACACAACACCCCCGAGGCGAATTTCCACTTTATCCATCCCGCTCTAATACGATGGGGGACATCCTCATCATTCTCACCATTCCTCTTAATCATGGACCCCAGATACTTGAAACTATCCCTCTTACACACCGTCTGGGAATCCAACCTTACTACCACCTCGTCTTCCTTCCTTACATCATTAAACTTGCATTCCAAAAATTTTTTCTTGCTCCTGCTCAACCTGAACCTTTTAGACTCAAGGGTCCATCTCCATACCTCTAAATTATCATTCACACCCCCTGTGTCTCATCAATCAAAACTACATCATCTGCAAAAATCATACACCAAGGCACCTCTCCTCGAATACGCCGCGTCAACACATCCATCACCAAAGTAAACAAAAATAGGCTAAGAGTGGAACCCTGATGCAACCCCGTCAAGACAGGGAAATGCTCTGAGTCTCCTCCCGCCGTCCTCACCTAAGTCTTAGCTCCATTATACATGTCCTTGATTACTCTAATATACACCACCGGTACCCTACTCACCTCCAAGCATCTCGAAAGTACCTCCCTAGGGACTTTGTCGTACGCATTCTCCAAGTCGATAAACACCATGTACAGATATCTTTTCCTTTCCCTATACTGTTCTACCACTATCCGTACCAAGTGAATTGCCTCCGTCGTCGAGCTCCCGGGCATAAATCCAAAATAATTTTCCGAGATAGCCATTATCCTCCTCAACCTCAACTCGACCACTCTCTTCCAAATCTTTATAGTGTGGCTCAATAACTTAAAACCTCTATAGTTATTCCAACTTTAAATGTCACCCTTATTATTATAAAGAGGGATCATAGTACTCTATCTCTAAGCCTCGGGCATTTTCTCCGACTTGAAAATGCCGTTAAATAATTCAGTCAACCACCTTAAGCCAGCCTCCCCAAAGAACTTCCAAAAATCCATAGGGATCTCATCAGGCCCCATCGCTCTACCCCTACGTATCCTGTGAATAGCCTCTCTGACCTCTTCTACCTTAAAACATCTACAATAAATAAAATCACAACACTCCTCTGCGTGCTCCATCTCCCCTAAAACAATAACTCTATCCCCTTCTTCATTCAATAACCTATCGAAGTACGACTGCCATCTCTTCTTAATGTGACAATCCTCTACCAATACTCTACCATCCTCCCCCTTAATACATTTCACTTGGTCGAGGTCACGACCCTTCCTCTCCCTAGCCTTAGAAAGCCTAAACAACCTTTTTCCCCTCATTTCTCCTCTAACCCCACATACAAGCTCTCGGATGCTGTCGTCTTAGCCGCCATGACTGCTAACTTAGCCTTCTTCCTAGATATCTTATACTCCTCCCTATTAGCCCGCTTCTCATCTTCATCCCTACTATCATCCAACTTAGCATATGCCCTCTTCTTAGTCTCTACTTTCTTCCTAACTTCTTCATTCCACCACCAATCTCCCCGACGGTGGCCAGCACAGCCCCTGGAAATACCCAACACCTCACTAGTAGTCTCCTTGATATACCTAGCAGCCCTATACCACATACTATCCATGTCCCCCCTTCACTCCCACACCCCTATTTCCGCCACCTTCTTCCCTATGTCTCTCACATTCATTGGCATAAGGCCACCCCACTTAATTCTAGGTCTACCCTCCTCACCCTTTCTCTTATTATCTTTCTTAATACCTAAGTACATCACCAAGAGCCTATGCTGGGTTGAAATATTCTTACTTGGGATGACTTTACAATCCTTACACAACACCCTATCCCCTTTCCCAAGCAACAAAAATTTAATTTGCGTCTTGGCTATCGTGCTTCAAAAGGTGATCATGTGCTCGTCCTTCTTCGGGAAGCTCGAATTCACCACTACCAACCCAAATGACCTCGCAAAATCCAACAGAGCAGGTCCCTCCTCATTTCACTCCCCAAAACCAAAACCTCCATGCACATCTCCAAAGCCTCCCAGTAACGCCCTAATATGCCCATTGAAATCCCCTACTACAATAATCTTCTCAAAACTAGGCACTTCTCTCACCACCTCATCTAACCCCTCCTAAAACCATATCTTTTCCTCCCCATCCAAGCCCACTTACGGTGCATAAACACTATACACGATCAGAGTAGACCCCCCAATGATCAACTTAACAGTTATCAACCTATCGTTGATCCTCTTAACCTCCACTACCTACCCTCTAAACTCTTCATCTACTAAGATGCCAACTCTATTCCTACACCTCTCACTACCAGAGTACCACAGCTTGTAACCATCCATATCCCTAGCCTTAGACCCTACCCACTTAGTCTCCTGCACACACACAATATTGATCCTCCTCTTTCTAAGAATCTTCACTTTCTTAATAGACTTACCCTGTAGAGTACCTATATTCCAAGACCCAACCCACAGCTAATCAACTCTAGCAACCCATCTACCTCTACCTCTCATAACGTTAGGCCTAACCCTCTCTCCCCTACCCATCCTTCCCTTCTCTCCTACCCCTAACACAGGCCCCTGCCCCAACCCCTTCGAACATGACCCTATCCTACCATTAATGCCCACAGCCACAACTCCCAAAAAAACACACAACGATGGTAATCGAGCAACAGCTAGAAATAGAAAGCCCGAGCACAGTATATAGTATGTAATAATAAAGAAAAAGTAAAACCCACCAATTATAACTAAGTCGAGCAATGGAATAAACCAAAAATATACGACAACAGACAATCTCAACAAATTAAGCGCAAGTCAATAAACAGGAGATCATACTAGAAATTATACGAAGAACGAAATAGAAAAGGTTAGAATTCACCTAGTTACGCTTGTAGACCAAATGCTCTTATCCTGCGTGCTATGTTGGGTCCCAGCAAACTGATGCCAAAATTGGTTGCCGGGATAATTGACCAGATCTTCGCCAGAGTGCCTCCAAAATCTAAAGTTATGGAAACCAGATCTGGTCGAAACCAGAAGTACCGTCAGATGGACCTACCAGATCGGTTGCTTATGACCGGAGCTGCGCACTGCCTGTGTCACCGGAGTCAAGCCGACGACGAACTTGACCGCCGACAAAATCACGAGTGATTCGAACGATGGAGGGAACAGGAAATAGGAGAAAGAAGAGGGTAAAGAGAACTAGGGAGAGAGAAGGGGTAGTGGGAGTTATCCTTGCCTGTTATCGGCGCTCCGATGCCGTCGCCGACATCAGCCAGTCAAGGGGCAGTGCTCGTGGGTTTAGTAAATATTAGAGAGAGAGAGAGAGAGAAATATTCTAGCACTCTTTATAAACTAAAATATTAAAATCTTTAATTAATAATAATCCAAATTAAAATATGCAATAAGCAAGTAATCTAAACCCAAAAGAAAAATGATAGTCAAATGATCATTAGTTTTCCCATATAGTATCAAGTTCAAGTGGCGATAAGTTTTACGAAATTCAATATCAAAAAGATAGATATTAAAGCATCTATCAACAATTCAAAAATCTTCTCAACTAAGGTCAATTTCTTCATCACTTCTTTCTTCATCTCCTTCTTCATTTTAGACAACTATAAAAAGAGAATAAATAATCTCAATTAGCAACTAAATGACAACATATTTAAAGAAAAAAGTTGGACAATCATGTATATTATGAAGCAAAATCATTCTTTCCGTTAATAGAAAATGTCTTAAAAGAAAATAGTGATTAATAAATTATTTCAAGAGAAATTAAACCTATTAGCCTAGCTTAATAAAAAGTTTAGTTATCCTCATTAAACTCCACATTTTTAATATTCACATAAGTCATGGAATTTACAGCACCTCACTTGCTGCGAGCACAAAAGCAAAGAATACAATAGCTTAGCCTATTTGTAATTGACCTAGGATATCAACATTCTCTGATCATTTCCCCATCATTGTACTAATCATTACCCTATTATTCCTTCCAATCATTATCACATCATAGTTCTAATCACTACACTATAACTTCAGCCATGAAAAAAACAAAAAATTAATAAATTACGTAGAACCTCCAAATTCAAGAAGAAAACATAGAAACCATATACAATATGTGATGAATATTCCATCATTTGCAATCACTAACCAAATGATTTCCCACTACCTATTTCTCTACCAATCCCCATAGAAATATTTACATTTTTAATGTTTTCTCCTTAGGGTGTAGCAACTTAATGTTCATTGTGAGACAAAGACAAAGGTCTACTCTTTATTCATGAAAAGGAATTACATTAAATTGAAATAATTTGTTTTGATATTTCATAGTCAAATCATCAAAGTCAACCCCAATTTATACTTGCATAAACATACATAGGTGATAGATATTATGACTTGATATATTTATTGCAAAAAAATGTGTAGGATAACATGTTTGTCAATATTGTGGTATCAATTCAGTACCATGCCCTGAAAAAGAAAGAAAATGATGCTTTCTACAAACTAAGCAACACTAAGGTTTAAATTCTGACCTATGTTTTTATGATATATATTTGACCAGTCTGTTTATATAGCTAATGATTCTCTCTTGAAATATATTTTTGAGAATGAATTGATTTCAATAGATAATTCTAACTAACATAAACCTATGTTTAATACATTTTCAGTCATAAGATCAAGTGTTCCAAAACTTAATCTTGATGATGTTTTCAAGCAAAAAAATAAAATTGACAGGGTTGTCGGGGAGGAGCTTGAGAAGGTAAGCAATTCTTCACTATTTTTTTAATTGATACAATATTTTTGAATTGTTCATTAGACCTTATACAAGTTCCATTGTGATCCTTTAAGGCTATGTCAACTTATGAATTTCAAATTATTTAGACACTTATAGTTAATATAGAACCAGATGATCATGTGAAGAGATCAATGAATGATTAATGTTGGTTTGTCTATAGTATTATCTTCTAATTAAGCATAATGCTAGCTAATTCTTAACTAATCTAACTGGTTAGGACCAATAGGACTATATACATATGTTGATTGAGTTCCCTTGCAATTTTATGTAAATTAGTTATGTAAACAATTTCTTCTCACAGACATATATGACAACTTTGAGAGTTATAGCAACATCTATGTCTACTAATCTCTTCATCTACTAGTTTATATTTTCTCTCATGTTTATAATTTTATTAGTGTTAGAACTAAGTAAGAAGGCAATAAGGCAGCATAGGTATAGGGTGGGTTGGGAATGACCTATAAACATTCAACACTTCTTGACCCATTCAACCCTATATCCATTCTTAAGTGTAATCAAGGGTTTCCATGTTGAGGATATTATTCTTTTGTTTTTCTTTCTTCAATTTTCTCTGTTGAAGGCTATGGTATTTGTGCTCAGTTTGTCTTGATTTTTTCATGTTTGAACTATTTTCAACTCTGCAGCTACTCGGATGAGATTGGTTGCTAACGAAAAGGAAGAGGTAGAAAAGATCTTACAAATTAAAATGGCTGGAGGAGAGGCAAAGTCAAAGTATCTCTCAGGGTTAGGTATGGACATGGTCCGCTTGACTAAGCACTTTGACACCATGAGTTTTATTCTCTTGACTCAGTACTTTGACACCAAAAAGTATAAATTTTATTCCAAACTTAACCCTAAGGTCCTATAAAAGTATCATTATTTTCAAAAGGAGCAATATTTTGAAATCCTATTCACTACGTAATCAAAACAAACTTCCAAAATATCTAACTAGAAAGTTTTTTACTTTGGCAAAAGTATATGAGACCCATTAATAAATATAATCATCTAAAAATAATTACACAGAACTCAAAGAAAAAGAAGAAAAGATGACTAACCTTGATTGTTACTACCAATAGATGGATGATTGATTTGTTGAATAGCATCCTCTTTCCCGAAGAATGAACATTAAATCTTAGAATATTAGGATCAAGTATTAATCCTGGATTTAAATTCTACAACTGTGCAATGATGTTAATTGTAACATCTCGTTCAATGGCATCTCCTTGAGCATTAAATTTTTTGTCCATTCTTTGTTGTATCCTCTCTTCCAATTCATTCATTCTCTTTTTCACTAGTTTATCCGTAGTGATATATGAAGAGGGTCCAAAACCACTTGCTTTTTGTTTAAAAAGAGACTTGACCACCCAATGTCGGTATAGTATTAGTTGACCCACACGATCAGGATCCATAACTATGTTGAATGCATCAACTGATTGACTGCCATCTTGACTTTCTTGAGTTTCTACTCACTCAATTTCAACCTACATGTCAGATTCAAAACGAACAAGTAAATTGAATTGATTCAATATTTAACAAAGAACAAATGATCTTGATTAATTTTGAATTAAAAAATTTCATACTATAATATTTGTAATATCTACAGATGAATCCTTGTATACTCGTCCAGGTTTCCTTCTTCTAGTATCCATAAAGAATTCCTAATTTGACAAAGCACCAAAATTTTTCTTCTTCTCCTAGTTACAAACAAGTTACCATTAAAAACTTTTCAAGTCAACAAGCTCATAGTAATAATATAAGAAAACACCAAACCTCACGGATTAAAGCAAAACTTATTTTGTCAACAGTGTGAGGATACTTCTACTTTTTTTATTCTGTTTGTTAGTATTGGACGTATCTTGCAAGACAGTTGTTATGAATAATAGATAGTTTGTACATATCTTAACTGCTATGAAGAACAGGTAAACTGTTCATAGTTCTATCAGAAATGCTATGAAAAATAGGTGAACTTTACTTATCTTAACTTCTATGAAGAACATGTAAACTTATGCATAGTAAAAACTGTACATATTCATATCATACCTCAGCTTTTTTAAAGTTTCAATACTTAAGCAAATTTGCAAATATAGATTCTGGAACAATTTTAGGCCTATTTGTCATTCGAATTTCATCATTGGGATAGGAATAAAAGTGTGTTTTCTTAAACTTGGACTTATACCCTCTAAAAGCAACATCAATTTCATTCATATCCCATTGTTCCCCATTTTTGAGAATGTCAAATTTCTCCTATAAGTTGGTGCAATTTGGCTAGTGTAAAAACTGTGAAATGATTTGAACTAGAAATCAGAATATTGAGAACTTTAAACCTGGATATAGCGCCACATATCATCATGTGACTTCAACTTTGTCCAACTAAAATTAAGAGGGAAAAATGTCTCATTCCTTGCAAAAGTGCCAAGGAAACTTCTAAACTCAGTGACCAATGTTTGAGTAGGATCAATAAGATGACTGAACTCATTTATCACTATTAGTTGACGCTCACTTCGTCCATGTACTGCTTGGATTTGTGCAGCACCTTTTTTTATTTTTTTAATTGAAAGGACTATAATAATATGAATAGTAAAATTACTGGAATGCAGATAATTTTTGAAATAGCATGAACTAAAATATATATTCTTGCCTTCTCTAGATTGTTTATTTGCTTTAAAATTAGAAAGTTGTAACTGATCTTGCTGCACTTGTTTGAGTGTTGGTTGTGATGCACTACTAGTGTAATTTGGTAATTCTTGTTGCACTTGCTCCTCTATTGGTACTGAAGGTAGGATAGAATCCTGAACCACCTGCTGCACTTTTTCTTGTACAAGGGATCTAACTAGAACGTTGTTTGAATTCTCCTTCTTCTTGTGATGAATTTCCTTTGCATTTACGTAGCATGTATTCTTCTTCTTCTTCTTCTTCTATTCTAGTAATTGTTTGTTTCGTAAAGGTGCTAGTGATCTAACTAAAACAAAGCTCTTAACTTTCTGGTGATTTATTGACACCCTTCTTAGTTCATGATTTTTCCAATCTGATCTATAAGTTCAAAAAATAAAATATAAAATAGGTTGAGTATTGGAATTCCAGATAACAACCATCAATGAACAATGTTTCTTGTTTTATTTTGGACAAAACTTGATTTGGGAATCTAGATAACTATATTGATCATAAAATCAATGGTGTTTACATAAAACGTATCATTAAAATCTGGTCATTTTCACACCTATTATGAAGCTATAAGAACAAAAAGGAAAAGAAAAACAGCAAAATGTTGTTCTACAAGAGATAAATGCAATAGGTCAAAATAATTGATTCCAATTTTCCATCTAATCAGAAGTCCTTGCTCAATTATTGAGTACTC
Source organism: Capsicum annuum (assembly GCF_002878395.1). Classification (NCBI taxonomy): domain Eukaryota; kingdom Viridiplantae; phylum Streptophyta; class Magnoliopsida; order Solanales; family Solanaceae; genus Capsicum; species Capsicum annuum. The sequence continues at coordinate 193,422,511 of NC_061117.1, read as the reverse complement.
TAGTATCGTAAGCTCATCACAAATCTAAGAGGCACTTGCTCATTGGTATTTCTCTAAAAATTATATACCATTTAGACCATCACATGCAAATGTAAGTCAAAAACCAATCAGTTCCTCAAAACTTATGATATTCTGGATTAGATCAATAAACAAAATCCGAAAAAAACAACAGATGACTATGGCTTTGTACAGGGTTGTAGTTCCTGGATAAACTACCAAAACTTGTTTTTCAGGAGGGAATTCTAGAGTGGTTGCAGGATCACTTATCTTGGGAAAAGGTATAAGATGTGACCAGGGTAGCTTGTACTTTTTGTAGGTGCCAAAAGAATAGAACAAGTAATTCTTGTAAGAAGGAAAATAATCATTTTGTGAACTGATGCTTCTGAAATAAATAATAAGAAAATATTATCATAAAATACACTCGGTATGTTCTTTACTCTGGCCTTCTAGACCACTTGTGGAATTACACTAGGCATATAATTGTAGTACACTCTGTTTGGTGAAACAATTCAATGTCAAAGAAAATGTTAACGTTCTAAGTTTCTCGAACACCATTTCTAGTTGGCAACAAATAATCGAAGCCATCAACCTTCAATATAAATAATTATAAATCATCCATCCATCATAGTAATGAAAGGGTTATTTGTGCTTTTAAGTTATAAGTTATCAAGGCTCTTGAGACCAACTAGTGATCCAAAAAGAAAATCATTCATCTATTCATAAATAAATTGAACATTTTCACCATGCATGTGATCAGTAGCTGAAGCAGGGATCCTAATAAGGGGATTCAAAAAATACAGAAGTGTTACACTTAGGTTTCAAATATTTTGAGTATTTCACACGGCGCATTTGGCAATAGTTGTTATAGAATTTGGATAATGCCATAGTAATGAACCTTAGCAATTATCGGTAATAAACTATATCAACATCAGTCTTGTTCTTTTACTAGCCAGCTTGAGTCTGTGAGGTAGAATATATATATCCTCACACTACTACAAATTAACAGATAAGTAAAATATGGGAAGAGATATTAGTTAATTTGGCTAAATAAGTCAAAGTTGTTGTAATTATTTGTAAATATAGAACACCACATAATTCAATATAACAGAACATGTACACTGGTTATTTTCTTGAAAATATCAATATTTTCAATTTTGTAGGTGATATAGGGATATGCTTATCATCCCATACCCTGGCTATTGAAAACAAAATGGCAAGAAAGTGAAAGTATTAAAAAATAGCACTTTCTTTCCTTTAACCATTGTATGGCATGTCTTTTTAATTGTACATTCATATTTGTGCTCTCCAAGTAGGTAACAAACTACTTGCTAAAAAATGTAGAAATATTTAAAGTGATACAGATATGGACATTAATAAATAGTATGAGAACTCGTAGATCCACCTGTTAAGAGCTATTAAAATTTGTTATACACTTAGATTATGAATCAGAGCAATTGAATGGGTCCTTTAGACAACTATTTACTAACAACTACTATTCAAGGTGTGTTACTATAAATACATAGGCCAACTGTTCGTCAACAAGAGCTACTATCTTCCCTTGAGAAGAAAAAGAAGAAGAAGTTCTTAGTTTTCTAGGACCTACTATCTACCCTTGGTTGGATTGTATTGCAGGTTTATTCTATTGAAAAAGGCCACCTCTATGAAACGATTATGTTCTTAAACTGGAAACCACTTTGTTGATCTTCGCTGTAAAGTAAACCTCATTAAGTCCTATATTTTGTGATCAATTTTTAGCTATGAACCAAGTAAGTTTCACAAACTGAAATTCATCTCGTTGAAATCATTTCGCACAGCCCACCTAGCTAGCAGGGAACTGAGTGTAAGAAAACTAAGTGTATACATATCCTAGTAGGAAATAGTGCCAAAAGATGGATAAAGAGATCCTTCGGAATAAAGTAATGGTCCCTTCATGCCTAATAGCTTTTACTTTTGGCCTAATTCTGCCACTGGTTATTCTAGTATTAAATTTTTCAAGGGATAATTAAACTTTAGAATTTTCACAGAGACCAAAAGTACATGGACCAGCTTTTTAATATAGTTTAATCAATATTGGCATGAACTAGGATATATATTATCACGATTTAGGCTTTGAAACAACCATCCAAACTAACCACAGGGAAAACAAAATATGAAATAAAAAGTCTTTTTCACTAATTAAAAGTTGATACCCTCTTCATTAAAATTCAACACGGTTGCATAGGTAAAAGTCTTCACCACAATCTCAACCTTAATTGTCATATTGATGGGACATTGATATCTTGTATTTAAAGTAGTTGCAACTTAATTAGCTTATCTATACAAAGGCAGTCCCTTCTTTACACCTACCTAGCACTGTATTCAGGAACCAACCAAAAAAGTTTTCTACAGGGCAACAAATAATAAACTATAGATACAATTCTTTGTATTGAGCAGGCAGATAATTTGTTAAAAAAAATTATAAGCAGAAAGTCCAAGGTTTTCTTATTACAAGGAGGGAAGGATGCTAGGTTAATATACATAGTTTAAGGTCAACAAAATCTAATCACAGGTTGGCATGCTTCCAACATGTGATGCAACCGAAATTCTAAAAAGGTTCACAAATTGTATTTTTACCCACTGTAACAAAATTCCCACAAGCTGACTTATTCAATTCGTCACATAGTTACTGCAGCCACATTATCAGGTAACCTACTATGAAATATTTTACAGTAACGGTGCAAATATCTCTACAGGAGATAAATACTTACAGAGCAATGTTTAGGACCTAAAATCTATGGTTTTGGATACAAATGTCTCTCATGAACAATAACAATTTCTATAATTGACATACTATTACTGCCATCGGTGAAACAATTATGAGCTGATTCCTAAAGTTATAAGATAAAGTCATCACTTACCTCGAATCTCCCATATGTGCCATCATTTTGCATCAAAATATTGTTCCAGACAATTCAAAATATGAACAACACCTTTCAAGAAAGTGTCAGTAATTAGTAGGTTAACAAAATGTTATATCAAGCGAAGTAGAGAAAAACAGAAAATGGCCAAAGACGAAAGAGCAAATGAACTAATAGAGACTAAAGATGGTTTGACAATCAAAAGTTGAAAGAGGAAAATTTTACTAATGAGACCACGATACTCTTCAATGATTCACTAGATTCTTTTGAATCAGACTTTGACAATTCTGTAAAATTGTACTAATATAGAATAAATTTTTAAATAAAAATGATAAAAATAATATAAACAAGCATGAATATAAAACACATATGCAAAAGGAAATTTAACACTCACAAAATACGAAAATAATTATGAGCATATATTTAAAATAATTTATTTGTCTAATCATCTGCCTCCATCCAATCTCAATCAATCTAGTCAAACTCATCCTCCCCTTCCGATGTTTCCACAGCTATATCTTTTGAATGTTCTTTAGTAGATGGAATATCAACAACAACAACGGCTCCATCTTCTCTTGACCATCTAAAGTCGACCTTAACTAATCTAGTTGAGGGACTAATGTCATCATTAGGCTCCTTCCAAAATATTTCTCCTATATTAGGGCAATTCTCTTTCTTTAGATTATACAAGTCTATAGGGACTTTATTCCTTGCATAATAAATATCTTTCTCAATTAGATCTGCAACATAAAAAACTTGATAAACTTGTGAAGCCAACACAAAAGTATTATCTTAACAACATAACTTGTTGAAGTATACCCGAGTCAACCCATACTCATCTACTTTATTATGATATCAATCACATCTAAATAGTACAACATTAAACCAACCATAGTAATCAGTCTCAATGATATCTTGAATAACTCCACAAGAAGCCACCTCTCCATCTATGGGATTTTGGTCCCTAGAACAAGCAAAACTATCTGTTGTTGCTGCTAAAGTCTCACTAGAATTTGAGTTTTGTGTGGGGCATCTCGAGCTTTTGTATGAAATCGATATCCATTGATGAAATATGCACTATATATCTTTGCCACCATATTGGGCCCTCAAGCTAGCCATTTTAAATGATGAGATACTTCAACATATTTAAATTTCTCTTCAAACCAACTGTTGAATTCATGACTATGATTCATTGCTCTTGACCATGTATTGGATCTACTATGATTACTCATTGAATTCTTATGCTCCCTAAAATCAAGAATGGTGCAAATATAATTACTAGGACTTTATAAATGGATGTTCATGTACTGTATCTATAATCTATAATATATTAAAAATGTGAAGGGCCTTAGAAATATTGTTTGAACTTTTCGCCTTTCATTAAAAGTGCTTGTTTTAGATAAAATCGTCTTTTTACTATTTTTTGCTAAATTAATTAAATATATTTATGATAAAACTTTTCCTTATTAAAAATCATCAAATTTTAATATTTTTACTAATTTAAGAGATAAAAATTAATTAAATATATTTATGATAAAACCTTTCCTAATTTAAAGTTATCAAAATTAATAACAACTGATACTTTTTCCATTAGTTTAAGAATTCTAATTCAAATAATTTAGATTTTAAAAAGATTTGAAAAATCTAAAAATAAATATAAAATTATTAGAATAAGAAAAATTTAAGAAGTATAAAAGTTTTAAAAGTTTTAAGTACGTAATAAGAATGTAATCAATGATTTTATAGAGATTTGACTTTAAAAATAAGAAAAAATTTAACTATAAGAAAATAAAAATAATTGTAACACAAATATGGTTCAAATCGATGCGTCTCTCCTAGTCTATGCCAACAAGAAAAAGTGGTACTATATGGCAAACGCAAAAATAATGATCCATCAACCACTTGAAACTTTCGTGGTAAAACATATGTATGTATATGGTTATGTTTACATTATTATATTCAAGTGTGAAAATTTTGTGAAAAGTGATTTGAACTTTTACACTTTATTGAAAATCTCTGCAATAGGCAAAATTATTTAATTTTAAATAATCAAATGTGACGCGTGCAAGGCACGTGCAGTTAAACTAGTAATAACCAAATACATGAAGTTTAATATGTAAATATCTTACTCGATGAACTTTTTCGTTTCTTCATATCTCATGTTAAAAAAGACATATCGATGTGCTTCATAACGTAAATTTTAATCCATCAAAAAAGTACAATCTTTATTCTTTTCAAATACAATTGGATGACCATTCTTTGGAAATATAAGTGAAAATTTGTGAATGCATTATTCATCTTCAGTTTACTAAATCGTGTCTTCACACCATCATGTGATATCTTGAACAAAAAATCAGGAACTTTTCAACTAAAAAACCCTCTGCTATTGATGTTTCGGGACAAGATCGACTATGAATGAGCCCATTAATGTTGCATAGGCTCCTCTCAATGAAATACATCCAACAAAGATGTATGGGACCCCAAGCTTGATTTCATTCACTAAATGAACAGGCAAATGTAGCATTGTTTCAAAAAATGTTGGATGAAAAATCATTTCAAGGTTTGATGTAAGTTCACCAATTTTAGACTCCAATTTTTTAAGATCTCTCGGCCTAATCACCTTTCTACATATGGGTCAAAAGAAATTATACAACCTAATCAATTTCAATGAAATATTCTTGGGTAAAACTTTTTTAACAACAACCTGGAACAAGTGATGCATTATAAAATGAGCTTCATGACTCTTGTACCCTGATATCTTCATCTCCTTCATATGAACGGGGTCTGATATATTTAAAGCACACCTTTTTAGGTACTTTGACATTTTTCAAGACAGTGCAAAATAATTTTTTTTGTTCCAATTTCATGAAAAAAAAAAGATTGAGCGAAACTTACATTTCCATTACTATGTTCTACTGGTTGTAGCTCCTTTCGAATTTCCATTTTTTATAACTCATATCAAGAATTTATATGATCCTTTGACTTCCTATCTATCTCCAATAAATTTCCAAGAAAACTATCACATGTATTCTTTTTTATGTGCAATGCCTCAATTTTTTATTTGGCCAATATGGCAATTAAAAAAATAGACATTTTCTACCAAGGATCCTTATTATAACGGGACCTTTTCTTTTTGCCCTTTCCAAAAACATTATTGAATTCACACAACTCTTCAAGCAGTTTTATCCACGACAAAGGAGTAGGTATGGGTCTATGTTCCTCCTTACTATTAATTGACTTCTTATCTTTTCGCAGTGGATGATCATAATGCAAAAATCTCCAATGACCCAAATAAAACATCTTACGACTATGTTTGAGATATCGATACATGTGTCATAATTATAAGCAGGTCATGCCAATTTTCCCTTAGTGTTCCATCCTGAAAGCATTGCTAATGCTGAAAAATTACTAACTATCCACATTAAGGTTGCACGCATTTGGAATGTTTGTTTTGTTTCAGCATCATATATTTTTATCCCAACTTCCCATAGTTCATTTAGTTCATCAATTAGTGGTTGCAAATACACATCTATTTCATTTTCAGGAGATGATGGGCCTGAAATGGATCATTAATAACATAAGATGATTTTCATGAAAATCCATGATGTTAAATTATAGTTCATCAACATAGCAGGCTACGTGCTATGAGAAATACTCATTGTTCGAAATGGATTGAAACCATCAATTGAGGACCTAGCCTGACATTACGAGGATCTCTAAATAAGTTTGGATATAAATGATCAAAATCCTTCCATGCTTGACCATCAGTGGGATGCCTTAGATTTTAATCATTTATCCATTCATTAGCATGCTATTTCATTGGAACAGCTGTTTCAGGACACATGAACATCCTCTGAAGCCTAGGCTTTAAGGGAAAGTATCTTAAAATCTTTGCAGGAATTTTAGATCCTGCATTGGTTGAGACATTATAATACCCCGAGAGTATACCCTGGATGCCATATGGTGCTTATAGTCACAGGTGACCACAAACTAACCCAAGATACTAGTACCTGCTGTGAGCACTGGGTAAAACCTGATAACAAAAGATCATATACAAAATTTAACTAAAAAATGCCATAAGGTTTTAAATCATAGTTCTAAGAATGTCTGTAAAATAGCACTGACAATACTGATAAAATAGGTGATAATAACAACTGAAAATTGACTGAATGTTTGTACTAGTCTGAAAGCCTCTAAATAGACTGACTGTGGAGTTGATGGGACAAGCCCCCAACTAACTTTGACCGATAAATAATTGAACTACTAACATAACTAAATATAAGATAACTCGTCCTCGAAGGATGAGGACTCACCACGGCTACAGCTACTGCTACACTGGAAAGTCTAAGTACAATAGGTAATTCGAGCATCCGAACCTATGATGTAAGACATCATAGCACAAAATATGAGTATGCAGTCAGTACTTTGAATGTACTGGTATGCTAAATAAGGTTAGGTTGATATTCATGGGTTCACGTGCATGAGTAATAACAGACTGAATGTATAGCATGAGGTACTGCATAAGAATTCATGTAAACTGTAAAGACTCATAATGCATGACCAAGCATGAAAAAAGTATTGACATCATCTGCAAATTGAAATACTAAAATCTGCTAACTAAATAACTAATAAACTATATGCTATGGTCAAGCAAGACTAAATTGAATTCTGAACTGAGTACTGAGATTGAAACTGTGGGAGGTATCATCTAACCGACAATGCCCCAAAGTTGAACTGATCAGGGTCCAACCTGTGACCCCAGTTTGAAGAGTGCTAGTACCATACCATGAGTACTAACAATGATTGTGGAGTCAGTCCTAATCTAGTGGGTGACCCTTCAGATTAGTCTTAAACTGGTGGGTGACCCCTGAGAGTGTCAGTCCTAAATTGGCGGGTGATATCTCATTACCTAACAGTCCACGTAGTTCTGGAACTTAAGGATTTCTCCTAAGGACCCAGTCCTAACTATTGGGTTATCCCTCATCTCTAGGTTCGCTCAGTGCTAAATTCTACTGCCAACTGATGATAGGCGAAATTACGCGCCTATATCAATATATTTTGCCCATATTTTAGCCTAGTTTCGAGAACTAATTATCTATTTCGTACACTTTTAGTCCTTTTTCCTGTAAATGAGCTAACAAATGTGATTAGGAAAGTTTCAGGTATAAATGATGCAAAATACAGCAATTTATGGCTTACTTGACGCAAAAGAAAGCTCACAAACGAGATGGAAAGGAGCTGGACGCATAAAGGACTAAATCTGCTGCATGGAAAATCTGTCCCGGGCTAAAACAGCATTTCTGAAGACTTTGGGACTTACAGACACAAAGCTGGATTTTTGCCATAATACATTAACCTAGTGCAATTAGGTTATGTGTTTCATCATTCTATTTGGATTATAATTTTGTAACCTTACCCTAGTACAATTGGGTCAAGGATTTCATTAGTATATTAGGATTTGGTTATTTATTTTATTAGTTTAGGAGGAGTAGGATAGGAGTATTATAAATACCCTATCATGTTAGAGATTTTAAGAGAAGAGGGGGGAGACATTCTGACAATTCATTCATCTCCTTACAATTAAGACATCTTCCTACAACCCATTCTCAAGTCTTCATTCTTCTACTCTTAAATTCCACAACAAGAGAATCGTTACTTGCTACGGAATCACTAAAACCACACGCCAAACACCTACTATTCACGCCATCCACCATGCAAAACGTGATATCCTTCGCATTCATGGGTAACTAAATCTCTTAGTTGGGGTTATGGAAGCCGAATGAGTTACTATCTATAGCTATGAGTTTGTGAGTTCAAGACAAGTATATTGCTTATATCATTATTCTCTTCATCTTAAATCTACATTCTTTGCGGTTCAAACACAAGAACACGCCATTCTAACATCTAACCTGTTCGAGAGAAAGGTTATTTGTCTAGAAAAGAAGACGCATAGACCAACGCCAGTCTAACATCTGACTTGTTCGAGAGAAAAGTTATTTGTCTGGAAAAGAGATAATGTCAAGGTAGTAGGACACCCTTTCCTATTAAAAAGCTAGTGCCGTACCTGGACTAACTTCTTGGAGAATTCGTACCGTTAGTCACGCTTTAAGCTCGAGAGAGTTAAAGTGAAATAGTCCTTGTTTAGGTCGAGAGACGCTTGGATTTACCATCGACTACAATTCTCTATAAGCAATTACATGTCAAGACTCTACACACTCATAGCCAATAGAGACGTATACCTCAGAAGGTGGACATAACCCCAACGCCTCAATTCTCATTGTTTACAACACACGTGACAATCTCTCTTTATTTTGCTATTTTCAGTTCTTACATTCTTGTTTTGGTTACATACTACAATCCCCCCTTTCCTACGAGACTTGCACTAAAAGTCTAGTAATTTCTCTTGCTTGTTGGCCAAGCTATTCTCTGTGGGATCGATACCCAACCCAGGTTGGGTTCTATATTTGCTAACGACCGCTTTACACTCCCACGAGAGCTGTAGATTGAGCGTTATCACCAACTAAAATGACACTGATTTCTAGACTGGACTAAATTAACTGGACAAGTAACTGATCGTGAAATCTAACTAAGTGGTAATGCTCATCATCTATCTAAAACTATTTTGAAGTTACTGAAACTAAGTAAACAGCTAAAATTCATGTATTCATAACCCCCACGACTTGATAGCAATAACAATAGGAGCACAAGAAATCTTTGTAATCATGAAAGGAAAACATTGTTCACAATTATTCACTTAAGCATTTAAGCAAACACATGGGGACTGAAGCTTTAACATGGGGAGGTTTTTTAAACATGAAAAGATAGAACGATCCAATGACCAAATAGTTAAAACATACTATAATGCATTCCAAGTGAGATCAATTGAAAAAGAATAACTTGAAAATTGAATTTACCAAGATATAGCCAAACATACTTTGACTTTCAATGTGTAAGGACTCTTTCTATCAAAAATCTCTTGGAAACATAACAAGGAGTCATTATTCACACCACAATCATTTAGGCATTTCATCAAACACTTGATATTCATAGACTTGATCATGAGAATAGTTAAAACATGAGGTGCTAACATAATTGAAATACTACAAATCATGGATTTAGGGATTTAACATGTGAATAGCACCATTCAAATGTGTAAGGCTTAATTTAAACAACAATTACTTGTAAATATCATGTAAAAATCGAAATTCATGGGAGTTCATGGATAAAGTTCATAATAACATGTAAAGATCATTCTTTTAATCTTGAAATTTAGGTTCTTGGATTCCATGGGTGGAAAAAACCCATGGATGAACATCTAACATACCTTAATTGGAAAATTCTTGAAAGTTCTTGGTGGTTTTCTTGAACTTGAGCTTGAATCTTTGAAGGGCTAGGGTTTGTTCTTAAGAGAGAATGGTTTTAAATTGAGAGAATTTGAATAAAAGATGACCAAATGTGAATTGGGGGGCTTTATTCCCATGTTTTCCATGGATTGGAGCCATGAAAAAAGACCAAACTGTCCCTGGGAAAGTAAAAGTTTCAGCAAAATTTTGGTTTTGAGGCTTACCGCTGAGCGGTATTGGTCCCACCGCTATAAGCACCATCGAGTGGGGTAATAGCGGTGACCTACTATTTTGGAAAATCCTAATTTTGAGGTTTACCGCTGAGCGGTATTGGGTCCACCGCTATAGGTACCGCCGAGCGGTGTAATCGCGGTGACCTACTATTTCACACAAAAAATGCCATAACTTTTCACTCGAGAATCGAATTTAGGTGAAATTGGTATTGTTGAAAAGATAATTTGATTATCTACAATTTGGTGGGTCTTAATCTGCCAAATTCCACATATACTTCATGTTATACTCATTCAAATATGACACTTGTGAAATCAATCACCAAATCTTGGTCGATTAAAAGCTCTTAGCTCGCATTACTCTAAGTGACTCTTTTGAACATGCTTTACAGATCATAAGCTCTATTTTCACTAGGCTAATGGTCATAATACATGCACCCAAATATGAATTATGGGATTAGAAGTTTTCACACATAGGAACAATGGTTAATTTTCTAGCTTAGAGCGTATGGGGCATTACAATATCTCCCCCTTTGGAACATTCGTCCTCGAATAAGGCCGATTATGCTGAGAGGTACTGAGATTACATTCTGAACATACATGACTTGGAACATGACTTGGATAACTGAGCCTGAAACATGATACATGAACTGAACTGATTACCATGAACTGAACAATTTTCTTGAATACAGGCAATAGGATGAGAATATTTATTAGGATGAGATAGGACGAGAGAGTCAACTTATGAGTAACCATTACTTCAAGCTGGATATTGTTTTGTAAAGTAAAGATGAATGGTTTAGGACATGAACACTCGAGTATTACAATATCTCCTCCTTAGCTTGAATCCATCATTATAAGTCTGGGAACCACTTAATCCATATCTCTAAGCTAAACTGCCACCACTTTACTCTAGAATCTGGGGCATAATAATACGCACAATTGGTAAACTCACCCTTAATGACTATGCCCAATAATGTAAAACTTGATCCTAGTACTTTGTTCTGAGATACAATTCTTAGCCCACTATAGCCCCAACAATCATCATGTAACAACTTAAAATTGAATAACATAGAATTTTCAACTCATCTTTCTATTAGCTCAACCTTTAAGGACTCAAGCTTAGATTCTAACACATAACATCGATATCCTCAAATATTTAATAACTATACTACTTTTATTATAACCTAAAAATATCACATCCCAACATATGTTTCAAATCAACAAACATAAATTCTTGCACACACTACTTCAAGCCTACTGATTCACCTTTCATAAAACTAGCCCCATGAATTATAATTTACCCAAATTCAGATAACACTATCCTAACCCTACTATTGTTGCTAAACTCTTGGTTTTATGCTTCTAATTCTAGATCATATGCTATCATAGAATTCTGAGAAAGGGATCTAAAAACACATACGACTCCTAAGAACTCAGGTACTACCTCTTCATTCAATGACTGGTTCATTGGAAAACTAAAACTGAATGACTCTATTTCTAAAATCAACTGAAGTAGTTTCTTGGGACATATAACAGGGCAATTTCTATATACCCACCTGGCAATGATGGATTTACCAACTGAGGTAGACATTGAGAAAGGCTCTGCTAATGTTTCTAGTCTGACACTGAAGTTTACAGCTATACAGGGGGTTATATGAAAAGTGAAGCTCTGTGGTCTAGCAAAACATATACAAGAATATGAAAGTCCCATAACGTACTCGTAACCGTATTAGGAGAAATTTCTTGATCATGATGAGACTGAAGTGCATATATCATGTTCTGATGCTAGCCATTAGTTGTGCTAGACATGTCACCCTGCTGAGTTGGGTGACTGGATGGGATCAGAGGACGTTTGGATTGACCCTGTTGGGATAAACCCTTTCCCCTCTGAGATATTACCCTATACTCCTGCATCCTGTGGCCTGGTTTACCGTATCAAAAACATACATCGCTGCCAGCTTTACACACACTTAGAAGATTTTTACCGTATTCTCCACAAAGTAAATGGGTACGACCACTGCCCACACTACCCTGGGTTTTAGAGCCTGGCACTTTATCTCGACTATCATGCCTGAACTTTGGTACTAGTGTACTAGTTGAAAATAGAGCTGGGGCTAAAAACTTCTGACTGAACTGAGAACGGTTACCACCCTCTGACCCTGGCTGAGCAAAACTAAAGCTACCTGTTCTGGCTCTCTTATTCTCTCTCTCTCTCTTTCTTCTTAATGTTTTTCTCCTCAATTTATCGAGCATGGACTATAAACCTAGATATGTCCATGTCCTTAATTCACATCGCAATCCTACACTCCTTGACTACACTATCAGATACCCTAAAGATAAACTTTCTCATCCTATATCTGTTATCAGCCACCACCTGAGGAAAATACCTAGCTAACTGAGTAAATTTAAGGGAATACTCTTTCACACTCATATTTCCCTGCTTCAAGTTAATAAACTCTAACATCTTAGCTTCACTCAGCTCTAACGGGAAGAACATATTTAAAAAGGTTGAGGAAAACTCCTTATATTCTATAGACTCTACATCTGTGCCCCTATCTTATTTCCACTACTTAAACCAGCTGTGAGCTACATCCTGCAACTAGTAAGCAACTAATTCATCACTCTAACTAGAAGTCACTCCCATAATTTATGTTACCTTCTGAATCATATCATAAAATTTTTGTGGATCCTTATCGGATTTGGATCCCAAAAATAGTGGAGGATTCATTCGGGTAAAGTCCCAAATCCCAACTTTGATAGTATTACCCACTGAGTTGACTGGGAATGCAGCTAGTCAAATATTATGAGCTACAATAGAGCGACCTAGAGTAGTGAAGGCAGCTCTGAACTCTTTATAAGAAACATGCTCATTCGAGGGATCTTCCCAAACAGGCAGAGGTACTGGCTGGTTTTTGGTTCTTTTTTTGTTTGTCTTTCTAAGAGGCATATTCTATAAATAGAAGGACGAATTGGATTACATGGAGTGTTTAACTTGAGATCATGCTCATTCACACGATATAAATACTAAAAGAAGGAAAACTTTTCCTAAAAACATACTATAGCATCTTGGCAATAAGTGTGGCGCACTTCACACCCATGCTTAAGAATCTACTTGTAACGCCCCGAGCATACACCCTGGATGCCACATGGTGCTTGCAATCACAGGTGACCACAAGCTAACCCATGATACTGGTACCTACTGTGAGCACTAGGTAAAACCTGATAATAAAAGATCATATGCAAAATTTAACTGAAAAATTCCATATGGTTTTAAATCATAGTTCTGAGAATGTCTGAAAATATACTAACAATACTAATAAAATGGTTGATAATAACAGCTAAAAACTGACTGACTGTCTGTACTAGTCTAAAAGCCTCTAAATAGACTGGCTGTGGATTTGATTGGACAAGCCCCCAACTAACTCCGACTAACTAGATAACTGAACTATTGACATAACTGAATATATGATAACTGTCCTGGAAGGATGAGGACTCACCACGGCTACTTTTGATGATGCACTTAAAAGTCTAAGTACGATCGAGAATCCAAGCGTTTAAACCTATGTATAAGACATCATAGCATAAGAAATGAGTATGCGGTTAGTACTTTTAATGTACTGGTATGCTAAATGAGGTTAGAATGATAAGAATGGGTTCACATGCATGAGTAATAACTGACTGAATATATAGCATGAGATACTGAGTAAGAATTCATAAATGGTAAAGACTGAGAATGCATGACAAAGCATAAAACAAGTTCTGAAATAGTCTGTAAACTGAAATACTGAAATTTCATAACTGAATAACTAATAAACTATATGCTATAGTCAATCAAGACTGAATTGAATTCTGAACTGAGTATTGAGACTGAAACTATGGGAGGTATCATCTAACCGACAATTCCCCAAAGTTGAGCTAATCGGGGTCCAACCTGTGGCCCCAGTTTGAAGGGTGCTAGTATCGTGCCATGGGTACTAACAATTATTGTGGAGTCAGTCCTAATCTAGTGGGTAACCTTTGAGAGTGTCATTCCTAAACCGGCAAGTGACATCTCATAACCTAACTGTCCACGTAGTTTTAGAACTTAGGGATTGCTCCTAAGGACCCAGTCCTAACTGGCGGGTAATCCTCCATCTCTAGGTTTGCTCAGTGTTAAATCCTACTCCTAACTATATGACACTGGTTACTGGACTGAACTAAATTAACTGGACAAGTAACTAATCGTGAAGTCTAACTATGTGGTAATGCTCATGATTTATCAAAACTGTTCTGAAGTTACTAAACTAAGTGAACAGCTAAATTTTTAGTATTCATAACCTCTAGGACTCGATAGCTATAACAATAGGACCACATGAAAGCTTAGAGACCATGGAAGGAAAACATTGTTCACAATTATTCACTTAAGCATTTAAGAAAATACGTGGGGACTGAGGCTTTAACATGGGGATTCTTTTTAAACATGAAAAGATAGGACGATCCAATGACCAAATCATAAACTAGGGGTTTTATTAGGTATTCTTATGAACATGGTATGGAAGTCACAATATTTAAAACATACTTTAATGCATTCCACGTGAAATCAATTGAAAAAATATAACTTGAAAATTGAATTTACCAAGATATAGCCAAACATACTTCAACTTACAATGTGTAAGGACCCTTTCTATTAAAAAGCTCTTGGAAACATAACAAAGAGTCATTATTCACAATCATTAATACATTTCATCAAACACTTGAAATTCATAGACTTGAGCATGAGAATAGTCAAAATATGAGGTGCTAACATAATTGAAATACTACAAATCATGGATTTAGGGATTTAACATGCGAATAGCATCATTCAAATGTGTAAGGTTTAATTTCAACAATAATTACGTGTAAATATCATGTAAAAATCAAAATTCATGTGAGTTCAAGGATAAAGTTAATAATAATAGGTAAATATTATTCTTTTAAACTTGAAATTTGGGTTCTTGGACTCCATGGGTGGAAAGGACCCATGGATAAAGTTGAATCTTTGAAAGGCTAGGGTTTGTTCTTAAGAGAGAATGATTTTACATTGAGATAATTTGAATAAAAAATGACCAAATATTATTTGGGGGGATTTAATCCCGTGTTTTCACAGATTGGGGCCCTAGGAAAAGACCGAACTGTCCTTGGGAAAGTAAAATTTTCAGCAAAATTTGGGTTTTGAGGCTTACCGCTTAGTGGTATTGGTCCCACCTCTTTAAGCACCGCTGAGTGGGATAATAACGGTGACCTACTATTTTGAGAAATCCCAATTTTGAGGCTTACCAATGAGTGATATTGGTTCCACTGCTATAGGCACCGCCAAGCGGTATAATAGTGGTGACCTACTGTTTCACATGAAAAATACCATAACTTTTCACTTGGGTATCGGATTTAGGCAAAATTAGTATCGTTGGAATGCTGATTCGATTATCTATAGTTTGGTGGGATTTATCTGCCAAATTCCATATATAATTCAGGTTATACTCTTTCAAATATGACCCTTGTGAAATCAACCACCAAAACTTGGTCGATTCAAAAGCTCTTAGCTCGCATTTCTCTAAGTGACTCTTATGAACATATTTTACACATCATAAGCTCTATTCTTACTAGGATAATTGTTACAATACATGAACCCAAATATGAATTATGATATTAGAGGTTTTCACACATAGGAGCAACGGTTCTTTTTGGTAATACCCCACATTTTTGAGCTAGAATTCAAATTGTTGTTGTTAAGTATGCAGACCCTGACTCAATGATTCTATGTTTATATGTTTGGTGATCAGTTCTATAGTGTTAAAACATCCTTGTATATCAGTCGAGGTCATAAAAATCACCTAACTCAAAGACAAGTTGAGAACGCTCCTATCGATTAAGTTTCGTGAACATTTCAGCTTTGGTCAACTTTAGATGACCATTACTCGTTGTACATAATGAATTACGTATCCTACTATATATCAAATGAAAGGTCTTTGAATCTTATTTCCAATGCATTTTGTTTCACCTTAATCAAATATCAGATAAAAATGGTATGCTCATTTTATTTCAGCATGTTTATCTGTCAACAAAGTGACGACCTGAGTTGATAGGCCATCACCTAAGTGACGACCTATCATCCAAGTCGTCACCCCAAACCAGTGAGCCATATTTTCAATTTCCATATGACGGCCTGAGTCTATAGGCCATTGCCTAAGTGATGACCTATCAGCCCAAGTCATCACCCAAGACCAGCAACTCATAAAAATCAGCTTCCATGGGACGACCTGAGTTGATAGGCCATCACCTAAGTGATGACCTATTATCCCAAGACATCACCCAAGACTAACAACTCATAAAATCAGCTTTTGAGTGATGACTTTGTTTGATAGGCCATCACTTGGTTAATGACTTATCAAAAAAGGTCATCACCCTTAAAAATTCAGCAATTTCCATTTGGATTCGGAGGGGTATTTTGGTCTTTTCTCATCACCTCCCATAACGTAAATCACACATAAAACCCTATTAAGTGATAAAATATCAGTTTCACATCACTCATAATCCTCTCTACTCTCAAGAACATAAAAATTAGGGTTTTCTCTCAAGGTCATCGCCCAAGAACAAGATTCAAGCCCTTCTTCAAGAAACTCAAGGAATTGTAATTCCCAATTCAAGAACGTTAAAGAAAAGTCAATTCTGTTTCAAGATTAAAGCTCTAAGGTATGATAGATGTTCATCCATGGACCCTTTCCACCCATGGAGTCCAAGAATCCATCTTTTATGATTGAAAGCATGAAATTACATGTTATAATGATTTATCCCCATGAAGTTTTTATGAATCTTGATTATACATGATGTTTACAATCTATTTTCATCGAAAGCTGCCCTTATTACATATTCCATTAATTATGCCCATAAACTTACATGAATTTCAAATCTTTATCATGTTTCTATGAAATTATTGGTGATATAAAACCTTACATGTTTGAATGGTGTTGTTTGTTAAATTTAAACCCTAGAAGTGAAATCATGCTATCTACAAGTTTTACATAGTTCTCATTCTTAGTTTAAACCATGAACTACAAGTGTTTGATGAAATGCCTAAATGATTTGATTTTGAACAATGACTACTTATTACATGTTTAAAAGTTAAGATTTTGGAATTTCTTTTCAAGTGGAATGCATTATAGTATGTTTTAAATATTATGGTTTCCGTATCATATTCATGAGAATTTGGTATAAATCCTTAGTTTATGATTTTGTCATATGATCGTGTTATCTCAACATGTCTAGAAGTATCCTCATGTCAAAGTCTTGGTACCCATGTATTTGATGAAATGCTTAAGGGAATCATTGTGAACAATAACTTCCTTCCGTGGTTTCAAAGCTTTTATGTTACCCTGTTGTCATTATTATCAAGTCCTAAAGGTTTTGAATACTCAAAATCTAGCTTCTTACTTAGTCTCAGTAGTTTAAGAATAGTTTCAGACATGTATGAGCATTATCAGTTCAGTCTTTTATCATATCAATCAAACTTAGATCAGTTTAGTAATCTGAGTCAATTCCCTCTTCAGTTAAGCTTTGCTCAAATCCGTAATCAGTGTCAGTTTAGTTGGAAGTAGGATTCAGCACTGAGTGAGCCTAAGGATGAGGGTTTACCCATTAGTTAGGACTGGGTCCTTAGAAGAAATTCTGAAGTGCTAGAAATATGTAGATAGCATAGGTTATGAGATGTCACCTGTCAGTTAGAACTGACACTCTCAGGAATCACCCGCTAGTTAAGACTGATCTCAGGGGTCACCCGTTAGTTAGGATTGACTCCATAGCCAGTGTTAGTACCCGTGGTATGGTACTAGCACCCTTTCAATTGGGGTCAAAGGTTGGATCCCAACTAAGTTTATAATCAGGGTATGACGGTTAGTTGAACACTTCAATAGTTGTAGTTTCAGTATTCAGTACTCAATAATTAGTATTTAGTTTAGAACTCAGTTCAGTTTTCTTTGCATGACCATAATATACAGTATCAGTTACTCAGTTATTAGTATTTTAGTATTTTAGTTTACAGACTATTTCAGAATCATGTTATTTGCTTGGTCATGCATTCTGAGATCTTACAACTTTCACGTATTTATATTCAGTAATCTCATTGTAGCTAGTCAGTCTTTTCTTTATGTATGTTTACTAAGTTATCTCATATTATTCAGCCAGTTATTGATGTTCATTTAGTTATCCTATGCTATACATTCAGTAAGTTATTACTCATGCACATAAACCCATGTATATCAACCTAACCTCATTTAGCATACAGTATATTCAAAGTACTAATCGCATACTCATTTTTTGAACTATGATGTTTCATATCATAGGTTCAGACGCTCAAGTTCCAGACCATACCTAGTTATCCCAATACACCAGTAGCAGTAGCAATGGTGAGACCTCGTGTTCTAGAGACCATTTGTGTTTATTTCAGTTTCTCAGTTTTAGCATACCGTCAGAGTTATTTAGGGCTTGTCCCATTAACTCCCTAATTATTCAGTTAGAGACTTTCAGACTAGTACAGACAGATAGTTAGTTTTTAGTAGTTATTATCAGCCATTTTATCAGTATTGTTTTATAGACATTATAAAAACTATGATTTAATACCTTACAGCATTTTTAGTTAAATTTTGAACATACTTCTCTATTATTTTACCTAGTGCTCACAGCAGGTACCAGTATCATGGGTTAGCTTATGGTCCTTCGGGACTGTAAGCACTGTATAACAACCAGGGTGTCTTCCCAAGTTGTTACAAACTTGATATCAGAGCCTAAGTTTTTAATGTGTACTTGGGATTCTGAAAGCCACATTGAGTAGATTCTTGTGCATGGGTGTGAAATGCGCCACACTTATGGACAAAAGGCTACAAGATATCTTAGGAAAGGTTTTTCTTCTTTCATATCTCATATCGTGCTATAGCTCAGTTCTCTAAGAACCTTGTATAGATTCTGATCATACTTTACACATGTTAACTCTACCTTACTTTTAAGATAACAGAAATAGAGAAGCTCTAAGTCCTACAAATAGGGCTTTTTTCAGATAGTCCCCGCAGATAGTATGGGTTTGCCACAGGCTCAAAAGTATCCCATCAGTTCTGTTATCTTCCAAAGTTTTAAATATTTTATTCATAATCATGAAAACTCATGCACTAATACAAAGTCAGATGTGCCCCCAAATCCCTTCTTAAAATTCTATGATAGCATATGACCTAGAGTTAGAAACATAAACCCAAGAGTTTAGCAGTAGTGATAGAGTTGGGATAGTATTATTCGGATTGATCAGAGAATATATTTCATGGGCTAATAGTATGAAAGGTGAATCAGCAGGTTTGAAAGAGTGTATGCAAGAATTTAAGTTTAATAATTTGAAGTTATATGTGTTGTTGAAGTTGGTGTAGTGGTAACTCTCATGGTGTGGGGAAATATAAGTTTAGATATGTGATATTTGAAGACTATGATGAAAGTAGTATGGTTATTAAAGATTTGCGTATATTCCTGTTATGTGTTAGAATCTATGTTTGAATCTTTGAATGTTGAGCTAATAAAAAGAGGAATGGAAATAGTAAGTTAGTCAATTCTTAAGTTGTTATATTTTGTATTTAGGGATATAGAAGGTTAAGAGTTCTATCTCAGAAGGAATATCAACAGTAGAGTTTTACACTTTCAGGTGCAGTATTTCAAGGTGAGTTTAGTGTTTATGAGTATTGTTATATCTCGGACTCTAGAGTAAAGTGGTTTCAGTTCAGTTTAGAGATATTGATTAAGTGGTTCACTGACTTATCATGATGGCTTTAAGCTAAGGGGGAGATGATAGAACAAGTAACCAAGTCAGGCTCCCAGATCCTAGTAGTGATGCCAGTATGTGTAGAAAGCAGTAGAAGAGGATGACCCCCAACCCGTCCTTGCCTCAGTACAAAGTTTTGGTATTTTAGTTATCATGATATCTACTCATTCCTTACATGTCATCCCTATGATCATATCTCATAGTCATGTACTTTATATAAAATCATGTACGCTTCCAATTCCTAGTATGAGTTCTAGTTCACCCAGCAGTCCGAATCATATTCCATAAAGTTATGAACTCTAAACTCAAGTCATGCAGTTCATGACTCATGTATTCATGTCTTACTATATGTTAAGCTCCAGTACTCATGCTACCCTCCTAATAATCAGCAAAATTTAGATTATGTCATGTATATCCCACTTTTAGGTCTCTTAATGAATCCATGATGCTGATATTCTATTCCTTAGGCCTCTTTTAAGAGTCAAGTTTTGTATAGTTTTCATTCATGCTTCAGGTTCAGTGACCTCTCCTTATGAAATAATGTAGTGATGAGTAATTGCTTAGATGGGAGAGAGTAAATGTTTTCTATTAAGGAAAGATTGTTGTTTTCTTATTTTATTCGAGGCTGTAGCTATGAAGACAGGCTTGAATATCGTGTTGTTGTGTAAGTGGATAAATACATTAAGCGTTAGTGAATGGCTAGTAAGAGTTGTATTTAGTTGTTAATGGGGTAATCAAGATTATTTATGAGATGGAAAGTTATGAAAATCCAGGGTGAGTTGAACTCAAGATTCAGACTAGTATTACAGTGTCATATGTGCATTTTATAGATTCGAGTAGGTTTGAACACAGTGGGAGAATTCAGTCCAGCTCAGACCTCAGTAGATAGAGTTATCAGTACCTATGTGAATATTTCTAGTAGAATCAGGTGAAGTGTAGTATTAAGGTGGAAGGTATAGTTGATAGAGTATTCGAGGAATAGGTCTAAGCTTGAAAGTTAGTAGTAGCAATGCATAAGGTTTAGTAGCTCTATCCTAGTTGATGTTTTGTACCATGTGTCCTATATTACAGAATTTTATCCATTTTATGATTTCATGTTTAGATGTCTTATTCAGGCCATGCTCAATATTCTTTGCTCCCATAAGTCATTAGAACTTCGTAGAAAAAGAGTTGAAGAAATACTCCAGTTAAGTATATGCTTTCAGTATAAGTTAGTTTGTATAGCCAGTAATTCAGTTTAAAAGTCAGGCAAACAAGTTCCTATGGTTTTCATCTCTCCTATTCAAGAGGAAATTCCTTCATGACCATGAAAGTCATTACCTTAGTTCAGTTCATACATCAGGCATCAGTTGTAGATTTTAGATATTCAGTCATGAATCAATTCATAAGTGTCCCATGCATCATCTCAGTCTTTCCTTAGTAACTCAGCCAAGTTAGTAGCATTCAAGAAACAAACTATCCCAAGGGGGAGATGTTGAAATATGCTAAGTTTTCATATCCTAAACCTCTCAAATTTTCATCAGGAAATCAGATCCATCCAAAAGTAATGGCTACTCATAAGTTGACTCTCTCATTTGTATCTCAGCCTTATAACAATTCTCATGTCATTGCATGCATTCAAGGAAATCAGTTTAGTTTATGATATTCAGCTCATGTATCATGTTTCAGACCCAGTTACATTCTCATGTTGCCATTCATGTATGTTCAGTATATGATCTCAGATTCTTCATTACTCTCAGCTTAACCACCCTCATTCGAGGATACATTTTACCAAGAAAGAGATAATGTAACACCCCACATTTTCGGGATAGAATTCAAACCGTTTTTCTTAAGTATATAGACCCTAACCCAGTGATTCTATGTCTATATATGTGTGATGATCATTTTTATAGTGTTAAAACATCCTTTTATATCAGTCGAGGTCATAAAAATCTCCTAACTCAAAGACGAGTTGAAAACGCTCCTATCGATTAAGTTTTAGTGAACATTTCAGATTTGGTAAAGTTTAGACGACCATTACTCCTTGTATATAATGAATTACATATCCTACTATGTATCAAATGAAAGGTCTTTGAATATTCTATCCAACGCATTTTTTTCACCTTAATCCGATATCGAAGCAAAAAGTTATACTCATTTTACTTCAGCATGTCTATCTTTCAACAAAGTGATGACCTGAATTGATAGGCCATCACCTAAGTAATGACCTAACAGCCAAGTCGTCAACCCAAACCAGTGAGCCATTATTTTCAGTTTCCATGTGATGACCTGATTAATAGGCCATCACCTTAGTGATGACCTATCAGCCCAAGTCATCACCCAAGACCAGCAACTCACAAAAATCAATTTTCATGTGATGACCTGAGTTGATAGGCCATTACCTAAGTGATGACCTATCAGCCCAAGTCATCACCCAAGACCAGCAACTTATAAAATTAGCTTCTGAGTAACGATTTGATATGATAGGCCATCAATTGGTTGATGACTTATCAACCAAGGTCATCACCCCTAAATATTCAACAATTTCCATTCGGATTTGGAGGGGTATTTGGGTCTTTTGTCCTCACCTCCCATAACTTAAATCACTCATAAAACCCTATTAAGTGATAAAATATCAGTTTCATATCACTCATAATCCTCTCTACTCTCAAGAACAAGAAAATTAGAGTTTTCTCTCAAGGTCATCTCTCAAGAACAAGATTCAAGCCCTTCTTCAAGAAACTCAAGGAATTGTAATTCCCAATCCAATAAAGTTCAAGAAAATTCAATTCTCTTTCAAGATTAAAGCTCTAAGATATGTTAGATGTTCATCCATGGACCCTTTTCACTCATGGAGTCCAAGAATCCATCTTTTATGGTTTAAATCATGAAATTACATTTTTGTAATGATTTATCTCCATGAAGTTTTTATGAATCTTGATTATACATGATGTTTACAATCTATTTTCATCGAAACCAGTCCTTATTATATATTTCATTAATTATGTCCATGAACTTACATGAATTTCAAATCCTTATCATCTTTCCATGAAATTGTTGGTGATATAAAACCTTACATGTTTGAATGGTGTTGTTTGTTGAATTTAAACCCTAATTGGTCATCTTAGAAGTGAAATCATGCTATTACTACAAGTTTTAAATAATTTCCATTCTTAGTTTAAACCATGAACTGTAGTGTTTGATGAAATGACTAAATAATTTGATTTTGAACAATGACTACTTATTACATGTTTACACGTTAAGATTTTGGAATTTGTTTTCAAGTGGAATGCATTATAGTATGTTTTAAATATTATGGTTTCCATATCATGTTCATGAGAATTTGAAATAAATCCTTAGTTTATGATATCAGTCAAACTTAGATCAGTTCAGTAATCCGTGTCAATTCCCTCTTTAGTTAAGTTTAGCTCAGATCCGTAATCAGTGTCAGTTCAGTTGAGAGTAGGATTCAGCATCGAGCGAGCCTAGGGATGAGGGCTCACCCGTTAGTTAGGACTGGGTCCTTAGAATCAATCCCTAAGTTTTAAAACTACGTAGCCAACGTAAGTTATGAGATATCACCAGTTAGTTAGGATTGACCCTCTCAGGGATCACCCGCTAGTTAGGACTGATCTCAGGGGTCACCCATTAGTTAGGACTAACTCCACAGCCAGTGTTAGTACTCGTGGCACGGTACTGGCACCATTCCAACTGGGGTTACAGGTTGGACCCCAACTCAGTTTATAATCGGGGTATGTCGGTTAGATGAATACTCCCATAATTGCAGTTTCAGCATTCAATACTCAGTAATATGTATTTAGTTCAGAAATCATTTCAGTTTTCTTTGCTTGACCATAGTATACAGTATCAATTACTCAGTTATTAGTATTTTTATATTTCAGTTGATAGACTATTTTAGAATTGTGTTATTTGCTTGGTCATGCATTCTCAGATCTTACAACTTTCACGCATTTATATTCAGTAATCTCATGCTAGCCAATCATTCTTTACTTTATGCATGTTTACTTAGATATCTCATATTATTCAGACAGTTATTGATGTGCTCTCAGTTATCCCATGCTATACATTCTGTCAGTTATTACTCATGCACATAAACCCATGCATATCAGCCTAACCTCATTTAGCATACCAGTACATTCAAAGTATTGATCACATACTCATTTTTTGCGCTATTATGTTTTATATCATAAGTTCAGACGCTCTGGTTCCCGACCGTACCTAGTTATCCCAATGCACCAGTAGCAGCAGCAGTGGTGAGTCCTCATGTCCTAAAGACCAGTTATGTTTATTTCAGTTTCTCAGTTTTAGCAGACAGTTAGAGTTAGTAGGGGGCTTGTCCCATCAACTCCCCAGTTATTCTGTTAGAGGCTTTAAGACTCGTATATACAGATAGTTTTCAGTAGTTATTATCAGCCATTTTATCAGTATTATTTTACAAATATTATCAGAACTATAATTTAAAACCTTACGACATTTTTAGTTAAATGTCGCACATGCTTCTCTATTATTTTACCCAGTGCTCACAGTAGGTACTGGTATCATGGGTTAACTTGGGGTCCTTCAGGACTGTAAGAACCATGTGATGACCAGAGTGTATTCCTAAGTCATTACCGTTTTCTAGCTTAGAGCGTAGGGGTATTACAATATCTCCCCTTTAGGAACATTCGTCCTCGAATGAGGCTGATTAAGCTGAGAGGTACTGAGATTATATTCTGAAAATACATGACTTGGAACATGACTTGGATAACTGAGTCTGAAACATGATACATGAACTGAACTGATTACCATGAACTGAACAGTTTTCTTGAATACATGCAATGGCATGAGAATATTTATCAGGATGAGATAAGATGAGAGAGTCAACTTATGAGTAACCATTACTTTAAGCTAGATCTTGTTTTACAATGTAAAGATGAATAGTTTAGGACATAAACACTCGGGGTATTACAACATCTCCTCCTTAGCTTGAATCTATCATTATAAGTATGGGAACACTTAATCCACATCTCTAAACTGAACTAACCACTTTACTCTAGAATCTGGGGCATAATAATACGCACAATTGGTAAACTTACCCTGAATGACTATGTCCAATAATGTAAAAATTGCTCCTAGTACTTTCTTCTGAGATACAACTCTTAGCCCTCTATAGCCCCAATAATCATCATGTAATAACTTAAAATTAACTAACTTAGAATTTTCAACTCCTCTTTCTATCAGCTTAACCTTAAAAGACTCAAACTCAAATTCTAACACATAACATGGATATCTCCAAGTCTTTAATAACCGTACTACTTTCATCATAACCTACAAATATCACATCCCCAACATATGTTTTGAATCAACAAACTTAAATTCTTGCATACACTGCTTCAAGCCTATTGATTCACCTTTCATACAACTAGCCCATGAAATACAATATATCCAAATTTAGATAACACAATCCCAACTCTACTACTTTTGCTAAACTCCTAGTTTTATGATTCTAATTCTATACCATAAGCTATCATAGGATTCTGAGAAAGGGATTTGAAAACACGTACGACTCTTTAGCATGGAGGTACTACCCCTTCATTCAATGACTGGTTCATCAGGACACTAAAACTGAATGACTCTATTTCTGAAATCAACTGAAGTAGTTTGCTGGGACACTGTAAATGGGCAATTTCTATATACTTACCTGGAAATGATAGATTTACCAACTGAGGTAGATATTGAGAAGGGCTCTGCTAATATTTTGGGTATTACACCAAAGTTGACAGCTATACAGGGGGTTACAAGAGAAAAATAAGATCCATGGTCTAGAAAAACATATACAAAAATATGAAAGGCCTGTAAGGTAACCATAACCGCATTAGGAGAACCTTCTTAATCATGGTGGGACTGAAGTGCATATAGCGTGTTCTGATGCTGGACACTGGTTGCGCTGGAAGTGTCACACTGCTGAGTCGGGTGACCGGATAGGACTAGAGGACGGTTAGACTGACCCTGTCGGTGCAAATCATTTTCCCTTTGAGACATTACCCTACACTCCCATATCCTGTGGCCTGGTTTACCATATCTAAAACATACATCACTACCAGCTTTACACACACCTGAGTGATTTCTATCACATTCTCTACAAAGTGAATGGGTATGATCAATACCCGCACTACCCTGGGTTTTGGAGCCAGCGCCCCATCCTGACTGTCATTCCTAAACTTTGGTATAAGCACACTAGTTGAAGACGGAGCTGGGGCTGGAAAATTCTGACTGAACTGAGAACAGTTACCATCCTCTGACCCTGGCTGAGTAAAACTAAAGCTACCCATTCTGGCTCTCTTATTCTCTCTCTCTCTCTCTCTCCTTCTCTTTAAGCTTTATCTCCTTAATCTGTTGAGCATGGACTATAAGCCTAGATATGTCCATGTCCTTAATTAACATCACAATCCTACACTCCTTGACCACACTATCAGATACCATAGATACAAACTTGCTCATCCTAGCTTAGAGCGTACGAGGTATTACAGACACCATCAGTACACTTACATCTAGAAGTCCCACATATAGAGCAGTTCTCAGTTTCTCATTGTCCTTCCAGAATAATATGCAATCATTAGGGCATGCATGTATTTTTTCATAATCAAGACCCAAATCTCATATCATATTTTTGGCCATATTGAAAGATATTGGTATCTGAGAAAAGGAAAATGTCTCTTTTATCAACACAAACAAGTTTGAAAATACTACATTACTCAACCTATGCAATTATTTAAACAAGAACAACCGAATGATGAAGCTTAATTTACTAAAATTTTCACACCCCAAATATAATTATTGCTTTCTTTCCTCCAACAATTTAAAAAACATCTTTGCATCTTTAGGTAATCCCTCTCCATACCCCAATTCAGCCTCTACATTTCTAAATGTATCGTGAAGTAGTCCATCAATATCATCACGCATATTTAAACCTTTATCATCATTGATTGGATGATGCATCTTTCTCGAGGAAATGCTTTCTCCATTGAAACTCTATTTGGTGTAACCAGCATGAAACCTTCTACAAAGCAAGTACAAACAAATTATGATCCACAAATATATCATCTTCAACTAAACAAATTAAAAAATATCAAGCAATAATACAATTACAAACAATAGTATAAAGACTCATTTTCAACATTCATAGTCCATGTCAAAATTTATCCAGTAAACACTCTTAATTTACCCAATAAACTTCCCACCTGAGGCACCAAGTCAAGTAACATTTCACCCTTTATAAACTAAAAGTCCAAAATATCTTGAGGTAGACGGATCTGAAATCGAATTATGACTAAGACAGAATGTTAGAAGAAATTTTTGTAAGAAATTAAACAACACAATAAAGGCCTTGTGGGAACACCTTATACTTGAGGTAGTAAATATTTAAACCTGAGTAGAGCATCAAATCTGTCCTCTTGCATTCATTTGGATTTCTTTCTTTTCATAGTTTTTTTTTCCACTCTGTTGTAATAAGCAAGAAAGTGATTATATATGTGCAATGATTCTTGTGTTGTTTTCTTCAGAATGACTTGCTTCAGCTATTTCAGCTCTTTGGAGTCATTACCAAACTTGTAATGCTTAGTTCAAAAAATTAGGTGCTTCTTTTATTCATTAATTTTGATTGGCATTTGACAGAATGATTAGAGTAAACTGTTGTTTCTTAATAATTACATCTCATGGAAGTGCATGCCCTCTTGAAAATGCAGGACATTGCTACAGTTGTAAATGCAATACAGTTTTATTTAAATGTTCAACCCATCATTAGGTACCTTGTAATATAAAACTTGTGTATCCAACTAGAGATATATATAGCTTTTCAAAATGTAGTGTTTGCTAATCTTTCAGTAAACTATATTTTGCTGCATTTTTTTGTTCAACCTTAATTAATGATTCATTTTGCTTGTCCATGGGGGAAGAAATGTATATGTACAATTCTCATCTCATCAAGAACTGACAACTGTGGAGCAGGTGAGGAGATCAGGTCAGTGCACCCTTTTTGTCTTATAAGAGGTGGCTTTGTGCATCACTTATATTGAACTCAATACTAATGTTGTCCCTGGAAGACATACTCCAAAATGTCCACCTGGTTTGCTTTAAACTAGAAATTTTTTCAAGTATATTTTGTTGTTTCCCTTTAGACCTACATGTTTTATAGATTCTTTAAATATTTGAAAGAATCATTTCTATTATTTACTTGATGTATAGTAGCACTAATAAGAAGTACATAGTTCACTTCCAATACCTTATTAGTAAGATAACTATATGAATCCTATAGGATAATAAACGATTTCATTCATAATAAATCGAACCTTTAAGCTCTTGCAGGAACTCTCTAAAATTGTTATGACACCCGTGTCGGACCCTTCAAAAATGCCTACTTTTGGAGGATTTGACATGAATTGTCTTCATTTTTGAAGATTCTGAGAAAATGTAGTTTGTAAGAACTCTAGTGATATGACTTTGAGCTCGACCCTATAATGTTAGGGACAAGATTATCAATACCAAGCAAGTTAGAGTTGGTTATATGAAATTGGATAAGAATTTGTCAGAAATCCTTTAAGTTCATATTTGCAATCACCATGCCACTAAGCACAATCAAACAACGCTTTGGAAGATCTAAATAGTGAACAATGAAAACTGTCCATGTCGATCAAAATGGTCAATTTACTCTCACGAAGATCAAGAGGCCAACAGTCTCAATCTAAAAAGATAGTCCCCACCACCCTCATGACCAAAAATCATCATTTTGCTACACGCCTGCACCAATGATTAGCTCCGAGCATAGGTACAAAGAAGAGACAAGAACAATAAGACATCAAATAGATTAGAAAACAACGAACGAAAATTCATCCATCAATATCAAATAGAGGTAAAGTGCAAGTCTGTCTATGTTAGTTTAAGACAAACAACTACAACTACACAACAAAAGGCTAATTCAAATAAACTTTCATAATAGACGCTGCTATAATTCTATAATAAACAATGCAGCATCAGTTAAATCTTAATCAAGGTACTCACATAGAAATTTAGCCAAAAATCAAAACCCTAAGGCTTTCACATCTAAATAATATTGCATGTCGAAATTTAAACTCATCCTCAAATGTTAGTTCAAAAATCAAAGTGAAGGAGAAGAAAAAATCCTAAAATAAAAACTCAAAAAATTAGGTCAAAATTATCAATTAGAAGAATACACTAATTTTAAAATCACCAAATTAAAGAAGAAAATCTCAAATTTACTTGGAAATTGAAGTGCTAATTTGAGAGATAAAATTGAAGGTACATATAAGAAATGAAAAATCTTTAGAAATGAAAATGACCTATATTGTACAAGACAGCTGTAACAATTCAGGGCACAAAAGTATTGTTCCTTACTTCGTTGTTGAACTAATCAACAAGTATGCGGGGATAAACTGCATCCCAATGTGTCAACACCTATTTCTGTACACGCCTAGAGGGTTCAATCGAAAGCTTCTTTATGGTTGGAGTGATTTGTGGTAGTGACTTATCTGTGGTCGGAGCACTGGTGGTCGGTACTGGTCGGTTGTCGACTGAGAGAGTGATTTGAGAGTGAAACCAGCCAAAATCGATATATCTTTCAATAAATATTTCTTTAAGTTTTTGTTATATATTTCTTTAATTTTTAGCAGACTTTGTGAAAAACTGGGGAGGGAAAAAATTAAAACCAATGCAATAACTTTTCTTTTCAATAAAGTGTTTCCATAGGTGACTTTATGGCAACGGTTCATGCCTTATTGCAATGGTTATCCATCAATAGCAACGGTTATAGCGCCAAATAGATCAACTAGAACAATTTTTTTACAACGGTTGGAACCATTGCTATAGACCCTCTATAGCAACGCTTTTGAAACCGCAACCAAAAGGTCTGTTGTAATAGGGATAATTTCTAATAGTGTGATCAATTCACAGACAAGAAAGGTTATTCCGATGATAAGCACATCTACCTCTAACCTGAAATTGTCAATTTCGCAGTAATTACCACTTCAAACAAAAGGATGAAAATTCCTAAAAGGTAAAAAGAAGTTAGCGATTCACAAAACCTATTAATTTGCTTAGCCACATCATCAACAACAACATACCTACAAAAGTGGGGTCTGGGGAGGGTAGAGTATGTAGTACGTGCCTTTACCTCAGAGGTGATATCGAGAGGTTATTTTTTTTGGGTAAATCCTCGGCTCAAAACAACAAGTATAACACTACGACTACTAATACAGACAACAAGATAAAGCATTCCTACGTCCTACCTACTAGTCTTCTATCCTAATTCGCGTCATTCAAACCTTTCTATTTAGTATCATATCCTCAGTAAATTGTAATTGCGTCATATTTCATGTAAATCACCTCTCCAATATTCCTTTGATCAACCTCTTCGCCACATGAATTATTGAAACAACAGAAGTAAAAAAAGAAGAATTTTGTAGTAAGACAATGCATGTGCTGATAAGAAGGTACAACACTACAGCCTGAAAGTGGATACCAGCAATAAAAGTCTAGTAGGGTGTCACCGTAACATTCACGGGCCCAATGTTTAGTCTATATATGTTGTATTATGCGAGGAAATTCATGTTGTTATGATGGGCCCTCTATCAATTATTTTGTTCGTTTTATTTTCAAGAAATGATAAAGATTCTAAATCAAGGTACTAAAGACAATAAGAGGAATCTGCTATCTTATTGTTGGTCTCTTTATTTATCAAAGGTAAAATATCATGCAGAATTTTCCTAAGTAAGACAGTTATTTTCCAACATTCAAAACGTTCACCACTTATCTTTACAAAAAAATAGAGGGACACAAAAATATTTGGAACACTTTGCTGAGTTGTACGATTATTTGAAGTTTTTACCTAACATCAATGGTACTGTCGAGCACTGCTGTTATTGTAATTAATGTGGCCTATCAAAATGTAATTGCAATAGAGGCGGATACACATATAAGTTAGGTGTCACGTGAACTCGGTAACTTCAAAAAAAAAAAAGAATTATTGCTACAAAAAAAGAAAAAATACGAGAGGTATATGTAATATGTAAACCATAAGGAAGTAAGTGTTATAAAACAAAAATTGAGGGAAGGTCTCTGAAATTAATCCTAAATTATATAATCATTTTATAAGAGTCAGAACTGAGGGATACAAATTTCTAATACTTTAGTCTTTAGCAATTACATTATACAAGCCTTTTTGGGTACTTCGATTTTTAGTGAAATGAAATTATCACACAGGACAATTAATAATATTTTTTTTCTTATATTTTTATTTTTGTTTTTATTTTTTTTGTTAAGACCATTTCACTTGGGTTTTTATAATTGGTTTCTTCTAGCCACTTGTTAGATTACTATTTAATTAAAACTTCCTTCATTTTAAATCAACAATCATTTTAACTCAAAAAAATTCAAGCTAACTTTAATATGAAATTAAAGTTTGCAATGATTTTTAACTACAATCTCATGATTCCTTTTGATAATATAATATAATAAAGGGATAATACCCACGAAAATACCTGAACTTTGACCGAATTTTCAGTTGAGCATACTGAACTTTGCGGAGGTTCTATTACCCGCTGGACTTTTTTAAAGTGGAATTAATTCCCCCCCCCCCCCCCCACCCCCAAATGCTATACCCAATTTTAAAGTGGAAAGTGCAATACACGCGCCAATGACATATTGACACGTGTATCTTTTATTTAAATTAATTTTCATTTAATTTCTTTTCCATTCTTATTCTTCTCCATTTAATTTCTTATTTTCTTCTCCTTTTTTAATCATCAAAATCCATAATTAGCAGTAGCAGCAATGGTGTTGCTCTTCTCCTTTTTTATTATCCAACAATGGTGTTGTTCTTCTCCAAAATTAGCAGTAGCAACAGACCAAAACAATGGTGTTGTTCTTCTCCAAAACAACGTCATTACAACGAAAACATTGGCATCCAACATCCCAAAACAACCCAAAACTCAGAAAGTTTCAATCTTTACAACCCCAAGTTCAATTTAATGAAAAAAATAACAAGAATTTGCTTCAGAGAATCCAAATCGTCAATCTTGAAAGAAACTTCAAAATGCATCATTTAAAAAAAAAAAAGAATAAAAAATTCATAATTTGAGAAAATCATCTTCACAGATTTCTTGAGAATTCGAAATTTCAATTACATCAAGATTGAGGAAGACCCATTTGGTGTGTGTATTGAAATTGGATCAAATTGATGTAATTGACTTGGGTGTGTTGAAGATAACTTATTTGATGTGTGTGTGTGATGAAATCGTATTCAATTCAATTTCAAGTCAACAATGGAACTCCCATGAAACATCATTGAAGATAAGAAAGAAAGAAACACCATTGAAGAGAAGAAAGAAAGAAAAGAGAAGAAAGAAGAGAGAAGATATAAATGAAAAATAAATAAAAAAACATTCAACTTATAAAAATTAGAAAATTGAGGGTTGTTTTGACCAAAAAATAATTTTTTTAACGATGTTTTAACACTTTCACGCGCCCAATGCGCGTGAATTATACGCAATGGTCCAAGAGGTCTAATATATACCATTAAAATATCGGAAAAAAAAGTCTAGGAGGGTAATAGACTCCCTCAAAGTTCAGTATACTCAACTGAAAATCCGGTCAAAATTCAGGTATTTTTGTGGGTATTATATTTTCATGGGTATTATCCCTATAATAAATAATATCTTGTAATTTATTGTTTCTCGTAGCGGGCATGAATAAGTATAAAACAAAATTAAAACTCGATGAATAGGTTACTCTTATAAGTGGTGTGTAAAAAATAATATAATAAGTAATAATTCGAATGGGATAATCTATTAATATAGTTTAATTATCATGTAATACCATTATATATCCTTATTAAGTTAATTTATATAAAGACTCTTAATTGAGGTTAAAATTATTATAATATAAACTTGAAAGCATTTGCTTTTTTTTTCCAGATGATTCTATAAGATAAAAAAATGCAATTTGCAAAAACTATTACCACTAAAATTATGAGGGGAATTAAAACTCAATAAATATCAAAATAAATTTATTTTTGACTATAACTAAGAAAATAAATACTCGTAAATTTTATAAAAATATCAATATTCTTTTTCTATTTATGATCATCGAAGCATAATTATTAAATGTTTCAAATCATGTAATTATATAAAAAAAAAATAGAATTACTTGTAGCGTTTTAATATATTCTAATTCTTTGATAATATCTTCTTCTTCATAAATAATATTTTTATTTAAAAATTATCTAATTATGTGATTAACTACTCTAATAATTATGAAAACTTATCAATAAAACTTGTTTAATAAATCATTAGATATAATGATTAAAAACAAAAACAAAAAATATATAATATAAATTTTATTCTTAAATTAAATTTATTATTTTTATATTTTGAATTTAGGCCTGGATGCCTCATGAAACTAGTGTTGTATATAAACATCAATAATTAAAGGACCTACCACAAGATATGTCAATGTCACCTTTAATGTTAAGACAGCCAAATAGTTACTTTGAAAATGTTTAAGTCGTACAAGTCACTTTTGGATATCAAGCACAAACGGAAATAACCAAATAATCCCTTCGTTTATATTGTTTGGTCTCTGTTAACTTGGTATACTTAATAAGAAAGTTTTAAGTAAAGAAATATTTTATCAAACTAATCTTATTAAGAATGTTTTGAAGCACTAATTTTTCAAAAAATAAAAATAAAAAATCAAGGGTTTGTACGCTCTTTATTTCACAGTTGGGTGCAAGGGCCTTACAAATCTTTACTGTTTTTTTTCGTGTGTGTGTAGTTCAATGGGTAAGAGTAATTCTTCAAAGGAACTTCGCAAGAATCGGGGTAGTAACTTCGTTTTTAAGGATTCTCCACCTAAAAAATTTATTTCAAAATGCAAGATCTATCTTGTATTTAAATCGAAGCAAAAAATCGTAATACCGTCCACGAAATTCAACCAAAAGGAAAACAAATTGCAATAGATATAGCTTGACATGCTTTTGCTTCTTCAAACTTTTGTATACATAAGATTTAAAATGAATACTCAATAATTTACAATGCATGAGGATACATTTAAATTGTATACATCTTTTCATCTGACGTTGATTTTGCTTCATAGTTAATATTGTGTATTACAATTATATGTATACAATACATGAATATTAAGTTTAATAGTTTGATATGTTGTTTGCAACATAATTTAATTCATGAAAAATAAACTTTAACTACAAATAAAAATATGAAGAAACAACAATTTTTATTGCTAAATGATATGGGTACAAATATGTTCCTCCCTTGATTCTTCTCTCTTGATTTTCTCCTTAATTCGAGGGCCATCAGTAGCGAATTTCTTGAATGTAGGAAGATTTGGATATGAATTTCTCCATAATTTGAGGGTCGTTAGTGGCGTATTTCTCGAATCTAGGAACATTTGGATTTGATCTCCATGAAAGGAGGGTTTGTCTTCTTAATGTATTTGATTATCAAGAAGAAAGGGTTTTGATCTTTATGAATATCACATTATTTATTGGGACTTTTCAGATGCCTATTCATGAGAATATTTGCCCCTTTATATAGGCAGAATTTAGGATTTGGGTAGAGTAGCCTCCAAGCTAGATTTAGGATAAAGTAGCCTCCAATAACTCTAACAGAAAGTGAATTCTTTAGAGTCCACAAAATTTCAATGTCTACAAATGCTCCCTACTTCAAGGCTTGTCGGAGTGTAGACTTGATGAAACTCAAAGATGAGTCTTGAAGTACTCATAGAGCTTCCATCTTTATGGTATTGCTGCTACAGATTTGTAAATCTTATTTGAGAGAGAAAAGATGAAGGGCAGATTTGGTCCCACTGGGCGTGCCAATTTGTTTGCAACACAATTTAATTTATGGAAAATAAACTTCAACCACAAATAAAAATATGAAGAAACAATAATTTTTATTGATAAATAATGTGGGTACAAATCTGTTCCTCCCTTGATTCTTCTCTCTTGATTTTCTCCTTAATTTGAGGACCGTTAGTGGCATATTTCTCGAACGTAGGAACATTTGGATTTGATCTCCATGAAAGGAGGGTTTAGCTTCTTAATATATTTGATTATCAGGAACAGATAGTTTTGATCTTTATAAATATCCCATGAATTTATTAGGACTTTTCAGATGCCTATTCAAGAGAATATTTGTCCCTTTATGTAGGCAGAATTTAGGTTTTGGGTAAATTAGCCTCCAAATCATCCTATGTTCGAGAAACACACTACGAAAGGTGCTCGAATCACGGAAAAGCTTAGGAGAGAAGAATCAAGAGAACAACAGAATTGTACTCACAAAATTCATTTAAATAAAATTATATTTTTTATTTTTTTTATTTTTGCTTGCAGTTAATTTTCAGCACTACGAAAATTTATTGCGAACAAATTTCGGCACGCCCAGTGGGACCATTTCTGTTCTTTATCTCTTCTTCTTGGAAATCAAATTCAACTACTGCTATGGACTTCAAAAATACTAAAGATGTTGCATGCAAGAACTCTGCTACTGTCATATCTAATGAGCTCAGCCATGTTGGTCCACTCACTCGGTATAAGTTTAAGGCCAGTGGTTAGGACGGATCTGATGCATTCTCTCAAACTTGCATCAATTTTAGTGAATCTAAAGATTCGATTGATTCTCCAATTTCAACAAAGGTAAACGCCTTTATGGTTGACGCAACTGATATGGATGAGAAGTTCGCAATAATGGAACAAATCATTGAAGTTTTAAAAAAATCTATCGAGGATAAAGATCTTCAAATCGTTCAACTGATGAACAAGTTGAAGTCCTTCCCCCTGGAGAATCAAGCCACAACCCTAGTTGTCCACCTGACTTTACTCTACAAAATAAGAATGTTGATGAGTCACCTGTCAAGACTAAATCATAAAAGAAGAAGCAGTCTACTTTAATTGCCACTCTAACAGTTCAACAACTGCAGGATATGATTGCAAACACCATCAAGGCACAATATGGCAGTCCATCACAAAGTTTTGTAGGATATTCAAAGTCATATTCTAAGCAAATCGAGGGCTTACCGATGTCAATTGGAAATTAATCGGAAAAGTTTCAACAATTTGATGGACAGGGAAATCCAAGGCAACACATCGCTTATTTTGTTAAGACTTGTAGTAATGCTAGTATCCATGGTGACCTTCTTATCAAATAGTTTGTTCGCTCTGTGAAAGGTAACGCTTTTGATTGGTACACGGACTTGGAGTTTGAATCGATTGATTGTTGGGAGCAACTAGAATGTCAGTTCCTTAATCCATTCTACAGCACTCGTCGTACGGTCAGCATGATGGAGTTGACAAATACAAGACAAAGTAAATATGAGCCTTTAGTGGACTATATAAATCATTGGCGAACATTGATCTTTGATTGCAAGGATCAACTTTCTGAAACTTTCGTGGTTGAAGTTTGCATTCAAGGGATGCATTAGGGCCTTGTGTATATCTGTTAGGGAATTAAGCCTCAGACTTTTGAAGAATTAGCTACGCAGGCTCATGACATGGAGCAAAGCATTGCAAGTCATAGAATGGCGTCACCTATTTTTTATCCTAGAAAAGAAGTCACTAAATTCAAAGACTCATCAGAAGATCAAATTAGAGAATCTATGGTGAAAACTATGAGTTTTACAAAGTCCTCTACAAGACAAAGGTTAAAAGAGGAAGCTCCAAAGCAACAAATACGAGAGATGAAAAGTCAATCAACCTTGAAGGAGTTGCATGTAAGGGTATATTCTTTTTCTGACTCTGATGTTACTTGGATTTTTTATGAGTTGCTAGCCATAGTAGTCATTGAACTCCCTAAGTCTAAGCAACCTGAAGAATCAAATAAAGTCGATGATCCTAAATACTGTAAATTTCACAACATGGTTGGTCCTCACACCATAAAATGCTTCATCCTGAAGGAAAAAATCGTGACATTAATACAAGAGGAAAAGATCATCATTGATCATGGCGATACAGTAGATGCAAATCATATTAGATCCAAACTTTACCATATAAAAGGTTTAATTTCAAAAGGTCTACAACCCATATGCTCTGTGGAATCACCAAAAGTTGAAGAAATCATCATGCTACAATTTGGGAGCTTTAACCCAATTGAGGTTTCAACCTTGAAGAAAATAATAAGCAAATCCATGGCAAACAACTTATCTAATAACAAGAAGGGTGACACTTGGACATTGATCGCTCGCAAAATAAAAAAAATATCAAAGGACTTTCAAACTCCAACTCTCAAAAGTCGACACAAGATCAGGTGCAAATCTTCTTCAACTAATGGAGGCAATAAATACCAAACTGAAATACAACATACTTCATTATAAAGGGTTGGGAGGAAAGTTACATTACAATAATTTTTTTCCAGCATGCTCGTCGACACACACACCTAAACTACAAGTCAAAATGCTCCTCGATGCAGGAGCCTAAACTGCAAGTCAAAATGCTCCTCAACGACGAGCCTAAACTGCAAGTCAAAAATACTCCTCTACACACGAGCCTAAACTGCAAGTTAAAATACTTCTGGACACACGATATTAAACGACAAGTCAAACACTCCT
>NC_061117.1:193362516-193381620 GCF_002878395.1 Capsicum annuum | reverse complement strand
AAAATACTTCTGGACACACGATATTAAACGACAAGTCAAACACTCCTATCCCGCATAAGTCCAAACTGTGAACGGCTCTCCAAAAAAAAGAAAAAAGTGAAAAAAATATGAAGCTTGAATTCATATGTGAAGTCCTTTGAAGATGTCGTCTTTAAAGCAAAAGGATTCTTCATTAACTTCCAAGCAATAAAGTCTTCTCGACATGGAAAAGACTTGTAATATATTGAATATTGCTCAATTTCGTCCTTCAACATATTGCACAAGTGATTCATCCCAAAACTTGAAGTAGAAGTTAAAATTCATGAAGTATTCAAATCTGATGAGAAATATAGTATCACAAGATTTAGGCTGCAACTTTGGAAAATAATCGAAGAAAATATAGAAGTTTCCTGATGGTGGTTTTTAGGTGCGACGTAGATCTGCAAGTCCACTTTCTAATGCAAAATACCTCTCCTGATTTTGATACTCATATTTAAAGATACAGAATTTGTCGAGATGATGCGCAATTCTGATAAAACTTGGGAACCAAGATTAGAAACTGGTTTTGAAGCAATAATTAGGACAATTCAGTGGTAGTCTGATTATGATTTTCACGTGAGATGTAGCTCTGTGAATCTACTTTCCAACGTAAAAAATGATACCTGATTCTGATACTTCTATGACGAGATACAAAATTTATTATGACGCTGTGCAAAGCTGATAAAATCAGCGAGCCAAGATTAGAAGACCGGTTTTGAAGCAATAAATGGAATGATTCAGGGATAGTCTGATTTTGATTTTCACGTGAGATGTATCTTTACTAATCTACTTTCCAATGCAAAAAACTTCACCTAATTTTGATACTTCTACATCGAGATACAAAATTTGTCGTGACGTTGTGAGAAGCTGATAAAACCAGCGAACCAAGATTAGGAGACCGATTTTGGGGAAATATCTGGGATGATTTGGATGCAATCTGATTGTGGTTTCTATGTCAGACATATCTCTATGAATCTAATCTCCAATATAAAAAACTAAACCTGATTTTGATACTCCCACGTCGAGATATAGAATTTATCGTGACGCTGTGCAAAGCTGATAAAATAACAAACCAAGACTAGAAGACCCTTTTTGGGGAAATACCTGGTATGATTCGAAAGTAATCTGATTGTGGTTCTCATGTAAGATGTATTTCTACGAGTTTAGTTACCAACGCAAAAAACGACTCCTGATTTTGGTGTTCCTAAGTCAAGATATGAGAATTCTCGTGAGACTGCATAAAATGAATAAAAAGTGACGAAATAAAACTGAAAGTCTGATTTCAAAAGGATACCTGGGCAGATCTGGAGAGAATATGAGCGTGGTTTTCATGTAGAACGTAGCCTCACAAGTCTACTTTCCAACACTACAAGTCGTTTGTGATTGAGACACTCCTACGATGCTTTATGAAGTTTCTCCCACAGATGCTCCAAACTGTCTGAAAACTCAATTGTAAAAAAAAAAAAGAAAAAAAAAAAGAACAACGCGAGTTGAATTGCGGCTCGTGCTGAAATACAGTGACTTAATGGGGTGGTGATGTCTTTTTATAGACTCTGAAGGGCCCCAGTTTGATTCAAAAAAAATTGCTGAACAAGTTGTCTTCAAGAAGAACTGGGACGTCCAAGTGTCCAAAATAAGTCAAATTTCTAATCCTTTTTGAAGTGGGATAGCATCAATATCCAATCCTATTAAAATTCGATATAAGACTAATACCCGAATCCTACATGATTTGGATATATTTAGTTTTAAATAGAATTTACACTCCTAATGAAGGAATTCGCGTTATTCTACCCAGATTATCATGACTTCGAGGAGTCAAATTTTGACACAATGCTTAAGTTTTGAAAAACAAAAATAGAAGGCTCCACAAATACTTCAAATCTCATCTCTAACAAGTTCAACAAATAAAACACCTCAACAAGCCTTGAAGTAAGGGGCATCTGTGGACACGTAAAATTTATTGGGTCAAATTCATATAAAATTTGAATTTGATTCA
This sequence comes from Capsicum annuum, assembly GCF_002878395.1. NCBI lineage: Eukaryota > Viridiplantae > Streptophyta > Magnoliopsida > Solanales > Solanaceae > Capsicum > Capsicum annuum. The sequence goes on along the minus strand of NC_061117.1, from coordinate 193,379,606 downwards.
TATTTTATTTGGTCTAGAATTATTTTGGGATGTAAAAAATAATAAGATCATTTTATTTCTCATCAAGGTCTATCTCACCTTAAGGCCCAAACTCATGCACGTGATAAGTGACGTTGCATCCCAGTCAAATTAAAGATCGATAGGACAAGGCTACGTGCTCAAATGATGTGGCAATCCAAGTCAAGTTCAAGAGCCAATGAAACATCGTCAAGTGTCCCAAATGACATATTTTTGGCCAATCACAAGCAACCTTATCACATAACATTTGTGATAAGCTCAAGAACTGTATGAACCAATCAGAATGAGGCAGAAGAGGTTATTTACACTTGGACTGCCTACCCTTTACAACTATAAATAGGAGGGTTATATAATTTTCTAGGGCCATTCTGCAAGCATTGGAGAAATTTTTTGCATTGACTAAATAACTCTTCAAGGAATTAACTAACGAAGTTTTTCCGGAGATCAACTCAACAAGACGAAGTGTTGTCTGACATTCCTAGAGATCCAAACAAATTTCTAGGAGGTTCAAATCATCCTATGTTCGAGAAATATGCTACGGAAGGCCCTCGTATCATGGAAGAAGTTTAGAAGAGAAGAATCAAGAGAACAATAGAATTGTACTCACAAGATTCATTTAAATAAAATTATTCTTTTTGTTTATGTTATTTTTGCTTGCAGTTAATTTTCAGCACTTCAAAAATTTATTGCGAACATATGTGTGGTGTCAATTAAAAATTTATAATGTGCTTTTATTGAGAAGAATGCAAAAGCTCAAGATAATGCAGTAAGAAGAGAAGCTTCTGAGAAGGATCTAAAAGAAGTTAGTTATAACTAACTGATGGATTAGTTTGTTAGATGATAGTTGACGAGGAGCCTATATGTAATAATATATATATATATATATATATATATATATATATATATATTATTACATTTTTTAGGTGATTGAATAATAATTAAGAATCACATTTTTCTTCTTTTATCTTTTCCTCTCTTCTCTGATTATCATCTTACTCAATTTTTGTTATTCATGATCATTAAGATCACTCATGTCAATCACTGTCACGACTCAAATATTCATGAGTGACATCCACACTAATTTTTTTGTGGAAGAACAATCTAACCCTAACCATGACCTAATTACTTAGTCAATATTAAGACGATATTATCACAAAAACCAGCTTAATGATAATAAATTTAAATCTAATCATTATTAGTGCAAAAATCAAACAAACTACCAATTATAATCCCCAAGACCCAAAATTTATCGTATAAGGATTTTAAAATAAAAATCATGTCTAAAACAAATATCCAAAATAAAAAAAGATAAAAGCATCTCATTACTCAAAAGAAGGACAAGAACTAATATGATGATCCATGGCAACCTGGAGATCGAGTGCTCACCCTTGGATCGAGATCGAATATTAAATACTAGAGATAAGGACGTGTCTGAGCCTTTAGTACACTTTCTGCACTCAATAAACGGATAGTACAATGCAGTATCAGTACGAAGCTACTATGTACTGGTAGGTATCATAGGTCAACTCAATTAATAACATGTATACAACATAAATCAGATAACAAGTAGACATACATCAACACATAACATAAAATTCAACGAATTAATAAATATATCAATGACGTACCAACAATGCTTACAAATAAGCCACGTAACCACCACGGGTATCATCCATAAAATCAACAATAAAAGCATAAGTAACAATTATATCCATCTGAACCTCACAACTAGAACACCATTCATTTGTTATCGACTTATTACACTTCACAACCTCTCAAATCAGCACTAGTCTGTGCACACGTGCTAAGGAACTTAATTCTGCTCAACTAGTCATGACCTGCAAGGAATAATCTAAGTCTATGTACCGTATCGGTGTGGTACCCAATCATCTATAAATAAGTAATATCAATATTCATATTCGTACCAGTGTGGTACCCGATCCTCCATAACCATATTATCTAAGTTTTATCAAATTCACACTGTCTCTAAGGATACAATACGATGTACTAAATTTACAAGTACACTTAAAATCATAAGGTAATTCCATCAAGTTTGACTTTCAATAGTTATTCATACAAGTATCAACAATTCAAATATCATTAAATTCAAGAAAGTCCGAAGACTAATCAGCAAGCATCCAATTTAGGAGCATACACACAACTAAAGCAAGTCTTAATCATAATTAAATAATAACCTACCTCAATCGAAGAATTCAAATGCAAGCTAATTTGCAAGGATCTTGCCTTTTCGTAAAGTCTTCGAATGATCAAAATTATTCAAACAAATAATTCTCATAAGAGATGAATCTAATGACACCCATTTTATAAATTATTACTTTAGAAATTCTAGACCCAAGCCTCAATTTTCTCTAAACATTGATATATGAAGCAAATCACAAAAAAAAGCAATAAACTGTAAACCCACAAGTTCATAGTAACCTAGGCATATACCTATTGTTTTCATTAACACCAATGATTGACTTATTCTATCACTTTTTTCATCATTGTCTCTTTACATAATCATCACTTATGCTGACTAGTTTAAGAAAAATAAAGGAATTACACTTTGACAAATTTGATCCTGGGATCCTCACTGACTTGTATTCTTTATATAAAATAGTAATAGTAATAGTGTTATAGTAGTTCCGTAATATTCCTAGTCATGTAACAGCCAACCACCCTTGCCATTAATAGGTCATTATCAGCTAATATCTCTACCTAATACTATTGCACCAGAATCAATTAACACCCTAAATACCATTTCACCTACGCATCATGGAATAAGATGTGACTTGGCTATTAATTTACTATGCATAAACCCACTTCGTAGATTCAACTCAAATTAAATTATTGTTGTGGATTTTACAGTAGGTAGATAGGACAATAGAAAATTAATTCACATAAAAGGGTTTTATCTGAAGCTTAACGGGAAATCCTCTTCGAAGTTGCAGACGAGGAAAATAGCAAAGCTAACTGTTAGCCCTTCTTGCTCCAAAATTTCTGATGCTATTGTTGTTGTTGCTCCAAAATTTCTGATGTTATTATTGTTATTGTTGTTTCCCCCAACTTTCTGATGTTATTATTGTTGTTACTATTGTTGTTGTTGTTGTTGTTGTTGTTGTTGCCCCAAACTTTCTGATGCTATTGTTGTTGTTGTTGTTATAACATGATAAATCCTGTCCACTTAAATTTATTTTTATATTGACCACATAAATAAATAAACTATGATTTTGATCCATTAAATCACTAATTAAATTAATTATCTAAACTACTCGAAACTTTATATAAATTCCTGAAATTTTATTGGAACCCCAATTAAATAAATGAGACATACAAATTGACTAAAAATCACGTTCCCAACCTATTGAAAATATTAAAACACCATTTGGAGGTCGTCTTAATCGAAGGTTAATCGTGATCAAGCTATGAATTTTAACTTTATTAAAATTCAAGAACCTAATTAAAGACTTAAATCGCTTCCATACACCTCAAGAATCGATACTATCCATCCTCGTAAGTCATAAATCAGTATATAAACTATGAGGAGAACTTAAATGAGAAGGACAAGTAAAATTTCAAAAACGACTAGGGGGATTGTTACAACATGTACTCATTAGATAATTGTTCATTCTAGAACGAGCAAATAAGAAACAAGTAGGAAATATAAGGAATTACCTGAATTATCAAATTTGCAGATACCTGCTACGCATACTCGGTCTCCCAAGTGACCTCCTCAATAGGATGATTCTTTCAGTGGACCTTCACAGATCCAATCTCCTTATTCCTCAAATTACAGACATCTCTATCAAGAATAGAAACAGGTTCCTTTTCATAAGAGAGGTTTTTATCTAACAAGACTGAATCCCAACAAATTATGTATTTACCATCACCATGAAATTTCTTTAACATAAATACATGAAACATATAGTGAACTTTCGACAAACTCGGAGGAAGTGCCTATAAGACATTGGCCCCACTCGTTGAAGAATCTCAAAAGACCAAATCTATCTTAGCTTGAACTATGATTACCTTGCTTCCTGAAATCCATAACACCCTTCATGGGTGAAACCTTAAGCAATACTTGCTCATTCTTCATAAAGTGCATATCTCTCAATTTTCAATCTGCATACTCATTTTTCCTATTTTAAGTCACTATAAGTTTCTCCTAGATGAACCTAACCTTCTCCAACAAGTCTCACAACAGATCAGTACCTTACTATCTCACCTTAAAGGCATCAAACCACCCAATGGGAGATGTAAACCTTCTCCCATATGAAGCCTCAAAAAATGTCAAATCGATACTCGAATGATAACTGTTATTAGATACAAAGTCGGGTAAAGGTACAAACTGATCTCAATAACCTCTAAAATCCATCATACACACATGGATCATATCCATCATCACCTGAATCGTTCTCTCAAACTACCCATCGATCTGAGGGTGAAAAGTTGTACTAAGGTTCAACCTTGTACTCAACTCCTCATGCAACTTCTCCTAAAAGTTAGAGGTAAATTAAGTACCCCAATAAAAGATAATAGAAATTAGGACCCCATGCAATCGAACAATCTCCTTAAGATAAATATTGGCTAACTTTACTACATTGTAAGTCACTTGAACTAGATGAAATATGCTGACTTAGTTAACATATCTAAAGCAATCCATATAGAATCATACTTCCCTAAAGTCTAGGACAGGCCAACCATGAAATCCATAACTATCCTCTCTCATTTCCATTCAGGAATGCCATCCTCTAAAGAGTACCACTAGGCTTCTGATACTCATATATTATATGCTGACAACTCTAGTATTTAGCGACAAAATCAACTATATCACACTTTATTCGACCCACCAATAATACTGCCTCAAATCATGATTCATCTTAGTCACTCCAAGATGTATAAAATACTTCAAACAATGAGCCTCGGCTAGAATGTAGGAGCCAAATCATCAACATGGCACATACAAACTCGTCCCTTAATCTGCAATACACCCTCACCCTCAAGAATGACCTTCTTGGCCTCATACGACAAAACCTTATTATGAATCTTGCTCAACTTAGCATCCTTGAATTGTTTAGCTTTTATTTTATCAAGAAACATGGACTTTGCCTCTATACTAGATAGAAATCCTCATCTTTCGGTCACCTCAAGTCAAATGAACTCATTTGCTAGAATCTAAATCTCTTTAGCCAATGGATGCCTGGTAGCATTCAAAAAAACCAAGTTACCCATACTTGTTGACTTTCTGCTAAAATTTCAGCTACCATATTAGCCTTTCCTAGATGATAGAGAGTAGTGATATCATAATATTTAGGCAAATCCTTCCTTCTACGTTGTCTCAAGCTCAAATCCCTCTAGGTAAACACATGTTGTAAACTGCAATGATCAGTGAACATAATAAACCCCATACAAGTAATACCTCCATACAAAAACTACACCAGCTAAATTTAAATCATGAGTTGGATAATTTCTCTCATTAGGTTTTAGTTGCCTCAAAGCATAAGCAATTATATTCCTTCCTTGTATTAAATCAACAACTAAACCAAAACATGTGGCATCATAATAAATAATAAAATCCTTATCCTCTATAGCCAAGTCAAGAAAGGAGTAGTAGTCAACAAGGTCTTGAGCTTTTGAAATCTCTCCTCACACTCATCAGATCAAATAATTAATCAAAAGTATATTCTTCTGAATCAACTGCATCGTATGAGTAGCAATAGATGAAAACCCTTTCCCAAACCTGTAACAATAACTTTCTAACCCCACAAAGCTATGAATCTCCATCACTAAAGTAGGCCTAGCTTAATTCTTAACCGCTTCAATGTTCTACGGGTCTACCATTACCCCTTTTTTCAAAACCATATTCCCCAAAAAAGATATAGAAGCCAACCAGAATTCACACTTAGAAAACTTTGCATAATAGTTTTTTCCTTTAACAAACCCAAAATAATCCTTAAGTGATTCCCATATTCCTTTTTAATCTTAGAGTAAACCCGAATATCATCAATAAAGACAATCAAAAAAGAATCCAAGTAGGGCTTAAATATCCCTTTTATCAAACTCATAAAAGCAGCTAACGCATTAGTCAATCCAAAAAACATCACAATAAAATCATAATGTCAATACTTAGTTTGAAAAACGGTCTTAGGAATATCGATAGCCCGAATCTTAAGTTGATGATACCCAGATCTCAAATCAATCTTGAAAATATGGATGATAAATCATCGACACAGGGTAAAGGATACTTGTTATAAATCGTAACTTTGTTCAATTGCTTGTTGTCTATAAACATACAAAGACTATCATCCTTATTTTTCATGACAAGACTGAAGCACCCTACAAAGAGGCACTCAGACAGATAAACACCTTACCTAAGAAATTATGCAACTAAGCCTTTAGCTCTCTTAACTCAGCTGAAGCCATCCTATAGGGAATAATAGACACAGGACTAGTAACTGGCTCTAGATCAATACAAAAATCAATGTCACAGTCTGATGGCATGCTAGACATATTTGTAGAAAACACATCCTGGAACTCACACACCACATGAGTTGATTTAATAGACGGAACCTCTATAGTAGTGTCCCAAAGATATTCTAGGAAGGCCCAAAAAAACCTTTCGATTAACCTCTTTGCATGTATAAAGGAATAAGTTTCATTAGAGCAGGACTATAATCACCCTTCTACTTAAGTCTATCCATACCCCGTATAGCCACACTCATTGTCTTAGTATAATAGTCTTATATAGCATGATACAAAGACAACCAACTCATCCCCAAAATTATGTCAAAATCTACCATGTCTAGTATCACCAAATTAGTCCAAGTTTAATACCCCATAAATATAATAGAATAAGCACGATAACCCTATCAATAATAACAGAATCACTAATAGATGTAGACACATGAATATAAAAGTTAAGTAGATCACACACCATGTCCAACCCCATAGCAAAATTGGTAGATACATATGAGAAAGTAGAACCAGGATCAAATAATACAGTAGTCATCTGGCCAAAGACAAGAACACTATTTAATAACAACATTTGATGACTCTGCCTCAGACCTATAAGGAAAAACATAAATGTGGGCCCTACCACCAGTCCAAGCTCCATTTCTATCGAGTTGAGAACCACCTTGATAGGGCTAATTATCACCCTTACCTATATAGTGACCACTACGCCCACCCTATGGATGACCTCTACCATTACCACCAACTCTCCTACCTGCTAGAACTAGAGTTCGATAAGCCCGTTATTGTCCAAACTAACCATACTACCAAATTTGAATAATACCTCCTAACGTGACCAAATCCACCACATTCATAACATAATGATCCAAGGTGGATTGCTGAGTTAATAAAGACAAAGTAAGGTAACCATTAAAGTTTGAAGATGACTGGCTAGACCCTGGCTGACCCCCAGTATATACATATTGAGCAAGGTATCCCTGTGAACTTTGACCCCTAAAATAAGAACCATTGAATTTACCTCTTTGTAAGCCTTTTGTCCTGCTGCCTTGGCATAACCTTCTTACCTTACACCCTCCACCTTCTTAACAAAATCAAACATCTAAAAAAGAGTTACCTAAAGATGTTATTTGAAAAGCAAAAATTTGGAAACCTATATTCAAACTCATCACAAAGAGATGGATCCTCTCCTCCTTAATTTTAAGCAATTGAGATGAATACCAAGATAATAAATGGAATTTAGACTCATTGGTTAAAATTGACATAGTCCCCTATTACAGATTAGTGAACTCTTTCTCTCCCTCAATGTACGAGGCACACACTTTGCTAGAAAATTAAGTAAAATTGAATCCAAGTTAATGGAGGAAATCCTGCAGCCCTACACTTTATATAAGCTCTCCACCAAATCTTTGCATCTCCCTGAAACTAAAAAGTGACCAATTACACATCATACCTTTCAACCACACCCATCTTGTGAAGTCTATCATGATAATCAAAAATAAACTCATAGGCATTCTCAAACTCGATGCCATGAAAAACAAGAGGCTTCATCTTGATAAACTTACAAAATAGGTCATGCTCATCTCTAGTCATCACTAGACCCCTACCTATATAAAAGCATTTGACCCTTATACTTCTTTTGTTCGAGGAGCTACAACACCAGCATGTTTTACCCTCAGATACTGAATTACGAGTACTGTGAGAATAGTCTCGATTCCTGTCAACCTACTTAAAAAGCTCAAAACCTATTAAATCACATTGAAAGACATCGGAATTAGAGTTATACCTCTCTAAACTAGTATTTCCTTTACATGAATTGGTGTTCACTCATCTTGTAATGGTATCACTCTATCCTCTAATATCATAGGCATATCCTCATGTAAAGGTTGAGATACTGACCTCTCTCGAGCCAGTCTTATGGCATGAGCCTTATCCCTGGCGGGCACTGCTTTCCTTCCTCTACCTCATCCTTTCCTCATTATCCTCTTCCATGAATTATAGCTTGAATAGTTGGTTCAAGCACCTCTACTACACTTGCTCCATTTACTCGTGTTCTCACTATCCATAATAATAAGAATTGACGAAGTTAGCTACCAATTTGTATCACCAGATACCTATTGAAATCAAGTAGCAGCACGAAAGAAAAACAATTAAATTTTTTTAGTGTCTTGTAGCCTCTATAAAAAAGTATAAACATTTTCATACCATTCTGCAAGACTCTTCTGGACATGTTCTTTTAAGACGAGATTGGTAAACCTAGTTTTGTGATACCAACTTTGTCATGACTCGAATGGCCATGAGTGACACCCTCACTAATCTTCCTACAAGATGACCATCTAACTCGGACCATGACCTGATTACTTAGTCAACAATAAGATGAGATTATCATAAAACCTACTTAATGATAATAAATTCAAATCTAATTATTATTGATGCAGAAATTAAACAACTACCTACTAAATTCTACAAGACCCAAAAGTCATCGTAAAAGAACTAAAAAAATAAAAACCATGTCTAAAAGAAATATCCAAACTAAAGAAATATAAAAAGTGTCTCATTTCCCGAAAGAAGGACAAGAGCTAATGTGATGATCCATGGCATCCTGGAGATCAAGTGCTCACCCTTGAATCGAGATTGGACAAAAAATACTAGAGATGAGGTCGTGTCTAAGCCTTTGAAACACTTTCTGCTCTCAACAAAAGAAGATTATATGGTAGTATCGGTATAAAGCCACTATGTGTTGGTAGGTATCATGGGCCAACTCAATTTAATAACATGTATACAGCATAAATCAGATAATAAGTAGATATGCATCAACACATAACACATAATTTAATGAATCAATAAATACATCAATGACGGGCCAACAATGCTTACAAATAAGTCATATAACCATCAAGAATATCAACCATAAAATCAACAATAAAACCATAAACAAAAACTGTCTATTTAAACCTCACAACTAGAACACCATTCATTCGTTATTGACTTATTCAACTAGATAACCTCTCATATTAGCACTACTCTATATACACATGCTAAGGGACTTATTTCTGCCCAACTAGTTATGACCTACAGGAAACAATCTAAGTTTATTTACCATACACGTGTGGTACCCAATCCTCCATAAATAAGTAATATCAATATTCATATCGTACCGATATGGTAATCAATCTTTCATAAAAATATTATGTATGTTTTATAAAATACACTTAAAATCATAAGGTAATTCCATCAAGTTTGATTTTCGATAATTATTCATACAAGTGTCAACAATTCAAATATCATCAAATTCAAGTATGTCCAAAGACCAATCAACAAGCATCCAATTTATGAGCATACATACAATTAAATCAAGCCCGAACTCCGATTAAATCATAACCTATCCCAATCAAAGAACTCAGATATAAGCTGATCTGCAAAGGCTTTCCCCCTTCCGTAAATCCTTCGAATGATCAAAATATGTTCAAATACATAATTCTCGTAAGAGATGAATCTAATGACACTAATTTTAGAAATTTTTACTCTAAACATCCTAAACCTAAGCCTAAATTTTCTCTGAATCCCAATATAAAAAATAATAGACTATAAACCCTCAAGTTCATAGTAACATAGACATATACCTATTGTTGCCACTAACGCCAATGATTGACTTATCCTATCACTTTTGTCATCATTGTCTCATGATTATATAATCATTACTTATGTCCACTAGTTTAAGGAAAATAGAGAAATTACATTTTGAAAAATTTGTTCCTTGAATCCTCACTACCTCTGTAATGCCTCAAAAATCTGTCCCGAGATGTCACACAGTGCTTAGGACCACAAGTGATCCCAAGCTAACCCTCCTACAAGTATAACTTATAAGCAACTGAATAATATGTATAAAATAACTGATTTTACAGTGCGAAAACATAATAACGGTGGAATCCATGAAAAATATAATACTGGTACAACTTTTACATTCTGATAAGGTCTGAAAGAGGGATTGAAAATACATAACTGACTCTAACTGACATCTGTGAAGCCTCTACTATACTGACTATAGATATCTAGGACGCGACCCCAACTATCACTAATCAATACATGAGAGTAAGGAAGTAAAGTACATAAATAACATCTAACTAAAGTCCCTGAAGTAAGAGGACTCATCATCTGCTGGCTGGAATCTGCAACTGTCTAATTCTAACTGTACATGCTACAACTTATACCTATATCATGAGACAATGTAGCACATAGATGTATATGTGGATCGGTACTTTAAGGATGTACTGAGTATATGGGGTGAAATGCATAAGTAAAACATCATCTTATCATCATCATTTATAAAACAATGCATGCTAAATGTAAATGACTCACATAAGCTTGAATATCTGAAAGCTGAAAATCATAAATCATGAATGATAAATCATACTGTATAAATCTTGTGAGTCATAACACTTAGTTCTAAAAGTTGTGTTTGTATTCTCTCTTTAGATTATACTGTCTAAGTGTAGAAAGGACTCACTTTTAAATCTGAGATCTGAAAGCTGAAAACTATAGCTAAAGTCTTTCTATAAAGCAAAATCTGAATAAAGTATTGTGAGCCTTTACACTTAGTTTTCTAAAAGCTTTTTTGTTATTCTTTTCTATTAGAGAAAATACTTTATCTTAAAATCATTATTGTTAGGCTTTTAAACTTTTAGGGAAAATTTGTTTTGCAAGGGAGGTTCTCTTAACCGACATAAACCATGCGAGCTACATGTAGTCCAACGTATTACCCACATTAGGGAGAGTCCGATGTCTTGTCCTCCTAAGGAAGAAACCTCACATTGGGCAGAGGTGTCATACTCTTGCCAGGGAGTATAGCCTCAGCTTAAGTGATCACAATTCTACCCACTATGGGCACTTAATCTCAATCCTACGGTGACACGTAGTTCTAGAGCATGAGACCGTGGAATCATACCCCAACTTGGAGCTAAATTCTACTCCCTTTAATTTACTATGCTCAACTCATGGAAATTCACTTTAAAACTCGCACAAGGGTTTATTATGAAACCAGTTATGCATTTATCTAAATAAATCTATAAATGAAGCTATTTTGCTTTCTGTAATCTGTAATAAATCTATAAAGTGGATTCCAAAATTCATCTGAGGATCAAAAGATCAAAACTTTATTGTAAATCTGATATAATCAGCTCATTATGCAAAATACTCTATAACGACCTAAAAATTTGATGAAATATGTGAAATTTGTGATTTTATGTGATTTGACTGCTTCATCCCTTCCCGTATTTGCATTATGATATTTCTGGAGTGTGGGAGAGATTTGCATGATTTTTGATGTTTTTTGGTAGCATTTATGTGATATTGTAGTTTTTGATGACTTTGAGAGCCTTATTTTGGATTTATGTAGATATCTTTTGATCTATGTGACAGATGGCCAAACGAACTGTGCCAGTAGCTTTGAAATATCAATTTTAGGCTAGATACACCTTTGGTTTGGGTTCCGGTGCACCCGAGCTCATTTTGATCTATTGGTCGGAAAGTTAAAAAATTAGAAATATGGGTGTGGGACCAACATTTGGTCGAAACGATCTCAGATGAAAAATCCGACTTCGCCAGAAGATTCAGAATATTGAATTAAGGGAGTTAGCATATTTGGTATAATTTTACAGCTTTTAAATCTCATTTCAATTCTAGATTTGAAAAATTATGATTTCAGATTTCAAGGATCAACTTTGTGAAAAAGATGTTTTTTTGAAAATATGGTATTGCCAACGCATTCAAAATATCGAATTTAGTATATTTGCATAAATCATTTAAATATATTAGACTTTAAACGAATTTCGAACACCCCATCGAAGTCCGTTCGACTTAAGGAAAAAATCTACAATAAATACAAGTTTTTTACCCTTTTTGGCCCATTTTGTTCATTTTTCATCTTGCCACTTGAGAATTAAACCCTAAAATAGTGTGAAAGCTTAAAAGTAAAGTTTGTGGGAGACTGAAAATTTAGATTAACGTCTATTTCTTAGTTTTATTACGGATTTAAGGTAAAAATTCACCCTTTTCTTAGTAATTTCTTGATTAATTTCTCAAAACCTCAAAAATCTTAGGGCTTGATTTTAAACCCCAATTTCATTTATTTTCACTTGAATAATATTTTTATCTTATAAATTACTATTTTTTCATCAATTTAACCTTCAAGACAACTTTGATTCTTGATTTTAACCCGGATTTCAAAGATTTTACCCGGTAAACCTCAAAAATGGTTTTTCTTCTATTTGAACCTCATTTTATACTTTATTTAACTTGAGTTTTCAGCTGTAGGTTCCTAAAAATATGGAGAACATGTATTTGAAATAAAGTTTTGATTTTTTTCTTTTTTCCAAAAACCTGTTCCGGCGGTCCGTTTTGACCTTGAACCAAAAGTAGTCAATATGGGTGTCTTTGGTTTTATTTTAATGCATAGATTTTATATTAGATATTTTTAGTGGAGTTTGGGATCATTTGTGGAAAGTAAGGTCGTGGGTTCGAAGTGTAGCGGACTGGTTTTGGCTTTCGAGATAGGTTATAGCTTAACGCTTTCAAACTGGGTAGTAAATGATGATATAAAATGCATTTTAAAGGGGGAACTAATCATGAAAAAGTGGATATTTATGTGTTGTGCTCGTGTGGGGGCCTATATGTGATGTAATTGTCAAAATTGAGTTATTATGTGATATGTGTGACTGTGTGGGGTCCTATGTGATATTAATAGCCTTGAATACATGTGAATAATTATATTGTATTGCTAAGATGCTTAATATGGTACCATTGGTGCATTATGATTATATTCATACTTTATTTGGCATATAAGACATGCGAAAATTCATGGATGAAACTGAAATAATGAGTGGATATTGGTTCACATGGTTGTGGAAATATTTCATTGTGGTTGGTTGTGAAAATACTCATTGTGATTGTTTGTGAGCATTACATCCTCATATCATTGTTTGTGAGCATTACATCCTCATATCATACTTATTCATGAAATATTGGTACCACCGTGGCAACATCTGAAAAACACTGGCAATACATTTTTAAAACCCTTCCGAGGAATTTGTCGGGGAGGAGATATTGTAACACCTTATAAAATTCTTTTCAAGGGATGTGCCAAAAAGGAGGTATGAGATATGTGGATTATATACGAATTGATGAACCCCCCATGGGTCCTACGTCGAAAAGCTTTAGCTTTGTAGGTGTATACGGAGATTGTACGACGATCCTGGAGGTTGTGTGATGACCTCATACATTATCATCATCATATACATTGCACTTACTTTATTGGGTTATGTTATGTTGTATTGGCATATTGACTTGTCATCGATATATTTATCGTATCTTCTTTTACTTGTATTTGATGATCTTGTATATGCATGTTCCCTACGTACTTTTGCTCTATGTTGGTGTGATGTTGTAATGTATGTGAGATATATTAGAACTGTTAGTGCAAGCAGTGTGGGCTACCATTGTGGGATATTTTTTTATTGAAGGTGACATGCCCTTAGTGTATATTTTGTATGCTTTATTTACTACTTCACTTGGTCGGCCTATGATACCTACTGAGTATAAGTGGACCATACTCATGCCTAATGCACCCTTTCATTGTAGGTCCTAGCTCGAGAGCGCCTCAACTTGCTTGACTCGAGCGATTGTTGGAGCTTCCAAGGTAGCGGTTGGACATTCATGTGTCCAAAGTTCACCTCCATATTTCTATAGTAGTTATGTCTTTATTAGTATTTGGAGACACTTATTATTCCTTTGTGGTTGTTTTTTCGATCTATTTGACTCTTGGATTGTATTAGTAGTTCTTACAGTATTGGCACTTGGTTTTGAGCATAATTGGTATTTTAGATAAGTTTTTTTTGCGTTGTTATGATTACTTATATGGTTCGACTTTGTTCTAGAAGCGTTACCTTGGGATATTTCTATTTTTTTCTCTTTTTGTATTAGTTTGGGTTATAGGCTTACTTGTCAAAGTACGCCGCGACAAGTGCCATCATGACCTTCATTTTGGGGTCATGACAAATTAGTATCAAAGCAACCAGATTTCATTGGTCTCAAGAGTGTAAGAACGAGATGTCTAATAGAGTCTCGCAGATTGGTACATAGACATCCGTATCTATCTTCTAGAGACTATAGGATATCTTTAGGAAACTTCCATCATTTTATTTTTTATCGTGCGAAGTTCTTTCATACTTTGTGTTTTGAGTTGTGTTTTACTCTTTTTGCATAAATAGTTTAACTAATACTACTATCAGTTGAGAGATGTTGTGAGAGATTAATGGATATCATTTGTCGGTTGTAGGCTTGTTGATGCTCCTAAGTTGTCATGGGATTAGTTTGTTGATGCATTTCTTGAGAGATTTGTACCTTTTAGTTTGAGAGATCATATGTGGAATGAGTTTAATTATTTAGAGCAGCGCTCCATGATAGTTGTTGAGTATGAGGCATGCTTTCATATGTTGTCCAGATATTTCTACAATAGCATTTCCACTGAGATTGAGAAGATTCAGAAGTTTGTGAAGGGTTTGAATATCTCCCTTCAGTTGGCTACATCTCAGATGGTTGCGCTTGGGGCTCCTCTTTAGAGTATTGTGGATCATACTAAGATGACAGAGGTTATTATTAGTACATCTTAGGAAGGCACCAAGAAGGTGTGATATTTTAGTGAGTTCAAGAGTTAGACCTTTTGAGGTAGAGATTTTAAAGGTTCTCGTGGATATCATGGTAGGCCAATGCAGCTGACTTTACAGAGTTCAGGTGGTGGATCTTCTAGTTCAGTAGTTTAAAGTGGTCGTTCGATCCCAGTTGTACCTTCTCCTATTGAGGTTGATCATAGAGTTTGTTATATGTGTGATGAGATTGGCCATGTGGCTAAGGACTGTTCCCGTTGGGTGGTTTGAGGTACTCCTATTCCAACTGTGAGGGGTAGGGGTGCTACTAAAGGTACGAGGGGCAGAGGTAGTGGAGCACGAGGGGGTGGTCGTGGGGCCACTCAGGTAGTTGGTAGTCATGGGGCCACCCAAGTAGTTGGTGGTTGTGGTCAGTGTTTTGCTATACAAGCCAGACCTGAGGTAGAGGCTTGTGATGATGTGACTATAGGTATCATCCCCATTTGTTTCAGACCTACATCTGTATTATTTGATCCCGGATCGACTTTCACCGATGTGTCTATATATTTTTTTCAGGTTTTAATTCTGTTAGTGAGTCTCTTGCCATGCCTATTTGTGTATCTACTCCGGTAGGTGATTCTTTAGTGGTGGATCAAGCTCCCCGATCTTGTTTGTGACTTTTGCCCGGCGTGAGACTTTGATAGACTTACTTGTGTTAGATATGATCGATTTTGATGTTATTTTGGGTATGGATTAGTTGTCTCCTGATCATGCTGTCTTAGATTATTTTGCCAAGACCGTGACTTTAGGTTTGTCAGGGGTGCCAAGGATATCTTGGTAGGGTGCACTTCATTCGGGTCCTAAGAGGATTATATCTTATGTTCATGCTTGTAAATTGATTGAGATGGGATATTTATCTTACTTGGCCCATATTTGTGACACCAGTGTTTTTTTGCCTCCTTCCTTAGATTTTGTCCATGAGTTTATGGATGTGTTCCCTACAGGCTTACCTGGTATGC
Organism: Capsicum annuum; assembly: GCF_002878395.1. Taxonomy (NCBI): domain Eukaryota; kingdom Viridiplantae; phylum Streptophyta; class Magnoliopsida; order Solanales; family Solanaceae; genus Capsicum; species Capsicum annuum. Next base: position 193,363,462 of record NC_061117.1, on the reverse strand, counting down.
CTCTGGATTAAGATATTGAGCCGGGCACTAAGACCATTTCAACTCTTCCTTATAGGATGGCCCCGGTAGAGTTGAAGGAATTGAAGGATCGGTTGTAGGAGTTATTGGATAAAGGATTTATCTGACCTAGTGTTTCACCTTGGGGTGCGCCTGTCTTATTTTTGAAGAAAAAAATATAGGTCATGTATTGATTATCAATTAGTTGAATAAGGTAATGGTTAAGAATAAGTGTCCTCTTCTTCGCATTGATGATTTGTTTGATCAGGTTCAGGAGTTGTAGTATTTTCGAACATTAATTTGAGGTTTGGTTATCACCAATTAAGGATTAGAGCTTTGGAGTTTCTAAAGACAATTTTTCATACTCGATATGGTCATTATGAGTTCTTGATCATGTTTTTTGGGTTGACCAATGCCCCTGCCGCATTCATGGAGTTGATTAATCGGGTGTTTTGACCGTATCTCGACTCTTTTATTTTTGTATTTATAGATGATATCTTGGTTTATTTGGAGTATTTGTGGATTGTGCTTCAGAGATTGAGAGATGAGAAGTTGTATGCAAAGTTCTCTAAGTTTGAGTTTCAGTTGGAGTCTGTTTCTTTCTTGGATCATGTGGTGACTAAGAAAGGTATTATGGTTGATCCAGCCAAGGTGCAATGGTTCGTGATTAGGCTAGACCTACTTCGCCCATCGAGATTCAGAGTTTTGTTGGCTTGGCGGGTTATTATCAGCATTTTGTTGAAGGTTTTTCATCCATTACAACTGCATTGACTAAGTTGGCTCACTTTATTCAGATGGAGTTTTTAGGATTGTGGGCAAAGTTTGTGTGCCGAGAGTGGGTAACGGGATTAGGTTGATCTTAGAGGAGTCCCATTATTCCAGATATTCTATCCATCCCGGTATGACTAAGATGTATCGTGATTTGAGGCAGCACTACTGGTGGGGTGGT
>NC_061117.1:193347893-193359516 GCF_002878395.1 Capsicum annuum | reverse complement strand
ATTTGAGGCAGCACTACTGGTGGGGTGGTATGAGGCGAGATATGGCATATTTTATGGCCCGTTGCCTATGTTGTCAGCAGGTGGAGGCCGAGCATATGAGACCTAGTTGATTGCTTCAAAAGTTACCCATTCCCGAGTGGAAGTGGGAATGGATCACCATAGACTTTGTGATTGGTTCACCTCGTACATCTCATAGTTCTGACAATTCTTGGGTCATCGTGGATCGATTGACCAAGTTAGCTCATTTTATTTTGGTTTGGGTCTCATTCACTGCTGAGAGGTTAGCCCCTATCTTCATTTGTAAGATTGTGCATTTGCATAGTGCATCGATGTTCATTATTTCATATCGAGGTTCTGTGTTCACATCTCACCTTTGGAAGACTTTTCAAGATGAGTTGGGTACTCGGGTTGATGTTAGCATAGTATTTCACCCCAGACTAATGGTCAGTCAGAGCGGACTATCTAGGTTTTGGAGTATGCTCCGCACGTATGTGATAGATTTTGGTGGCAGTAGGAGCAGGATTTGGCTTTAGCAGAGTTTGCACATAATAATATCTACTACTTTAGTATTGATATAGCTCCTTTTGAGGCATTGTATGGTACGCGTTATCGCTCCCCAGTGGATTAGTTTGATGTTTCAGAGATGAGACCTCGAGGTATGGACTTGCTTCATACGTCCTTGGATAGAGTCCGGGTCATTCAGGATAGACATAGAGTGGCTCAGAGTAGGTAGAAGTGTTATGTTGATCGTAGACTTCGTACCTTGAGATTTGGTGTTGGTAACCGTGTTTTCCTTCGAGTTTCACCCATGAAGGGTGTGACGAGGTTTGGGAAGAAGGGAAAGCTTAGCCCCAGGTATATTGGTCCATTTAAGATTCTTTAGACTGTTGGTGATGTGGCTTATGAGTTGGCTTTACCCCTTGATCTATCAGTTGCTCATCCAGTTTTTCGTGTTTCTATGCTTCATCGCTATATTCCTGATGAGTCTCATGTCATTCATTGGGAGTCGGTTTAGTTAGATGAGCGGTTGTCCTTTGTTGAGGAGCCGATTTCCATTTTCGCTAGGGATGTTAGGTGGTTGTGCTCTAGAGTAATCCCTATGGTTAAGGTTCAGTGGCGACATCGACCTGTAGATGAAGCTACTTGGGAGGTCGAGTCTGATATGTGTAGTTCTTATCCTCAGCTCTTCATTGATTCAGGTATTTCTTTGTCTTAGTTCGAGGACAAACTAGATTTTTAGTGGTGGATGATGTAACGACCTAAAATTTTGATGAAATATGTGAAATTTGTGATTTTATGTGATTTTACTATTTTACCCCTCCCCGTAGTTGCATTATGATATTTCTGGGGTGTGGGTGTAATTGGGGTGATTTTTTATGCATATTGGTATCATTTATGTGATATTGTGATTTTTTATGACTTTGAGAGTCTTATTTTGGACTTATGTGGATATCTTTTGATCCGTGTGACGGATGGCCGAACGGACTACGCCAGCAGCTTCGGAATATCAATTTTTGGCTAGGTAGAACTTTGGTTTGGGTTTCGGTGCACCCGAGCTCATTTCGATCTATTGGTCGGAAAGTTGAAAAATTAAAAATATGAGTGTGGGACACACATTTGGTCAAAACAATCTCGGATAGAAAATTCGACTTCGCCAGCAGATCCAAAATATCAAATTTCGGATGTTAGCATGTTTGGTATGATTTTATGACTTTTAAATCTCATTTCGATCCTCGAATTGAAAAATTATCATTTTAGGTTTCGAGGGTCAACTTTGTGAAAATGATATTTTTTTTTGAAAATCTGGTATCGCCAACGCATTTGGAACGTCGAATTTAGTACGTTTGCATAGTTTGTTTGTGTATATCGGACTCCAAACGAATTTCGGACACCCCATAGAATTTCGTTCGACTTAAAGGAAAAATCTGCACTAAATGTTGCAGAAAATCTGCAATAAATACAGCTTTTTTACTATTTTTGGTCCATTTTGTTCATTTTTCATTTTGCCTTTTTAGAGTTAAACCCTAAAATAGTGTGAGGGCTTAAAAGTAAAGTTCGTGGAGCTTGGTAAGTTAGATTAACATCTATTTTTAGTTTTATTACGGATTTAAGGTAAAAATTCACCTTTTTTTAAGTAATTTCTTGATTAATTTCTCAAAATCTCAAAAATCTTAAGGCTTGATTTCAAATCCGAATTTCATTTCTTTTCACTTGAATAATATTTTTATCTTATAAATTACTAGTTTTTCATCAATTTAACCTTCAAGACAACTTTGATTCTTGATTTTAACCCGTACTTCAAAGATTTTACCCGGTAAAGCTCAAAAATGAGTTTCCTTCGATTTGAACCTCATTTTTTACTCTATTTAACTTGGGTTTTCAGCTGTAGATTCCTAAAAATATGGGGAATATGTTTTTAAAATAAAGTTCCGATTTTGCCTTTTTTTTGAAAACCTGTTTCGGGGGTCCATTTTGACCCTGAATCAAAAGTAGTCAATATGGGTGTCGTTGGTTTTGTTTTGATGCGTAGATTTCATATTTGATATTTTAGTGGAGTTTGGAATCATTCGTGGAAATTAAGGTCGTAGGTTTGAAGTGTAGCGGACTGGTTTTGACTTTCGAGGTAGTTTATGGCTTAACTCTTTTAGACTGGGTTGGGTAGTAAATGATGATACAAAATGCATGTTAAGGGGGAGAACTAATCATGAAAAAATGATTATTTATGTGTTGTGCCTGTGTGGGGGCCTATATGTGATATAATTATCGAAATTGAGTTATTATGTGATATGTGTAACCGTGTGGGATCTTATATGATATTAATAGCCTTGAAGACATGTGAATAATTGAATTGTGTTGTTAAGATGCTTAATATGGTACCATTGGTGTATTATAATTATATTCATACTTTATTTGGCATATGAGACGTGGAAATTCCTGGATGAAATTGAAATAATAAGTGGATATTGGCTCACATGGTTATAGAAATATATCATTGTGATTGGTCGTAAAAATACTCATTGTGATTGATTGTGAGAATTACATCCTCATTCATGAAATATTGGTACCACCGTGAAAACATCTGAGAAACACTGGCAACACCTTTTTAAAATCCTCCCGAGGGATGTGCCGGAGAGGAGATATTGTAACACCTTATAAAATCCTTTTCGAGGAATGTGTCGGAAGGGAGATATGAGATATGTGAATTGTATATGGGTTGACGAACCCCCCATGGGTCCTACGTCGGGAAGCTTTAGCTCCGTAGGTGTATACGAAGATTATGCGACGATCCCAGAGGTTGCGTGACGACCTCGTGCATCATCATCATCATCATCATCATCATCATATACATTACACTTACTTTATTGTATTATGTTGTGTTGTATTGACATATTGACTTGTCATCGATGTATTTATCGTATCTTCTTTTACTTGTATTTGATGATCTTGTATATGTTTGTTCCCTCTTGTTCTTGTTATATGTGATATAATACGTACTTTTGTTCTATCTTGATGTGATGTTGCAATATATGTGAGATATATTAGAACTGTTAGTGTAAGCGGTGTGAGCTACCGTTGTGAAACTTTTTTTATTGCAGGTGACGTGTCTTTAGTTTATATTTTGTATGCTTTATTTACTACTTTGCTTGGCCAGCCTATGATACCTACTGAGTATAAGTGGACCGTACTCATGCCTACTGCCCCCTTTCAATGCAGGTCCTAGCTCGAGTGCGCCTCAACTTGCTTGACTCGGGCGATTATTGGAGCTTCCAAGGTAGCGGTTGGACATTCATGCGTTCGAAGTTCACCTCTATCTTTCTATAGTAGTTATATCTTTATTAGTATCTGAGACAGTTATTATTCTTTTATGGTTGTTTTTACGATGTATTTGACTCTTGGATTATATTAGTAGTTCTTACACTATTGATACCTGGTTTTGGGCATGACTAATATTTTGGATAAGTTCTTTTCGCGCTATTATGATTACTTATATGATTCGATTTCGTTCTAGAAGCCTTACCTTGAGATATTTCTGTCTTTTTCTCTTTTTGTATCGGTTTGGGTAATAGCCTTACTTGTCAAGGTACGCCACGATAAGTGTCACCATGACTTTCATTTTTAGGTCGTGAGATACTCCCTCTATCCTATTTTACTTGTCCTAAATTTCTTAATTTGATTTCTCATTTTACTTGTCATTTTTCACAAATCAAAAAGAGATAAAAAAAAAATTCATGTTTTACCCTTTGCATTAATTATTTTTTCTTCATATTAAAATGTAAATATCATTCAATAGGAATACTACAATAAACTAGTTATTAATTATTTTTCTTAATCAATTTGCTAAGTTAAATTGGAACAAGTAAAGTGGGATAGTAGTTGGGTCTAAAGGAAGTCAATTCTATGTACCTACGTGTCAATCCTCCAATGTAATTTCAATTGAATGACCTAATAAATACATTTCTCAAATCAATAACTTTAAATAGATATATAAATTGATGTATGAAATAGATATATAAATTGATATTTATGAATGACGATATTAAATTTAGGTGATACCAATTTATATACTCATTCCATACACTATGTGTTTCTCTCTTTGAATCAAGATTTTATCTCATCTACTTTTATATTAAATTAAGATTTAATGAACACTGTCATCTTTAATACTGAAAAAAATAATCACGATTCGTAATGAATATAAAAAGAAGGTAGTATATGAAGATGGAAACTCTGAATGGAAGCATTAAAATAGGAGAAAAGAAAATGGTTAGAGGGATTTGGGGTGGATTGATATCAATAATTAAGGATAACTATATTTAAGGAAGGATTATTGCATATTAGTTGTATTAAATGTTTATTTTCCTTTTCAGTAATTACTTTTTTGTATTTTTTAAAAAAAGAAAAAAATATTTTTACTTTTTATTTTTTTTATAAGATTTGCTAAAACTTGAAAAAATGAAAGTCATGCTATAAGTTGTAATTTCCTATCTAATAATTGCTATATACATTTTTTTTTCCGAAAGAATGTGCTCAATTGTATAAATTGTCATAACAGAAACCAGAGTACACTTGTTCTTGTAGATTGAACCAACCTTAACTTCACTATTGTTGCAATCCAAAATAATTTTATTCAACTTCACATCGAACAGTGGAAACGAATTCGAACAATCAAAATTATCACCAATTAATTCTGTTACTTCTTTAGAAGAATTCTCCAAACACATAACTCCCCCTGTTTTCCCATCAAACAATATCTCACTATAGTTTTAATCGAGTTTTGTGATAATTAATGAATACATTTCAAAATCGGGCTCACTTTTCTTAACTTCAATATAAAGCTTCACACCATATCATTACGAATAAACAATGGTGTCCCATTATCATCAACAATGTAACGAGCCTCAATTCTTTTTCTACTTTCATCAATTTTAAGTTCTATAGCAATGACCGAAATCAATTTATCATAAGTAACATGTTCGCCTACAACATGTCATTACTCTTATAGCCCTCATCTTGATATCATTAATTCAAACGCCGAAATAATGTAAAAATAAAAATATTCATTGCAAATAATTCAAACTAGATAAAAAAACTATGAATGCGAAACATTTTTGAAAGTTAATTTGTTTTAAAAAATGGAATAACTAATAGATTATGTTTTTTGTGGGATTTTATTTAGTTATCACCATGATTAATTGGGTTAATTGCTAATTTAATACAATCGTAGTCATTACAGTCCTTGATTTATGCTAATAAGTCAAATAGTAACATGTATCATTAAGATGTATCTCTCATTCGCCATATTTATCTGAAATCACAAAAAAGGAGATTTTACGAAATTTTGAAAAAATTGGAATAAAATGTAAATATGAATAAACATGTCGGAATTTGCGTAAATTTTACTTCTTTTTTTTTTTTTTGAAATAGTGTGCTTTGAGCACTAATCTATATTATAATCTATATATCTATATAATATATTAAAAGCTTGAAGGGCCTTAGAAATGTTGTTTGAACTTTTTGTCATTCATTAAAAGTCACTGTTTTAGACAAAATCTTCTTTTCACTATTTTTTTCTAATATTTAAGAGTTAAAAATTAATTAAATATATTTATGATAAACCTTTCCTTACTCATCAGAATTTCAATTATTTTTTTAATTTAAGATTTGAAAATTAATTAATATATTTATGGTAAAACCTTTCCTTATTAGAAGTCATCAAAATAAATGACAGTTGATACTTTTTCCATTAGTTTAAGAATTCTAAATCAATTAAATTTGATTTTAAGAAGATTTGAAAAATCTATAAATAAATATAAAACTATTAGAGTAAGAAAATTTAAGAAGTACCACATTTTAAAAGTTTTTAAGTATGTAATAGAAATGTTATCAATGATTTTATAAATATTTGGCTTTAAAATAAGGAAAGATTTTAAATATAAAAAAAAATAACTGTAACACAAATATGGTTCAAATTGATGCGTCTTTCTTAGCCTGTGACAACAAGGGAAAGAAGTACTATATGACAAACTCAAAAATAATGATACATCAACCACTTGAAACTTCTGGCGGTAAAATATATATGTGTATATGTTTATATTTACATTATTATATTAAAGTGTGAAATATTTTTGAAAAGTAATTTGAACTTTTACACTTTATTAAAAATCACTGTAATAGATAAAATTATTTAATTTTAAATAATTAAATATTATACATGCGAGACACATACGATTAAACTAGTTTATTTAAAAGAATTTGTAATGCAATGTATTGGTTCGCGCTATATCTATTGTAACTATTTACTCCATATTGATTTGCTCTGTATCATAGTGAATAAATACAAAGTAAATGGATACTCTAGAGAGAATCAATAAAACTTCAAGCGAATATATAGTATTAAAATTAATACTCTATAGATAGAATCAATACAGCTCAAAGCGAACAACTCTCACAGCTCAAAGCGAACAACTCTCACTACGATTGTAAACAATGAAATTTTATTAAATTTAAATTCATATAAAATTTATGTTATAATAAAATTCAAAATATCTTAATCTAAATAAATGTGATGGATTAATACGGTTAAATTTATTATTTAAATTCAAATAAATAAGAATTTAATTAAAGTCCAAATTCTGTTGACTAGTCCATTGATTTGTGCCACAAATGATGAGCCTAATTTGCTAAGCTCAAGATGCCATCATATTCTAAAAGTCCAATTAAGTGTCACGTGTCGAATGACGTGTCATGCCAAGTTAAGTAAATGAGCCAATAAGATTATGCCACGTATTGTAATGCTGCAGCAGACTCAGTAAAATCAAAAACCTATAAAATACGTCATGTCATTTAAATTTGATTGGCCAAAAGAAATCCTCCTTCAACTCTTTCCTTCCTACAAATATAAATAGGCGCTCATAATTCAGAAAAAAGGACCAAGAATTCTAACAAGAAGCAAGAGAGAGCTCGTGGATCAAACGTCGCTGATTTCTCTACAAATTCACATTCAAGATTCAATTCATCAAGATTCAAGATCAAGACTACAAGATTCAACAACAAGCTCGAAGGTCCTTGAATTCAAGTACAAGTTGAGATCAAGTTCATCAAATCCTTAGATCAAGTTCAAATTCAAGATTCAAGAACAAGCTCAAAGAATCTTGATTCAAGTATAAGTCGAGATCAAATCCATCAATTCCACAAATCGAGTTCAAATTCAAGATTAAGCTTGAAACCTTAAATTTATATTTGAAAAGGCAAATCAGATGATTCATAGAAATTATAACTCACATATTTAAATAAATGAAACGATTGTTGCAATATTTTTTTCTTATCCCGAATAATTATTTTCTCGATATCAAATTTTATTGTCTAACAATGGTATTGTAATTTTTTAAAAACTGTTATATTATTTATGATAAATATATGACATATGTTTACTCTGTCAGCTAATTTTTCTTGATACAAAAATTTTATATACGGCTGCCACTACACATAAAATATCACTACTTCCCCTTAACATTTTCCGTTGAATGCCCAGATTCCTCTTTCAGTGCAATGGTTTGAGATTGATCTTTCGATTTGAGTAGTATCTCCGACATACTTTCGCCCCTGAAATAGAGAGTATAAAGAGTAAAATAGGAAAACAAGTTTTTTTAAAGAGAAAATTCCAGTTAATATATATATTTTTCAGGTAGTGAGAAAATTCCAGCGAAAATTTTTGATGATTAACAGTCCAACCTCTAGATAGTTGATATAACGAAACACAGTTATAAACACTGTTATCTCAATTTATATGACTGAATTCAAATTTCGAGAGTCAAATAAAAAAAATCTTTGATCGTATTTATTCTTCGCCTTTTAAATTGTTATTTCTTATGAAAAAGTAATTCTACATATATAAATTATTTTTCAAAAATTTCAAAGATTGTGTGTATGAATGCACAATCAAAATAAAAAAATTTGACTCTTAAAATTCAAACTATATCATATAAATGAAAATAAAGTATAATATAATAAAATATAATATCAAAAGCGATTCCACATAAAACCATGACTGTAGCATGCACTGAAATAGAAGACAGCGAGGCTTGAAGTGATATGTGCTACAGTTTAAATGAAAACCATAGTATTTATAACCAGACGAATAATTAAGTATTTATTGGAGGGAACTAAAAAGTTTTAAGAATTTTACTGGCTCTTGGAGTATATTCTCAATTTCCAGTACTTTTCAATCTCATCAGCACTTCTTCCTGGGATTCTTCCAGCAATTAATGACCACCTAATAATTAAGGTACCATTACCATTTTCAATTAACCTCAAATGCATAAAATTCAAAAATTTAAACTTTCTCTATGCACTTTTACTTATATGCAATACTAAAGGGTTGTGCATGTCAAGTCAATATAACGGACAAGTATAAATGACGGAAAGAGTTGTCAGAGTGAGACAGATTTTATACATACCGCTCTCCGACCAAATTAAACATTTTAGCAATGAGAATTTCTTCATCTTCTGAAAATTCAAGTTCAGAGGTTTCTTTGTTGGTGGTCTCTAATGCCGTCACTGCGGGTGGATCTATCGTGGATTCACGTGAACTCAATAACTTTTGCTCAAATTCTGTATATAAATACATGTATTAAGGAAACCATTAAATATTTACAAATACATTGACTATGAACCTGGTAATTTAATATCTCTGTAGAAACACATAAACGTCAAATTACACATAAACACATAAACGTCAAATTAATTTAATATCTCTGCAGAAACACATAAACATCAAATTACACATCATGCAAAAGAATATGAATCATAAATGTTATTTTCCATGTTGACAACACAAGCATGGTGCTATTCGTGACATTATTAAGAGTATGGTAAATTAGGTGTGCAGAATAATATGATAAATTGCTCTAAATTGCTTAAAATAAATTGACAAGCATATAGAAACACTTTTGCTATACATAAAAACACCTATGAATGTATAGTTTATTACCAGCTGAGACTACTGAGGCATTATCTGATGTGCTTGATCGATCACAATCTGCCATTAAGATATTCTTTAAATTTTATTAAATGAAGTAGCAATAGAGGGGTAAAGAAGAGTAGCTAGAAGCAAATTATGGTGCCCAAACAGAACTTTGAATATGTATATATAGTAAATAATATAAAAAAGAATTAGTATATCTCTAAAAAGAAGGGGTGCTCCTGGGTGGCTCTGATTTTTGCAAGAGTGTGGAGGAGTTCAGTGAATAAAAAAAGACAAACATATAACAAGAATGGTAGTTGACATATAGAGAAGTGTGTAGTGGTCCAATAAATTGGGGGTAGGTAGGTGATTCACAAAATCTAAGGGTTAGTTGGAAATTCATTGTTAACACTTTCACCAAACAAAAAGTGTTAATACTGTTAGGATTTTTGCCTTCATTTTTTTTAATTAAATTTAAATTTTACTTTTCTTAGAAGTAAAATAAAAATAATATTATAATTATTTTTATTTTTCCTTAAAGAAAAATATAAAACTTTTTCATATTTGATAAACCTCTTTGTAAGAGGAAATATTTTGGACATCTACAAATAGAAGACCCCCTTCTCATACAATAACACAATAGCATCCACAATTTAGTCGTTTAAAGAGTTTTGTTTAGGGGGAGATTTTCTCCTAGTAGATTTTATGTTTTTCAATATTAGTTTTTCATATGTAAGTCGTTTTGATCAAACATATCAATAATTATATTTTTTAGTATTGTTTTCTTTGTCGTCTGATTTATCGTCTCATAGTTCGCAACTAGTAGCTTCCGCATGACGCCCTCTCGATTTCGAACCCAACAAGTGGTATCAAAGCCTATGGTTCAAAGATTCAGTGGTTTGGTGAAACAAGGTTGAAGACAAGTTCATGGCAGTTGAAACCAATTTGCAACCAATTCGATGATAATGAGGATTTTTGTCAAACTACATGTGGAGAACAAGTTTCAACCATATTTTTAACATTCCTGCTACTTTAAAATTAAAAATAAAATATTACTTTTAAATTAATTTTTAATCATGATATTTTAAACCTTATTTTTAACCATGACAAGCAGTGATGAAAATTTTGTGAAAAATATGCATGTGAAGAAGGCGGATCAAGTGAAGAAAATTAAGCCAAAAAGGGGGGATTTGTTAGGGTTTTTGCCCTAATTTTCTTAATAAATTTAAGATTTACTTTTCTTAGAAGGAAAAAAAAGTAATACCATAATTATTTTTATTTTTTCTTAAAAGAAAATATAAAACTCTTCCATATTTGGTAAACCTCTTTGTTGGAGGAAAAGTTTTGGACATCTATAAATAGAAGACCCTCTTCTCAAATAATAACACAGTAACATCCACAATGTAGTCATTTAAAGAGTTTTATTTAGGGGGAGATTTTCTCCCAGTAGATTTTATGTTTTTCAATATTAGTTTTTCATATGTAGGCCGTTTTGATCAAACATATCAATAATTATGCTTTTTAGTATTGTTTTCTTTGTCATCTGATTTATCGTCTCATAGTTCGCAACTAGTAGTTTCACTACTAAAAAAACTGAAAAAACGACCAGACATTGCGATTGAAAAAATCGACCACACATTGTGATCGGAAAAAACCGACCACAAGTGGTCGATTTTTTATTTTTTATTTTAAAAAGTGACCACATGTGGGCGCTTTTATATTTTAAAAAATTAAAATAATTATTTCAATAATTTTTATATTAATTATTATTTATTTTACAAATAAAAATTAAAAAAATAGCAAAATCAACCACTTGTGGTCGATCTTTAAAAATTCTTCTTACATTTATTCTAAAACAAATCGACCACTAGTGATCGATTTTTGAACTGAAAAAAATTAAAATGTAAATAATTCTTAATAACCAATAATTATATATATGTAATCAACTATATGTATATATATATATATATATATATATTATTCATTAAAAGTAATTATATATAGAATGTAATATATATATAAAATTTTGAAATTACACTGATCACACGTAGTCGATAACCAGTATAATAATAATAATAAAAATCAATCATTCTTAAAATTTGTGAAAAAATTACACTAAAAAATATATCAAATAAAATAAGCAAATTACGTTAAACATAA
>NC_061117.1:193285454-193344893 GCF_002878395.1 Capsicum annuum | reverse complement strand
TTGTTGTTGTTGTTGTTGTTGTTGTATTGCATGTTGCGCCATTTGTTGATTTTTTTTTTTAAATTTCCAGAAAAACCGACAATTTTTTAAATTCTTTTGCGTGGTTGGTTTTCTATTAAAATTAATTAATTAATTTTATGATAACCAACCACTTGTGGTCGATTTTTTTTTTAAAGATCATTTTTTCTTATTTTAATAAAATAATAATGAATTTTAAAAAAATATATATTTTTTTAAAAAATCCGACCACTTTTAAAAAGCTACCACTAATTTACCGACCATGCTATTTGATTGATTTTGTGGTCGAAATTTGAGGAAAATCGATCACTTGTAGTAGGTTTTCTTCTTTTTTTAGTAGTGCTTCCGCATGACGCCCTCTCGATTTTGAACTCAACAAGTACCATCTATGTTACAAGTAGTTTAAGAGTTGATGGTCCAAAACACATTTAAAGTATGTTGATTTTTTGAGTTTCATACCTAAACCATCAAGTGTATGTGTTAGTTTCTTATCTGAACTATCACTAACTAGGTAACAAAACACACCTAAATTATCAAATGTTTAATTTTATACCCAAACTTTCAGGTAGAAAAAGTGAATCATTAGTAGTTTAGGTATGTTTTGCTAACTAGTTGGTGATAGTTTAAGTAGAAAACTCCCTCACATGATAGTTTAAATATGAAACTCCAAAAATTGAAATACTTCAAATATGTTTTTCATATTCCACTTATATATTTGATTTATAAATTGCAATAAATAAATATTTTCTCTCTCTCAAATTAGTATGTCATGTTTCATATCTCTAGAGTCAAAACTAGTTGAACTTCGCTCAACATTTTAAAATGTATTTTCATTATACTAACATGATAAAAGTTATAATTTGAAATATTTTTCAAATATAATTTAATTTAAAAATGAACTAAATTGATTTTTGAAAAGCGAAACCTAACAGGACTAATAATAGTAGGTAAGGAAGGGGTACTAGTTAATTGACATATGTATACGCCCTTATTGGAGTTCATCTTGACTTTATATATTTCATTTATTAGTGTCAAGTCTAGTTGTGAACCTTTAAGTCTTCTGTAATAGCGAGAGCCTATTATTCTTTAACTGTATTGCCTTCCTCATTAAAATTGTTTCTCAACTAACCATAGTTGAAAAACTTTTACATTAGTGGAGATGATGATTTAACAAAGGTACAAATATCGTCTTGTTTTTATGGTAAAAAGAGGACAGCTTAATGAACTAATCAAACTTTCGTTATGCACGATATTTAAAGAAGAATTGAATTACAAGGATCTATTATATACAGTTTTATCATATATTTTTGCAAGAGGTAGTTTCCATAGAGACCGACTGCTGTCTCCTAAACTTATTTTTATGATATTAACTATTAATACTATCCTTGACTTGAGAAACCTATAGGAGTATTTATTAAACTGTATCAGTTCTCATTTATATTGTGTTTATTATGACCAAGTATAGTAAGCATTAAAAATCAAAAGGTAGATATATTACTTGAAGCTATTGATATTATATTCTTACACACAGTCTGCTCATCAATTAGCTAGTAACTTTTATTCTTTTAGTCAATCTTTTGTATATCTATTTTTAACTATTATCTAAATGATAAGGACTTGACATATCCTTAATCTTGAACGATAAATCAAAGAAAAGATTATTGACTAATAAAGAAAACGCTACCTTAATTATTTTTTATGTGTTACTCCTTATTTAATGAAGAAAAAACACGATTTTCTTCATTAATTTGTAAAGGAGTAAAACTCTCTACTGATCGATCATTTATCAACTTCAATAACCAAAAGAACAAAAGGTAATAGAAAGATTATTAGGTTCCAGAAAAGTTCTACCGAACTAAATAAAGAAAATAACGCAAAATTTTAAGAGTTTACTATTAGGTAAACTTGATTGCTATTACAGATTATCATAGAGTATTTTTTTTGCAGTGCATCAAACTTAAATTCAAAGGTCCACATGAAATATTGAAAATGATGCTTTTAGTCCCTGATTATCGCGCTACTGCAATTTCAGTTCTTGTGATATCCATCTAAGTACTTTTAACCTTCACTTAAGCAATGCATGCTATTGTGATCCCTAGCTAACGGATCTCATTACATTAAATGGAATGCTAACTATTAATAAGATACTTTGAACATAGCACATACAAGTTTTCATTGGCAAGTTAGTTGTTTGAACAATAAAAAGTTAATTAGAATTTAAAGGTTAAAAGTCCCTTACAAATAGTTATCATTTCATTTAATTTGATGATCTCTGTTAGAGGGTCAAAATAGCACACATTATTTAATTGAAGTTTAAAAGTGTTTAGATGAATATCACAAAGATTAAAATTGAAATAACATGATAACTTAGGGGCTAAAAATGTTATTTCCTCTTCATATATATATATATATATATATATATATATATATATACACACACATACTCCTTTTAATCAGAATTTGTTATTGTAAATAGAAATGCAAGTTAGGATTCAAAAGTTTGTTAAGAACAGTGTTGCTATAATAGTTGAGCTCCAAAAATTAGTTAAGTGCAGTTAGTTGAGTCCGTTAGCTGCAACCGTTTCAGTTAGTTAGAATAACTGATCAACTTGTATTTTCTATTAATAGTGCATGTAATCATTCAGTTACAATCATGATAAGAAATAAACCCAATTTCTTCTCTCTTAATTCTCTGTCTCTCTCTTTATGTTTCTTCTTTCTTCTGAGATTGTGTCCTCGAGGCAATTAACTCGATACCAAATCCTTGTGGTTCCTATAATCATGTAACATTGGTGTCAGAGCCACTCGACTTCAGCAACAATGGTGAAAGGATCAAGAGTAATTGGTGGCTCAACTTCATAATCTGCTGCTGCAGAAATTGGAGATTTATGTGAGATGTTGCAGAACTTGGTAACAGAGGTGGGATATTTAGCTGGCAAGGTTTCATCATTGAAGAATTTGGATCACGTTGTTACGAAACTAAAACAACAATTGATGGGAAAAAATAGGAGGAACACTGTTCCATTGGTGCATAAAGAGACTCAGGACCATGAAAGAGGAATGGAGAATTGCAAGGAAAAGGATAGGAGCCCTAATTTTGGTAATAATTTTTATTTTCCTGTTGCTTCGAATTTCTAACAATCTTATTTCACTCGATGGTCAAGGATGGGATTCTTGTAGTTTTCTGGGGATGACCTTCGATCATGGTTGTTGAAGATTGAGCAATTCTTCTCTATGGAGAATATTGCAGTTGATGAGAAGGTTAACATTGCAATATTGCAATTGGAGGGTGAAGCCATCCCATGGCATGTTTCTTTTATGATGTATAGACAATATTCATAAACTATCAGTTGGAAGGAGTATGTTGGTGCTTTAGTGAAGAGACTTGAGATCAATTTTGATGATTCCATAAAAGAGATTAAAAAGATTAAGCTGACAAGAAATGCAAGAAAATATCAAGCAACTTTTGAAAGAAGTTTCACAATAGTGAATCTATCAGATAAGAATGCTATCAATTGCTATATCGAGTGCTTAAAACAAAATTGAATATAACTGTTAAGATCACCAAACCTTTTTCTCTTTCTCAAGTATATAAAATTACGAGAATGCAGGAAGTTTATCTGTTGGCTATGAGGCAACAACCCACTAATCATTGTTGGGTAGCTGCAATAGGTTTACAGATCAAAAGTATTCTAGAATCAAGAACATTTTGACTACTCTTTATAACACAAATTTTGGTTTTTCTAAGCAATTGAATATGAGAACTCTGAGTATTGAAGAGATGAATGACAAAAGGGAAAAATGCTTGTGCTATTTCTGCAATAAGAAGTATATGCCTAGACATAAATGTAAAACTTCCAAGTAATTGTATTTGTTGGAAGTAGAAAAGACATAAGAATTAAAGGCATCCTTTGAAGATCTATAAGAAGAATCCTAAGATGAATTTGTTGATAAGCTAGAATTAGGCATTCTTTAGAACACATAGAGATTTTATGGATGCCTTGAATGGATCCTTGGGATTTAGAACCCCGAAGGTAATTGGTTATCACTCAAAAATGGAATTGCATACACTAATTGATACTGGGAGGTCTCATAACTTTATACATCCTGAATCGGTCCAAAAGTTAGGGTAAGGTAGTAGCTGCTGCTAATGGTAGTAAAAAGGTGGATAAGGTGACTACTGTTACTTGGCTATTACAAGGTGCTAAATTCTGTGTTGATTTCTTATTATTACATCTGGGAACATGTTGTGTTGTATTGAGAGTTCAGTGGTTGCTGACACTTGGTGATATCAAGTTGAATTTCAAGAATTTGAGAATGGAGTTATGGTACAAGGGGAGTAAACATCTACTTAGAGGCTCTAGTTGTCAAGTGCTACCTCCTAGTGCTGGGAAATTAGGAATGCAATCTTAATTATGTATGATTCAGGTGATTCCTCAAGGAATTGATGAAGCAAAGTGGAATCCATCAAAATTTAACACTGATCAAAAGGAAGATCCTACACTTTTACAGGTATTATCAGAATTTGTTACTTTATTTGAAGAACTTGTTGATCTATTACCTTCTAGGGGTATATTTGATCATAGGATTGTATTGAAACATGGGGTTGAAATATGAATAAGAGACCTTATAGATATCCTTCAGTTAAAAATAATATTATTGAAAACATGGTATAACAAATGATAGATCAGGGAATTATTCAACCTAGTTGTAATTCTTTTGCCTCACCTGTAGTGTTGGTCGGCAAGAAGGATGGCACACGGAGATTATGTGTTGATTATAAGGACTTGAACAAGTTTACTATCAAAAACGAGTTTCCAATCCCTATTGTGGAAGACTTATTAGATGAGCTAGGGGATCCAAGGTTTTCTCTAAAATTGACTTCATGTCTAAATATCATCAATTGAGGATGGCTAAAGAAGATGTTCCTAAGACTGATTTTAGAACTCATTTAGGGTATTTTGAGTACTTAGTCATGCCTTTTAGATTATCAAATACTCCTGTGGCCTTTCAAGGATTGATGAATTCTATATTTCAAAAGTTTTTAAGGAAGTATATGCTAGTTTTCCTTGATGATATTCTGATTTATAGTAAAACTATGGAAGAACATATGGTACACCTGAAGTCTATATTCTTGAAAATAGTTGAGCATCAGTTATTTTCCAAGAAAAGTAAGTTCTTTTTTTGGTGTTCATAGTATTGAGTATCTTGGCCATTTTGTCACTACTGAAGGTGTATCTTCTCACCCTTAGAAGATCCATGTTGTTAGGAATTTACTTATTCCTACTACATTGAAAAAGTTAAGAGGTTTTTAGGATTGGCTAGTTATTATCGGAGATTTATCAAAGGTTTTGGAGTTATCTGCAAGCTTCTTGTTGATTTGACAAAGAAATAATGGTTTAAATGTAACTCTGTTGCTCATGATGCATTTGTTGAAATATGCATTGACTCAATTTTCTGTCCTGGCCTTACCTGATGCTAGCAAAGAATTTATTGTGGAAATTGATTCTAGTGGATATGGTATTGGTGTTGTACTAATGCAGAAAGGTCACTCTATAACTTTTATTAGCAAGGCTTTATCTTCAAAACATGTTACATTATCAGTATATGATGGGGAACTCCTTGCTATTGTTCATGCTATTTCTAAGTGGTCACAGTATCTTTTAGGTCAGAAATTTGTACTTAGAACTGATCAAAAGGCATTGAAGTTCTTAATAGAACAAAAATTGAATACAAATTCACAATTGTAGTGGCTGACCAAATTGATGCCATTTGACTACACATTGAGTATAAAAAGGGTGCTGAAAATAAAGTGGCTGATGCCCTTTCAAGGGTTACTGGTGTCGAGTTACTTGCTCTTATTATTTCCCCTACCAATACCGATTTGTTTGATGCTATTGTAGATAATTAGCATATTGATATTGAGCTCAATAAGCTAATTGCAGACTTACATAGTAACCTTTCATCTCATAAATAATTAACTTAGTTACATGGTCAATTGAGAAGGAAAGAGAGATTAGTGATCGGTAAGGTTCAGAGTCTGAAAACTGATATCATGACTCTATGGCATGTTGGTCCTCATGGAGCCCATTCAGTGTTGAAAGCTACTCTCAAGAGGTTTCTAACTCTATTCTATTGGAAGAACATGAGAATAGAAGTGAAGGAGTTCATTCAAAGGTGTGATGTATATTAGAAAAATAAATTAGATCTTGCTACTTACCCTAGATTACTGCAACCTCTACCCATCTACGAGGTAGTGTGGTCTCAAATTATCATGGATTTCATTAATGGTTTACCTAAATCTCAAGGATATGAGGTCATTTTGGTAGTGGTTGACAAACTGAGCAAGTATGGCCATTTCCTTCCTATGAAACATCCTTATACAACTCAATTTGTAGCTCAGGTGTTCCTAGATAATGTTGTGCATTTACATGGTCTAACAGATTTGGTTACAAGTGATAGGGATGCTGTTTTTCTCAGATTCTTTTGGCAGGAACTCTTTGGCCTTTAAGATGTCTTGTTGCATACTTTCATAGCCTACCATCCTTAGTCAGATGGTCAAACTGAGGTACTAAACAGATGTCTTGAGACCTATTTAAGATGCTACTGCATTGATGATGCTTCTAATTGGTTTGCCTGCTTACCTATGGTCGAGTATTGGCACAATACTTGTTTTCACTAGGCTATTCAGACTACTTCTTATGAGGCATTATATGGTCCTCCCCCTCTTCTATATCTTCCTTATCTACCAGGTGAATTTAACTCTACTGAGGTTGATACTACACTACTTAATAGAGAGCTTAAGCTGCAACTATTGAAGCACCACTTGCTCAGGGCTCAAGTGAGGATGAAACAACAGGGAGATTCACATAGGAGTGATAGATATTTTGATACTAGGGATTGGGTCTACTTCAAGGTACAACCCTACAAGCAAGATACTATCTCTCAGAACTCTACTCATAACCTAGCTTCTAAGTATTATTGACCTTTTCATATCATACAAAAGGCTAATCTTGTGGCCTACACTCTTTTATTACCTAATTCTATCAAGATCTACCCTACTGTTCATGTTTTCTTATTGAAAAAGTATTATGAAGTACCTACCACTATATCTTTCCCCCTACTATGGAGTTGGCTAATCCAAACTGTCCTCAGCTTGAGTCCATTTTTCAAAGAAGGATAATCAAGAAAGGCACCAAAATTTTTGTTCAGGTGTTGGTAAAATGGATTGGTCTTCCTGCTGATGCAGACACCTGGGAATTTTTAAATGTTTTATAGACTCTTTTTCCATCTTTTGATCCTTGAGTACATGATCTTGTATCGGGGGGTTACTATTATCGTAAATAGAAATGCAAGTTAGAATTCAAAAGTTTGTTACGAACAGTGTTGCTACAGTAGTTGAGTTCCAGAAATTAGTTGAGTGCAATTAGTTGAGTCTATTAACTGCAACTATTTCAGTTAGTTAGAATAACTGATCAACTTGTATTTTCTATTAACAGTACATGTAATCATTCAGTTACAATCATGATGTGAAACAAACCTAATTTCTTCTCTCTCAATTTTCTCCATCTCTATTTCTATTTTTTCTTTCTTCTAAAATTGTTTCCTCGAGTTAAATCCTGGGTAATCAACTTGATCCTCGAATCTTTATGGTTCCTGCAATCAAGTAACGAATCCCTAATATAAATTAATGACTTGGTGGATGGGTTGGCCTACCATTCTTTCTAATTGGTCCAATTTCGTTTATTATCTTGGTCCTTATTCATCACGCAGTTCATCAAGAAAAGGAAAAAATATAGATTGGTCATTTTTTCAAACAATTTTCGACCGGAATGACTATTTTAAACTTGTTCCATAAAATGGCCAGTCGGTCCTTCTAATTCCACAAGATGGCCATTTTCTCAATTTGGGCTATTTAAGCTCTTTTTTAAATATTCAGTTCCTTTTTTTTTCTTTGCTATAATTTTTTTTGCTAAAAAAATAATCAATTACAATTATATAAAAATTGTATAATTGACAGAGACAGAGAGAGAGAGTATGTGTACTCATTCCTATTTTGAGATGTTCTCATATGCTCCAGGCTTGGGAGAAAATACTAGAAAGGATAATGTGTACTTTGGAGGTGTCAAACAAGCTCTACAAAACCAACTTTTGTAGGAACTTCACTTTGAAAAGGGTGAATTGCCTTTTAGATACCGTGGGGGTTCTCCTTGAGTACTAAGAGATTGTTTGTGGTCCAATGCAAACCCTTTGCTGATAAGATGCTGAGCAGAATAACAAGTTGGACAAGGTTCCTTTCTTATACTGGGAGGGTTCAACTGATCAAAAGTGTCCCGTTTGCAATTCAAATTTTCGGTCATAAGTTTTCTTTCTACTTAAAATGCTTATTCAGGTTATAGAAGGTATATGCAGGAGATTCATGTGGACAGGGTCTGCTGAAGCCTCGAATAAAGCCTTGATTGGTTGAAAAAAATTATGTTGTCCTAAATCTAGTGGGGGATTGAATTTCTTTAACGTATGCACCTAGAATAAAGCAGCTACAGGCAAGTTTTTGTGGAACTTATGTAAAAAGAAGGATAAGCTTTGGGTGAAGTGGATCCATATTTATCATAAGATTGAAGGAGTATGGTGTATGGAAGCTTCTTGGATAGTACAAAGGATTATAAAAGCTCATAAATACTTTCAGGAGGCTGGTTATGATGAGGTTGCAATTTTGGCCATGAATAAGTACTCTAAAAAAAGGTCAATCTACAGATAAGAGGTGACATGGTCCCAGTGGAATGGAGGAAGCTGGTTTGGTCCAATTTTAGTGTAGTAGAACTAACATGAAGTGGCAAGATGAATTCAATGGATATTACAATATATAAAAGGCAGAGGCAGTACTACACAGGTTTACAGAATGAGGTTAGCTAGTGTTGTTTATTTAATATGGATGAAATGCAATGTAAGGGTGTTTCAACTCAAGCAATGATCAACCTATGTGTAACGACATAAAAAATTGATGAAATATATAAAATTTATTATTTTATATGATTTGACTATTTTACCCCTTCTCCGTAGTTGTATTATAGTATTTCTGTGGTATGGGAGTGATTGATATATTTTTCGATGCATTTTGGTATCATTTATACAATATTGTGGTTTTTGATGGCTTTGATAGCTTTATGTTAGACTTATGGAAATATCTTTTGATCCGTGCGATGGATGACCGAACGAACTATGCTTAGAAGATCTATTTTAGTCTGGGGTAGATCTTTGGTTCAGGTCCCGGTGCACCCGAGCTCATTTCAACCTATTGATCGAAAAGTTGAAAAATTGAAAATATGGGGGTGTGACCCACATTTAATTGAAATGATCTCGGATTGAAAATCCGACTTCCCCAACAGATCCAGAATGTTAATTTTAGGGTGGTGACATGTTTGGTGTAATTTTATGGCTTTTAAATCTCATTTTGACCCTCGGTTTGGAAAATTTTTATTTTGGGTTTTGGGGGTTGACTTTGTAAAATGATTTTTTTTTGAAAATGTGATATTGCCATCGCGTCCGGAACATCGAATTTAGTATGATTTCATAGTTCGTTTGCATGTATTGAACTCCGAACGAATTTCGGACACTTCGTCGAAGTCCACTTCGACTTAAACATATTTGGTGCACCAAGTTGCTGATGCAACCAGATACATAAAGGGTAAATTGGGATTGAGGAATGAGTTTAATGTGTTAAATGCCTGGTAACCCGGATACAGTATAAATGGCCTCTTTTATTCGATTTTTGCTCATTCTTTCACCTTCCTCTTGAGAGTTAAACCCTAAAATAGCGT
Source organism: Capsicum annuum (assembly GCF_002878395.1). Classification (NCBI taxonomy): domain Eukaryota; kingdom Viridiplantae; phylum Streptophyta; class Magnoliopsida; order Solanales; family Solanaceae; genus Capsicum; species Capsicum annuum. Next base: position 193,335,057 of record NC_061117.1, on the reverse strand, counting down.
GAGAGCTTAAAAGTAAAGCTTGTGGGGGCTTGAGAAACTAGATTAACATATATTCTTGATTCTATTATGGATTTAAGGTAAGAATTCACTCTTTTCTTAGTACTTGATTAGTTTCTCAAAATTCCAAAAATCTTAGGGCTTGATTTTAAACTCCAATTTCACTTCTTTTTACCTGAATAATATTTTTATATTATAATTACTAGTTTTTCATCAATTTAACCCTTTAAACAACTCTGATTCTTTATTTTAACCCGGATTTCAAAGATTTTTATCCGATAAAGCTTAAAAATGGTTTTACTTCAATTTGAATATCTTTTTTGACTCAATTTGACTTGGGTTTTCAGCTGTAGATTCCTACAAATATGGCGAACATATTTTTAAAGTAAATTTTTAATTATGCCCTTCTTTTCAAAAATTCGTTTCAGGGGTTCGTTTTGATCCCGAACCAAAAGTAGTCAATATGGGTATCGTTGGTTTTGTTTTGACGCGTAGATTCCATATTTGATGTTTTTAGTGAAGCTTGAGATCATTTGTGGAAATTAAGGTTGTGGGTTCGAAGTGTAGCGGATCGATTTCGGTTTTTGAGGTAGATTATGGCTTAACTGTTTCAGACTGGGCTGGGTAGTAAATGATGATACAAAATGTATGTTAAGGGTGAAAACTAATTATGAAAAATGGATATTTATACGTTGTGCCTGTGTGGGGGCATATATGTGATGTAATTATCGAAATTGAGTTATTATGTGATATGTGTAACCGTGTGGGGTCCTATGGGATTTGATAGCCTTTAAATCATGTGAATAATTGTATTGTGTTGTTAAGATGCTTAATATTGTACCATTGACTTATTTTGATAATATTCATACTTTATTTGCAAATGAGACATATGGAAATTCGTGAATGAAACTGAAATAATGAGTGGATATTGGCTCACGTGGTTGTGAAAATATATCATTATGATTGATAGTAAAAATACTCACTTTGATTGGTTGTGAGGCGGCCTATGCCGGCTTCGGTCAACCCCTTAGGAGAAATTATATATTTCTTTTATGTACGAGCTATGTTTGAACTGAATTTCTAAAAAAGGGATACATAGGCAGCCTATGTCGGCTTCAGTCAACTCATTAGATTTTCTATCTCTAGCATAGCCTGAACTACGTTTGACCTGATGCCTACTTCAATGGGATACGTAGGCGCCCCAATAGCTCGATCATATAACCCTTGGAAATGGAAACTTGGATAGAATTTTCGAGAAGGAATCTCAAAAATTCACAAGAGGAAGATCATCCTCCAACAAAGAGAACGAAGACCAACAAAGACTTCAGATCCTCTCGAGCTGAGATCATCTCAAACAACATTAAACTGGGGCAAAATTTTTAAGGAAAGCCTCAAAATTTCCATTAAACACTAGAATATATTTCAAATTCCCCAGCACCAGAGTTCAAAGTCAAGCTTTAGAAGTCACTAGATGCGATAAATTCTAGATAGACTAAATCTACGACTATTACAGAACTTTTGATAGAAACCCTCAACGACGATGATGAATCCTTGGAATTCCTTTATCAAATGTCGGATACAGTCAGAACCAAGAGAAAGATGTTCGTTGAGCTAGTACATGACATGATTGGCAGAGATTTTTTAAATTTTTACAGAAGTTTTGAAACTAGTTTTTTGAATTAAGACTACTTTCGAAAATCTATGCAAATCTTTTTACTTAGTGATTGCCTAGGCATCTATTGGAGTGGAAAGTCAGGGTGGAAGTACCAACATGATGGAGCACTTGAAAGATAGAGAGGATCAAATCTAGGATTGAAGGAGGTCAACACAGAGTAGTTTTACTCAAGACTAATCATTTTTCTGTGGATGTAGGGATCAATATACAAAAATGGAAATATTTTTCAAAAAATTCCCCAAGCGAGTTGCGAGCCACACCAAAGCATATAATGCTCAAGAATGGTATTTTTGAGTAGCCCCAAAGAAGGGTTTAATACCCATTTATTGAGGATGTTTTGAATTGTCTATCTCAATTCTTGAGGCCATGAAGGACAAAAAAAATGCCTTATCTTCTTTATGAATATTGTTTTTAGAATTTTCCTAAAACATAGTCGCTAGCAAAAGCACTTTGTGTCTACTAAATATTTACCTTGAGCACAAGTGCATACAAGAGAGTTGATACAATAAATACAACGATCAAAAGGATCACTCACTAGGAGAAAGAGAAGAAGGTCATCCTCAAAATTTGCCTTGAAGCGAAGCAAATAGTATTTGAGTAATCCCCAAACAAGGATTTTGCCCAATTTACTTGCATCCAGTGAATCTGCTATTTAAATATTTCTTCAAAAAGAGAAGATTAATAGCAGAATAAGTCATTCAAATTATGATGCTCAGTATTTGTCATTAAACTATCAAAAAGCTTGATTGTGGTCGCCAGGAAGAGTGATATTGTGTCTACTAACTGTCTACCTTGAGTACAGGTACATGTAGAAAGAAAAATGTAGACAAACGAATTCAGGTGAAACTTTTTTCAAATCACAAAAAAAATTATTTCATATTATTCCATTGCCGAGATGGCCATGCCGAGAGGGCCATTTCATATTATCTCATTGTCGAGAGGGACATTTCATGCCATTGCTTAGAGGGATATTTCAGATCATCTCATTGTCGAGAGGGCCATTTCATGCCATTGCCGAGAGGGCCATTTCATGCCATTGCCGAGAGGGCCATTTCATATCATTGCCGAGAGGGCCATTTCATGCCATTGCCGAGAGGGCCATTTCATATCATTGTCGAGAGGGACATTTCATTCATTCTATTTCCAAGAGGGGAATTTTATATCATTTCATCGCCAAGAGGGCCATCATGCCATTCAGTTAAGTCTCCATAATCGCTCGCCATGCAAGACGAGGAAGATGCTTTGGAGCACCAAGATCCATTGACACGCGAGACACAAATACTGGTGTCGAGAATATCATGGAATTCAATATATGTTAACACGTAAGATACAAATGCTGGCATTGAGGATATCATCAAAATTTAATATCTATTGACACGCGAGACACAAACACTGGCATTGAGGATACCATATCATTTAATATCTGTTGATATGTGAAGATAGAATACTCTGGCATCGAGGATATCTCATCAATTTATCAATCAACATATGAATGCATCAAGATCACGTGATTTGAGGGACATCTTTAAGTTGCTATCTAAGGACGGATGATATATAATATTTCTTAGAAATTTATAATTTGAGGGTCATCTATAAGTCATATTATTTGAAATAGGATAGTGTGCAAGATTACCTATGAGTTGATAGCCAATAGGTCATTCGTAAGCCACAGCAACATCCTAACCACATAGTGTGCAAGGTTATCCAAAAATCGATAGTCCAAAGGTTATCCATAAGTCACAACTAAATCCTTACTGGAGAATATGCGAGATTATCAAATTGATAAGTCCAAGGGTTCTCTATAAGCTGCGTTATATCCAAAGATTAATTATGTGCCGAATTACCCAAAGATAAAAAATTTGACAGATATCTATAAGTCATATTGTATCCAAGGTCGGATGATGTGCAGGAACACTTAAGAGCTAGCGATTGGAGGGATATATGTAAGTCATCTCTTATCCAAGGTCGGATAATATGTGGGATTACCTAAAAGGTAGAAATTCAAAGGATATCTGTTAAGTCACCTAGTATCCAACATCAAACAATGCACAAGATCATTTAAAGATTGTCAATTCATGGGAAATCTATAAGTTTCATTGATACAAAAGATGCTCAAGAATTACCCGAGGTGACATGCAAAAAATCATTATTAATAACCAGAGAGGTTATCATTCCACATACAACAAGCAATATAGGTGACCAAAAGTGTTGCCACATCAGTATAAGATTACACAGTTGCAGGGAATGTTCTGCATAAAGTCTCGTCGGTGTCCAAAAAGGCCACCATATTTTGAAGACATATTCAATCGACAAACGAGCTAATTATGTAACAACCAAGAGGGTTGTTGTGTCTGTTATTGCAAGTTATTTCCTTCCAAATAGGTACATAAAAGGATGACTTTACTTTTTAGGCAACAACTCACATGGAGATATGGTAAAATACTATATACCCCTTTCATGAATTATATATAGCACTAACGATTTTTCTTTGAGACATTGTTGAGAGCATCCGAGAGGATGAAATCTCAAATCAAAACCGCAGATGTGGGCAACTCCAAAAAGGATGCAGTACAACGTGGAACTCTTTCTTAGCAGCAAAATGGGACATAGTCTAGAGAGGAATGTCAAACTCTTTGGATGCGATCTAAAGGATGATGGACACCACCATCAAACTACGCCACTATTAGAAGGCATATGGGTATTCTGGGATATTCTACTTTCAGCTTCACCTTCGAAATATTTCTAAACTCATACCGAGGATAACCTTCTCTTTCTTTCAAATTCGGGTGACAACATACTTAGAGTTTTGGAAATTATATCCATGTAAGTTCTTGCCTATGGATGAGAAGGATCCCACATTCATGGTTAAGAGGCTACAAGCTTCTTTTTCGTAACTCAATCAACTTGTGCTCATCCTGATCCAAAGATCGTCTGAAAGAAAAGACTATCTTTTCTACCGATTGAGTGAAACTATAAGCAATCTGATTTCCTAGATCTTGGGGATATGTAGGTTAGGCTCCATGTTGAAAACTCGACTGCATTCCAACCTTCTCCCAATCCCTTTATTCCTCATCTTTTTGGTTTCACCAAAATTTGAAAATTGGATTAGCTCGTAAATTCTTTGAAAATCGTGCTTCAGAATCAAAGTTTATGAACTGCAAGTGGCCTGAATTCTCATGCAACCTGAGATATGTAGGAAACCCAATACCGGGGCCCGTCCATAACTCCATGAAACTTGTGTGAAAGCCAACCTCTTTTAGAAATGAATTCGTGGTCGGACAAAATTAGGAACGTCAAACTCCTTTTGCCCAGGGTTTCTTGCATCCACCCTACCCAAAAGGAGGGGTCATTTGTTGACATCTACTTTTTTCCCTCCACAACTGAGTTTAATTTTGGATTTCTTCAATTTTAAATAAAATTACAATATTTATTTTATTTGAATAATTTTTTTTTCAAAATACTTATGTATGTACTTTTGTCATTTTAAGTAGTGATTATATATTTTCGTATTCATGTATACAATATTGTATAATTTTATTGCTTAAATAATTATTTTATGAAAAATCATATTTCAATTAAGGACCGTCTTGAAAATTAATTCAAATGAATAAAGTCTTGATACAAATATAATTTGTTCTCACATGGAGTTTGTTTGGAAAATATTTGTTTGATTTCATTAAATCAAGAAACACAAAATTAGACCAATTCATAATTCGTTCCAAATTTTCATTCAATTTAGTTAATTCATCGAATTTGAGTCATAATTGAAATCAATTAGGCCAAAATTGCAATGCAAATTGGACAATTAATTATCAATATGACCAAAAAATATAAATGAATTAACTAAATCTCCATTTAATTTGGTTACATTTTAAATGACCACAGAGTTAGCCAAAATGTCCCTTTGCCCTTTTAAATTGGCCACAACAGTAGCCCAACAAAATAAAACAATAGCCTAGCCCCCCAATCTGCTGACCTACTTCAACCCATGTCCCTTTATCCTCTTCTTTTTCAACAATGCGCATAGAGAAACATCGTAGAACAACAACAACATCATGAACAACCCCAAATCACAACAACAACTTTGAACAGCTCCAGCAACACCAACCCAACCCTGACCCAGACCCCGACCCCGAATTCAGCCATAAAAACTAGCTACACCCTTTCCCGTTTAATTTGTACACATCGCGTGACCCTCTATGTTGATTCGTATGATTGAAGGACCTCTAATATTCTGGAAAACAACATAAATGTCCTCTCCAATGCTCAAATTTTATTTTCGTACATACTCGTGGGATTTTCATTGGTTCTTGGGATTATTCCTTTTCCCCAATTTCTATTGGTTAGTTAGCCCATTTTTGGATTTATCCAGAAATTCAAAAAATTAATATGAAATTGAGGATAGAATTTGGTCAATTTTCAAAATTCAAAAAGTTGCCCTTGAAAATTCCTAAAATTACCCTCTTTTTGCCTCTCCCACATTGATTGGGCTCAAAGATGAAACCCTCAATTAGTTTTCTATATAAAGCTAATTTGGGAGTAAAAGTTTTCAAGTCTCAAGAGGGTGAAAACTGTTCTTGAACGAATTAGTAAAATTTTTAGTAAATTTTTCGGTTAGTCGAAATTTTCAAAGTTGTCAAAACTCCACGGTGGTGGTCGAGACTACGACGAAGGCTCGAGTTTCATTTTGCTTCCTCAAAAGAGGTTAATACAACTTTCCATTTTAATTTTTTTATTGTTTTCTTTTTCTTTGTCTCCTTCTTTATAATTTCACAGTTATGATGTTGTGTGCTAGGAATTATTTGCTATAGAAGCCCTTGAAGTCCTTAGGATTTTTGTGTGACCACGATTGTGTTTGTCGTTCGTTATGTTTAATATTCTGACCATGTTTAGTTCACTGTTTTGGTTACATGTTCAAGAATTTGTGACTTTATTTTAATTTTTCTTATAAGAGAATTGTTGCATCTGTTATCGCAAAATTATCGCCATTAATTTTAGTATTATTGCTCTTTTTTTTTCAAGATTTCCCGTGTTAATCCATCATGCTGCCTTTGGCTTTCTTTGATTTAAATATTATTTGATTTACTGTCACCATATCAATTGAACATACGCTGGCCTTAGCTTTATCGTTGAACTCTTTGTCTGATTAAAGGCCCCCTTAATTGCCGTCTATTCGATCAATTTGTTCCAATCAAGATTCCGCTCATCAAATTTGTTGGGCAAAATCTGTTTGGTAGAATTTGTCTTTGTAATTTTTTTTGTTAGCCTGTTATGCCCAAGATTTGTGGGGCTTCTTTTGTCTTTATTTTGAGTAGAACATGTTCAAAAATTCTCGATGAACTCTTGATTCGCGATCCTACGTGACACGCCAAGGGGAGGATAAGAATTTGTTCAAGGTCATGAGTTTAATTAAATGATTTTTAGGCAGTTCAGGGACTATTCCCTATCATTTTACTAGGGTTAGATGTCTCGTTCAAATTGTTGTGTTGTTTCCAAATTGCTTAACCTCCTTCTTTTATTCTATTTGTTTTTCTTTAGATTGTCTGTTTTTTTTATTTCCATGTTCCGTCTCATCTCCTCTTTTCCTTCTTTGATTGGTTCCTCTACAATATAAGAGGAGTGGAGCTTTGGGTAGAATAAAACTTCACCATGGCTTAACTTGTTTATGTGAATGTAAAAACTCAAATGTGACTAACGGTGCTCATGCTTGCTTGAGTCGAAGAGAAGTTTAGATTAATAGATTTTTAATTCCGTCCTAATTTGATAGTTCAGCTATGATAAATGAATTTTTGTTTCTTCGAAATTAGTTCAGTTATGATGTCATTATATCATCAATTTAGGCGTGCATATAAGCTCATTTTTAGCCTTCTGGTAACTCTAGCATCCTTGCTTGATATTTAAATTTCCATTGCTTTCAAAATTATTAAAATTCACAGCTTTCACGAGAATAGTTTTGTTGCTGACAAATCTGTTTGAAGGCAACCAAATTGGTAATTGTAGATGTTTATTAATAGGCCATCGTTTGTTTTGTTTGAAGTTGCTTTCTTTCAACCAATAGTTCACTGATCTTTGAGTATTTGGTGATAAAGCATGTTTGATTTTTTCTTATCAAAGCGTAAAATTCACATCTTGCACTCCATTAGTACAAATGACAAACATGTAGCATTATCCATTTATTGATGTGGCTAATTTGCAAGCTTGCGTCAATAACTTATTGTCCATATTAATTTGAATTGTGTATTATTCAATTGAACTTTATGGTAGATTTGGTATGTTATGCCTTAGAATTGAGTCACGTCTGCTTCGTGTTGAACCTTGTAGATTGAAGCTAATTTTTATCCCATCTGTTTATTTATGAGTTTGATGTTTACTAATGATATCTTCATAAATGGACAGAATTCTCTTAAAATTTGAGTCCCAAAACCTTTTCTCCAAGTTTTATCCTGAATGTTAAAATTTTCTCATATCTTTTTTTGAATCCATGGAACTGTCTTGAGCATGCACATAAGCCTTTTGAGTAATTGTCAATTTCAGCTTGTTATAATGTATGATTCTTGTTGTAATGTATGATTATAGTAAGAAACTTACCGATTAATATGGGTCTTAATCCTTTTCCTTTTTATTTTTGATGCTTGTGAATGTGTTGTGTCTGAGTTAGCCATGAACTCTTGATTGTATTTTTCTCATCGAGTCAACTTCTAGAGAAAGTCCAGCATTGATCCTACGACATACCGGTACAAGAAGACAAAAGAAGAAAATAGGTCAAAATCCCACTGTTAAAATAGCTAAGAGACTCAAAAAGTCCCATTTGTTTTTATCGCTTCACTTGTCTTTATTTACGTATTTATTTATCTATTCATTTATTTGGACCTCGTATCTAAAGTTGTAAATTAACACAGGTGAAGTGGATTTTTGGGCCTTCAATGTTCAAACAATAGTTTAGGATAGGTGAAGATGGGCCAAAAGTCCAAAATAAGTAGCTTTGGACAGGTTATGGGCCGAAAACCCAATTAGATTAGGACAAAGTTAATGGATTTGAACTTAAGTGTCTAAATCACTTATTTGTCTCCCTTTCCTTTTTCCTATGTCTATTTGCTATTTGACTTTAGTTTGCTTAGAACTAGTTAAATTCCCTACCAAGTCATTAAAAAATTGATTTTGCATAAACCTCAAAAGATATATCTTAATCAATTTCTTTTCAACAATCAATTTTTCTTTTAGAAGTTAGTCAAAAAAATTATTTTCAAATTGTCCGGATAACCACAAGTTAGCGGATACTCTTGGTGCTTTAGTAACCTTCCAAGAGTATTAAGAGGAACCGATTACCTGGAATTTCAAAACTTAAATGATTTTTCTATTTTGAATCGTTTAAGTAATTTATAAAGGATTTCTTAATTTTTCTAAATAAATTAAGTGACAAATCTAAAAGTCATATTTCCACAAAACAATGTGAACTTCAAAGAATGACAACAAATGATGTTATTTTGGCTGACCAAATTTGAAATGTAAATGTTCACAAGTATAGATCCTCATATTTCAGAAAAAATAATGATTGAAAATCAATTGTCCGATTTGAAAGATCTTGTGAGTCATACCAAGATAAAAGAATATAATGAGTTGAATGAGAAATCATCAATGATGGTTGAAAAATCTTGTTAAAGGTGATGGTCTAACTAATAAGAAGATGAAGAAGTCTTCTGGACAAAAGAAAGAGCAGAATAAGAAAACATTCAAAGGCAAACACTATAATTATAGTGATGTTGGTCACATAGCTCTAAATGGTCTAGTTCTGAATAAGAACACAAAAAGAGACCAGATAAACATGTTAAAAACAACTGTAAAGATTAAAAATCTATGTTCTATTGTCACGATCTAAATGGCCATGAGTGGGACCCACGCTAATCTTCCTGTGGGAGAACCATCTAAATCGAATCATTACCCAAACACTTAGTCAATATTAGATAATATTATTATAAAATTCAACATAATAACAAATATTTAGGACTAATTATTATTAATGCGGAAATTTAAACAAACTACTTACTAAAATTCTCAAGACCCGAAAGTCATCGTACAAGAACTACTAACAAAGATCATAGCTAAAGTGATATCCAAAAATAAAGTAAATAAAGAATGTTTCATTGCTCAAAAGATGGACAAGAACAAATAAGATGACCTATGGTAGCCTGGAGACGGAGTGCTCACCCTTGGATCAAGATCTGCTATAAAACTCTAGAGGTGAGGTCATGTCTAAGTATAGAACACTTTTTGCACTCAACAAAAAAAGAGTACAAGGTAGTATCAATACAAACCACTATGTACTGGTAGGTATCATAAGCCAACTCAATTTAATAGCATGTACACAACATAAATTAAATAATAAGTAGAAAGGCATCGTCACACAACAAATATTCAATGAATCAACAATACAGCAACAACAGGTCAAACAGTGCTCACAAACAAGCCTCATAACCATCAAGAGTATCAACCATACTATAAACATCCAAAGAAATAACACAAATATATACACACATGCTATGAGACTTATTTTTGCCCAAATAGTCATGACCTACAGGGAACAATCTATGTTCATGTACCGTACCGGCATGGTACCCGATCCAACATAAATATAAACGTACCGGCGTGGTACCCGATCCAATATAAATATAAACGTACCGGCGTGGTACCCGATCCAACATAAATATAAACGTACCGGCGCGGTACCCGATCCAACATAAACATAAACATTTATGTCCGAATAAATATAAACGTACCGGTGTGGTACCAATTTTACAAGTACACTTAAAGTCATACGACAATTCCATCGAGTCAATTTTCAATAAATATTTATACACGAATTAATAATCCAAACATCAACAATTTCAAGAATGTCCAAATACCAATCCACAAGTATCCAATTTAGGAGCATACACACAAATAAGTCGAGTCTAAACTCCAATTAAATCGTTACCTACCTCAACCAACAAATTTAAATGTAGTTAGTCCTAAGCTCTTTTTTCTTCCTTAAAGTTTCGGAATCTGTTTCAATATGTAATTCCCATAAGAATATGAATCTAAAAATACCCATTTTATAAATCTTTACTTTAAGTTTTATTTTTTTTATCTAAAGCCAAATTTTTCTATAATAAAAGAGATTATAATTAGTGGCTAAGAGTTATTAAGATCATAATTACTGGAATTATCAAATCCTAAATCATCTAACCTTCACGCTATTCATCATTCTAGGGCCCTGAATAGCCATTATCGCATAATGATTAAAAAAATTAATATATTATACTTAATTAATCATAAGAAAAGCTAACAGAAAGCTTCCAGAAAATTTATTTGCACATGTTACTGCCACTTTCAATTTATTCTCATTCACCTTCACACCATCTTTAATACCATTTTGGCATACCATGATCACCGTATACACCTTGTCATCATAATACTATTATTATCCATCAATCAATCGTAATTTTTATCTCACAAAAACATAAATTGGTCATCCCTCGTCACTGTCAACACTTTACTCACCCTTCATTTGTTATATATAAGAAATTGTAACAATAGGAACAACTTCACAAAAACAAAAAAGAAATCGTATACTAACCTGAAAGTGTCGACCCTTCTAAAGCCGTGAATGAGGAAAGAAAATATGCTAACCGTTGTATTCCCCTAGCCCCAACTTTTTGATGGTACTAATATTATCATCTATTTACCAAACCCTTTCCACTTAAATTAATTCTTGTATTGGCCAACTAAGTAAGTAAATTGTCACTTTAGCTCATTAAATCACTAATCATATTAATTATCTAAAATCTACCCAACTAATGACTTAACTTACTTCGGGACACCTCAAGAATCGGTACTATCTATCTCCGTAAGTCATAAATCACATATGCAAACTATGGAGAGATCAAAATAGAGAAGACGAGAAAATTTCACAAAATATCGAGAGGGTCGTTACATCTATGATCACTAAAAATAATTTAGTTGGATATCCAAATGAATGGTGGTATGATTCAGGAGCTACTAGACATGTTTGTGCGGATAAAGAAGCTTTTGTTACTTGTGATACCATTGGTTCCAAAGAAGTGATCTTCATGGGAAATAATGCAACAACCAAGATTGAAGGAAGTGGAAAGATATTTTTAAAATAACTTATGGTAAGATGTTGATTCTCAACAATGTTCTCCATGTTCCTACTATTAGGAAGAATTTAATGCTGACAACACTCTCGTTAAAATTGAGTTTAAGTATGTTTGTTTTTCAGAGAAAGTTGTAATAAGCAATAATATAATATATGTATGAAATGGCTACCTAAATGAGGGTCTTTTCAAACTTTATGTAATGATTATTGAAATAGAGAAAACTGAGGCTTCTTCTTACTTGTTAGAGTCAAATAATTTATGGCATAGTCGTTTAGGACATGTCAATTACAAAACCTTGCGAAAACTGATTAGTTTGAAAGTGTTGCCTAACTTTGAGTGCAATAAATCAAAGTGTCAAATATGTGTGGAATCTAAGTATGCTAAGCATTCGTATAAGTTTGTTGAAAGAAATTTCAATCCCTTAGACTTAATCCATACATGCATTTGTGATACGAAGTCAATACCATATCATGGTGAAAAAAAGTATTTTATAACTTTTTTTAATGATTTCACTAGATATTGTTATGTTTATTTCTAAATGATAAGGATGAAGCAATGGATGTGATTACGCAATAAAAAACAGAAGTAGAAAGTTAATTGGATAAAAGGATCAAAATAATAAGAAGTAATAGAGGTGGAGACTATGAATCTCCATTTGCGGAGATATGTGTAGAAAATGGAATTGTCCGTCAAACTACTATCCCGTATTCACCTCAATTAAATGGGATTGTACAAAGAAAAAATCTAACATTAAAGGAAATTATAAATGCCTTACTCATAAGTTTGGGTTTGCTGAAAAGCTTGTAGGAGGAATCTATCCTTACAGCTAACCGAATACTCAACAGAGTACCCCATAGTAAGACGCGTTCAATTTCATATGAAAAATGTAAAGAAAGAAAACTCAACTTGAAATATTTTAAAGTGTGGGGGTGTCTAGCTAAAGTCCAAGTTCTTATACCTAAAAGGATAAAATATAACCTAAGATTATGGGTTGCGTGTTCATTGGATATGCTAAAGTAGTCAAGCATGTCCATTTTTAATTTATAAATCCTAACTCTCGGATATCAATGAAAATACGGTAATTGAATTAGATAATGGTGAGTTCTTTAAATATATTTACCCGTATAAAACTAGACAAGAGTAATCAAGTGAAGGGTCTAAACGACCTTGAGATGAACCAAATGAGAATGTACTTAATGATGAGAATCCAAGATATTGTACAAGTCAAAGAACGTCAATGTTCTTTGGATAAGATTTTTTATCATTTCTTCTTGAAAATGTTCCTCAAACGTTTAAAGTAGCGAGGCAGTCTTCGAACGCTTCTTTTTGGAAAGAGCCAGTTTATATTGAGATTAATTCAACCTTGAGCATCTATACTTGGGAGTTGGTTAATCTTCCTCCGGAAAATAAATCTTTAGGTTCTAAATGGATCTTCGAAAGGAAAATAAAAGTTAGTGGTACTATTGACAAATACAAGTCAATACTTGTAGTGAAAGGCTTTAGAGAAAAAGAAGGCCTTGATTATTTTGATACATACTCACCTGTAACAAGGATAACATCCATTTGAATTTTAGTTGCCTTAGTGAAGGTATATAGTCTTGAAATCCATACAATGGATGTGAAATCAACATTCTTAAATGGAGAATTGAATGAAGAAATTTACATGGAAAAACCTGAGGGATTTGTAGTTCCTGTTAAAGAAAAAATAGTGTGAAAACTTGTTAAGTCACTTTATGGACTAAAACAAGAACTCAAATAGTGGAATGCAAAGTTTGACCAAACTATATTGACAAACGACTTCAAGATAAACAAATATGATAAATATGTTTACATTCACTACAAAAAAAATCGCGTCAGCAACAGACCGAAAACGTTGCTAATCAACATATATCTGTCGTTATATCAATTTAGAAACGGATCAACGACAGAATATGTGTCGTTGCTATTTTGCGCGTTGCTAACCATTTAGCAATGGAAAAAATAAAATTCATTGCTAGTTTTGCAACGTCATAGAGACGACCTATATCCGTTGCCATTTGTAGCAACGAATAAATTCGTTATTATATTTATAAATGCCGTTACTAATTTCATATAGTATTTCGTTATTTTGATTATTTTGTGATCAAATATTTCATTGCTAGTCCGTTGCTAAAAATTTTTATATTTAGTCCCCAATTTTTTGTGACAAAAGATTATTTTCATCAATCCATTGCAAACATCTACCAACTATCCTTAAAAGAACCCACATCATCCATAATACCAAAGATAGCAAAATCTAAACACAATTATGTCCAAAACATCCATAGTATCACAACACCCATCTAAACACAATTATGTCCAAACATCTACAAACTATTCTTAAAATAACCCACATCCATCAAGTGTATATTGTTGTTGCACAATTTTAAACATTTTCAATAAAATAGACCATCAAAAACCAATGCACTGATCGTCAAAAGTATCACAATTGATCAAGATTCCAATCATCAACTAAGGAATCAAGATCGTCCAAAGTAGTAGTCTTTTGCTTCATATCCAAGACTAAATAGTTTTTGCTTTTTTCTCCCCCCACAGCTTGGTAATATGTTTCAATTTGATCAATATCAGATTCTGAAAATATTTTTTCTCATAATATTTCTTCATATCTTTCCTGTAATAGATGAAGTGAATTTATAACGGATTGTACTTAAAAATAATTAGATACCAAAAACTACTTTAAACTAAAAAATAAGAATTAAGTAAACCACTACATTAAAATTTAGTCTTACATGGACGATTCGGGAATGTTCATCATCGAAAGATTTTCCTTAATGACCATATGTGTGAACATGCACATGTACCAGGTACTGATACATAAAAGCCAATGTGGTAATCACTTTCAATAATGTGATGCTTGGAAAGATACGCAGCTTGTCCCATATAAGCAAGAATTAATGATGGATAAACAACAAAAGTAAAAGCTATCTGTAGAGAAGCAACTCTTATTAGGACTTTGGTTGAATTTGTAGTTGCCACCATAAAGGATTTTTGCTTGGTATTTTTACAGGCAGGAAGTTATCAAATTGAACAAAACATCAGGAGAAAAATATTATTTTGACTATAAACAATTAGCTAACACACATCAGCTTAATATCCTCCAATCTAGTACTCAGTTCAAGAAACTGATACAATACCATCCTGTGTCAATTTTTTCGGAAGGAACAAAAGTGAAATGACAATTTTCATGCTAAATGTACGCTCATTCTTGCAAGGAAAAAATAATTAAGAAGCTTGTGCGGAAAAGTGAATTCTGATTATTCCCAAAGAAACTCATGCAAGAAATGTAGAAGAAGAAGAAATGATGCAGAAATACTAAAATAGTGAAGTATAACTATGATTTCTTGGTACCTTTCAGCAACTTAATAAGAACCAAATTACTTGCATATGTTGTCTTCTGCAACATCGACCCTATAACAAGTGTTGGGAGCACAGTTACCATATCTTTTTCCCTTTGTTTTGCATATGACCAAGCTTTTTTCTCAGCTAACAATACCAGTTCTGCATGCATTTGAAACCACAAAATGCATTTAGATAGGGAGCTTCTCTAGCAAAATAAGCACTTAAGAGTCAAATCTGAATTTATATTACAAGGACTAACTCAATCAGATAGCACACTGATCAAGTAATTAAGTAATCTATATACAGATCATATATTACTATAAGAACATTACGTATCGTATGCAAGAAACATGAATAATAATCTTAAATTTACACAGAATTCAAACACAAACTCTATATTTGTTGCTTTGCAGAATTTTCTGTCAGACTAACAAGTCTCATCCATCGATTTGGACTTTGGCCAGTTGGGGTTCGAGACAGAAGTAACAACAGAAGATACAAACACAACTCTCTTAATATTTTCTCAGAGCATGCCTTCGGAACATTAACTGTGCCTTTTACTACAGGCTTAACAGCATTGAATATATGAAGAGTTTTACTTTCTTTTTGCTGACGTCTAATACCATGTTTCAAAGATCACTATCCTAAATAACCGAAGATCCATCGGGAGTTGTAGCCTCGTGGAATGAATTTGTCGACCTATGCTAGTGGGATGGAGTAAAAAGAGCAACAAAATCGTCTTGTTATCATGAATATCAAATGATCTTTAATATTAGCATCTTATAAATTTTTACCCGATCAACATTTTACATCCTTAATAGAGGGTATTCCGACCTATTACTTCACGATTTCGTGCGTCCTTTGAAACGTTAACATATATCAATCCTTCCATATATCCTCCAGGAAAAAGCTTAGACAAATAGTAAACAAGAAAAATTCTGAAATTGTATGAGATTATGAGACTTACATTCTAGTGATGATCCTTGCATCACCTAAGTCTCTCATCTGCAAAGTGGACAAGACCATAAAAATGAGCATAATAAGTTTTGATGTACTTAGTCAAGAAATATAATCATGCATATCCTCTCTATGAAATCAGTAGCAATTGGGTTATCAAAGAAAACGACCGTAACTTGATTTTCTTAGCATCCCTTTACACAACTAAATAAATGAACACCCTAACTTGATTATCTTATCACCCCTTTACACAACTTGATAAAAATTAGAGAGAGTAAAAAAGAAGTATGGGAAGAAACTCTATGTCAGCTCATTTTAAGCCTTTTAAGTGCTTAAAATTGAGTGATAAAGTTGTATGCCATGTCAGACTTCTATATTCACGCGATACATTCCTCCCTACTTGAAGTGTCTATACGACCACTTGCAAAACCAAAGTATCTAACAGACAATTTATGCAAGTTTAAGGGCTATCTATGTACTTACACAAGAAAGATAGAAAACATAGTCTCACAGCCTATTCAGTAAAAGAAAAAATAGATCACATCAAAATTTACCTCATCAAACTTTGTTGCAAACAAGTTCAGTGAAGTAAGAATTCCTTCATTTGGCCCAAGATTTAATTGCTTCATGACTTCTTTATATCGAACAGTGTCTCTAATATCGCTTCACCAAATGGCAGGGTCAAGATAGCAGGATCAAGGTTCACGACATAACCTCAAAGATTGGATGTCATTGTGTGGCAAACAAGATGATGGAGAAACATAGTTTTTTCACTACATAATCGTCAACCAAAACAAGTGCTATATCAACTCTTCCTAGTAAAAATTAGATCACGACAAATAACTTGGGACAAATATAGTATCTCCAAAATAGTATACATATGAATCCTTAAAGCAAACAATTGGGACTTTACCATAACATCAATTTACTTATTTATCTACAAGATTCCTTAACTACTTGCCACAATAAAAAATGTTACTCCGTCCATTCGCTTTTACTTGTCACTATTTTTCTAATTTGATTTCTATTTTTACTTGTCATTTTTGACAAATCAAGTAAAGCCAAAATTTTATTTTCATGTTTTACACTTAGCATTAATTAGTTGTTCCTCAAATTATTTTTCAATACCTATTGCTAAATATCTATTAATATGAGTAATGTGGTAAAATCACTATATCAATTATCTTTTTGTAATGAGTACGTCATGTCAAAAGTGACAAGTAAAACCGAAATAGAGGGAGTATCATCAACTTAGAAATAAAGATTAGCGAGGACACCAGCAAAACTATTAAATTTAGCTTCTATTCGGGCAACTCTTACATATGTATGGAAATGATGGAGAAACATACCTGACTAAAATGCACTTCGGTGTTTTACTAAACATTGGTTACTAAATTTGAAGCAATGTCACAAACACTAAAAACCAAAAAGCTAGTCTTTAAACTTCCCTTTTAAAATCTACATAACTGTACACATGCCCCAGGAGCAGAGCCAATCTTTTAATTTCTTGCTTTAATTGTGTAGAAATCAGTACCAATTTCGTTTTTAGCGCTTTCACCCCAAAAATTCTTCCATACTATGAAAGCCTATCAGCACAATATCCCACTAACAAACCAAAGTGAAAGAGCTCAAACAAACCACAAATAGAACTTCTGAGAAAAAATAAAAAACCCTAACATAATCAGTGTACGTAAAACATTGAAAATTCAACCACACAAGTAGAAGAAATTTTAGATTAATAAAGATGCAACGGGAAATATCAAAAACCCCACAAACAGAAATTTTGAGAAAAAAAAATTTCCATTTCGAGTAAATAATTATTTATCAAGCTTTTTAACGCAATAATCTAACAACCCTAAGTGAAAGAGCTCAAAAACCCTAAACCTATCATTTACAAGTGACTTCTAACATAGAAATTAAGAAATTGAGAAATTAAAAGAGGAGAAACAACTAAAATTAAGAGATATAGAATCTTACCTCTAATTTTGATTCGAAATTCACTGATTGACATCCTTTTCGACTGATATTAAGTGATTCCCTTTTCTCAATTGAGAGAAAAAGGAGCAAAAAGGAAAAGGGGTCTGTTTTTTAGAAAGAGGCGGATGATACAACGTTGAGAACAAAGTGAAATAAAAGACTTAGACCTAATATTTATTTGGTCGGATAACGGATTTAGCAACTGATAAAAATCTGTTGTTCCTTATTTATTAAAAATATAATATTAGTTGGTCGGGCAACAGATTCAGCAATGGATTATAAATGTGTTGCTAGTTATTTATTAAAAATATACCTAATATATTTTCTAAGAATGATAAAATACTTCTAGTGACAAAAATTCTGTTGCTATTTCCGTCTCCACCATGTCAAAAAAAATTCTCCCCATTTTTGTCGCTAATTTTGTCACCAAGATAAAGGCGGCAATATTTACCACCAAAATATAGCAACGCATTTAATATTCTATCGCTAATCCGTCACTAATTAGGCTATTAATTTTAATTTCATTTATTTAGAAACAAAATTTATATTTTGTTGCAATTCTGTTGTTAATTAGCGACGAAAATGAGCTTATTGCTAGAAATCTGTTGCTAAACGCGGTTTTTTTTGTAGTGATTAAAGACACTCTAAATTAGAAAGTCGTTATTTATTTGTATGTGTGGATGATATGTTGATCATCAATAAAGACATTTCTGACATATATGCTATGAAATAAATACTTGAGAGTAAGTTTGATATAAAAGACCTTGGAGTTTCGGATGTGATCTTAAGGATAAGAATTCATAAAACTCCACACGGATTGGTATTGTCACAGTCTCATTACATTGAAAAGGTACTTGATAAGTTCAAGTATTTGGATTTTGATATTACCAAGATTTCATTAGATGTGAGATTTGCACTTCAAAAGAATGAAGGTAAAAGTGACTCACAGTTGGACCACGCAAGAGTGTTCGAAAGTTTGATGTATATCATGAATTGTACGCAATCACATATAGTATTTGCTATTAGTAAATTGAGTTAGTAAACGAGTAATCCTAATTAAACTCATTGGCTGATAATGAAAAAAGTTTTGGGATATCTAAAATATACTCAAGACTATGCTTTGCATTATAATAAATATTCAGCGGCAATTGAAGGATATAGTGATGCAAATTGAATCACCGGATCAAATGAAGTAAAATCCACGAGTGGATATGTATTCACTTTAGGTGGAGGAGCAGTCTCTTTAAAATTGTCCAAACAGACATGTATTACCTGCTCTATAATGAAATCTAAATTTATCATATTAGATAAAGCCGATGAAGAAAGTAAATGACTCCGAAATTTCTCGAAAGATATTCCCTATAGGCCCAAACCTCTAGAACCAGTATGTATACACTGTGATAGTCAGACAGTGTTAGGTAGGGCAAGAGACATAATGTACAATGGTAAAGCTCATCATATAAAATGAAGACACAATACCGTTAGAGAACAACTCTCTAGTGGAATTATCACTGTTGACTATGTGAAGTCAAAGGATAATATTTCTGATTCACTTATAAAAGGCCTATCTAGAGAAAGAGTTGGGAGATCATCAAAGGAAATGGGCTTAATGCCTAGGAAAAGTCAGTATGGCGGTAACTCTACCTAGTAGACTGGAGATCCCAAGAGTTAGGTTCAAGGAGGTCAAACAAAGTTGTGACTGGCGGTTCAACATTATCAATATACTCAACCCATTCTATTGATGAAGATAATGTTTAGAGAACAAGTATAAGGCTTATGGTTTGAAGCTTTTTAAAGGTTTCTAAGTTTGGTAGGTTTGACCAAATTGTTTAATCTATAGGATTAAACGTTTAGAAATCACATATGTGAGGGTGAAATTGAAGCCTCTTCAAGGAGAATGTTAGTAAAGGCCTATTCTTTATGCTCTCGTGAAAACGGAACGTGTTCATGGCTGAAACGAATAAAATCGTGAGAACCATAAATGATAATAGGCTAGTTGTGTGACTTGTGTTGTCTAGGTATACATTAAAGCTCGAAGGTTCAAAGATATCAAATCTAGCGATTGACTGAGTGCATCGGATGCAAGTTCACTACAAAAAATTCAAATGAAATTCCACTTATCCAGATGCAAATAGTCTTTTCTAGTAAATCACAAAATTGTTCATAAATTTCTTATATGTTTGTCATTCCCCATTCATGTGGGGGATTATTTAATTTTTAAGAGGTGTGAATGGAAAATGAATAGGTGTTTTCTCAAAAAGACATCAAGAGAAAGGATGCAAGTTGAATAGGTGCCTTTTCAGATTTGATGGTTATGATCTTTCCAAAGAGTTATGACTTTTTCGAAGAGTTCCACCTTTTTCAAAGAGTTGCACTTTCATGAAGGGGTGCATCTTTCTGAATCATTACTTCTCTTCATGAAACAACACCTTGATGGATATAAATATCTAAATTTTTCTCAGGTATAGACATGAAATTTTGAAGAAAAAATACTTCTCTTTCTTGAAAAACTCAAGTGTGATTTGCTACAATTGAGTGCGTTCGTAGTTCGACAAAATTTGAGGTACCGCTATTCTGTTGAAGTGATTCATGTTGGGTTCAAAATCGAGAGAGCGTTATGCAGAAGCTTATAATTTGCAAATCACGAGACGATAAATCAGACGACAAAGAAAAATATAATACTAAAAAAATATTATTGATATGGGTGGTCAAACGACCTGCATATTAAAAACTAATATTGTAAAAAGCATAAACCTACGGGAGAAATCTCCCCCTAAACTAGACTCTTTAAACGACTACATTGTGGATACTATTGTGTTAAGGTATAAGAAAAGGGGTCTTCTATTTATAGAGTTTCAAAACCTTTGTTCCAAGAAAGAGGTTAGCCAAATATGGAAAAGTTTTATATTTTCTTTTTAGGAAAATAAAAGTAATTATGGTTACTTTTATTTTCCTTCTTAGAAAAAGTAAAAGTTAATTTTAGTAAGAAAATCAGGAAAAAAACCCTAACAAATCTCACTTTTTTCGGTTGATTTTCTGCAAAATATTCTTGATCCCCCTTCTTCTTGTGCATAATCTTTGTTCTTCACATATTCTTCATATATCACTGTTGTTTGGCATGCTTTAAAAATTGAGCCTTTTGGGTTAAAATATATCAGCCCTTTTCGGGTTAAGAATATTGGAGCCCTTTTATAGGGTTAAAAGTGAGTTTTATTTTCAAATATGTGACAGCAGGATTGTTGAAAATATGATTGACAATTATCTCCACATGTAGTTTTATTTTGACAAAATATCTTCATTATCATCAAAATTAATTGCAAAAGCTAATTGTTTCAAACCGTTGTGGTGACAATTTAGAAGACACGTAAAACAATACTAAAAAAGTTATATCATATTAATAATATGTCTTTTTAATATATGTTTTATTTGTCATCTGAATTATCACCGTTGGTTTGCAAATTGATTAGAACCACCTTGAACTTGTCTTCAACCTCGTTTCACCAAATCACTGGACCTTTGAACCGAAGTCTCTGATACCACTTGTTGGGTCCGAAATCGAGAGGGCATCATGCGGAAGCTTATAGTTTGCAAATCATGAGACGATAAATCAGACGACAAAGGAAAATATAATACTAAAAAAATATTATTGATATGGGTGGTCAAACGACCTACATATTAAAAACTAATATTGTAAAAAGCATAAACCTACGGGAGAAATCTCCCTCTAAACTAGACTCTTTAAACGACTACATTGTGGATACTATTGTGTAAAGGTATGAGAAGAGGGGTTTTCTATTTATAGAGTTTCAAAACCTTTTCCCCAAGAAAGAGGTTAGCAAAATATGAAAAAGTTTTATATTTTCCTTTTAGGAAAATAAAAGTAGTTATGGTTACTTTTATTTTTCTTCCCAGAAAAAGTAAAACTTAATTTTGGTAAGAAAATCAGGGCAAAACCCTAACAATTCATTTTATCCTGGAAGGATATATTTCATAATCTCCGATAATTGAGGGGAATACTTTTCTTAAGGACACACCGTGAATTTGGTGGACTTGAATCTTTCTATTTCATCTTTTTTTCGTAAAGATGGTTTTACTATTTTTTTAGAAAATAGTTTGAACTTCGTATTGATAGTTCTTCAACTGTTTGAACTTGTGTTTGAAATTCTTGAAATTTCATTTTGATAGTTCATAAGTTGGTTGAACTTGTGTTGAAGTTCTTAACATTTGATTTTTTTCTATTTTCAAGAAAATAGTATGAACTTCATTTTTGATTGTTCATAAGTTGAATTGAGCTTATTATTAAAAGTTCAAAATTGTGTATATAGAGTTTAAATTTCATTTGATTGTTGATATGTTAATTAGAATATGTGTCTAAAGTTACTGTTGAAAAAAATATAAATTTTATTAAACCTGAGAAAAACAAGTCAAAATAAAGCTCCATTTTTTTATTTGATTGTCTGAATGCAATGTAGTTCTAGAGTAGAAAAGTTATATTTTTATACCATAGCTGGATTGAATTAGCTAATTTGTTCTCGCTGTTTGCTTACTTGAATTGATCGAACTGAGGTTGCGTTGTGGTTGCAAATTTACATCGGTTGAGTTTGTCCTTTTCTTTTAGATTCCTATAAAAAAAATAGTTTAGATTTTATTTTTTTAGATTTCATGATGTGTTCGTACATATAGAATCATCTAAATAATTGAAATATGATTTTGTTTCTATCTTGATATTTCTTTTACTTGTTGGACTCATTGCTTGCCTCAGATGATTGCAGAACTAATGAGCTACTCTATCATGTGATGGTGAAAATCTATGTTTTGTCGTCTACGTTTGTACTTTCCCTGCTTGTACTCATTAACGTCGTTTGACATGATTTGATTACTTTCTATGGTCTGAAGACAGATTGCATAGTATCAAGTCATATGTGGGGTGTTCGTGTGTTCAAACAATTGTAGTTGTATCTCGTTCTTGATAAAAATAAATATGGTTCGAATCATTTACTTCCTTAGCTTTTAAAACATATATTCTGGACATGGGAACCATTCAAATGTATTAAACTTATATCTAGCAGTAATTTCCTTTGACTTCTCTTAAAAATATTGTTTATCACCATTTTTCATATAAAACACATCAATTTTTTGCTTCTGGGTAAAACATTTCTTTGAGTTTGTTTGAGTGTTAAAAGGCATGTACATTGCATGACATTGCATGGCTTGACTCTATCTGACATATATGGTATTAATTTGTGTTTTGACCAAGTTAAATAATTACAATATATACTTACTTTACAACTGTTGCTCATGTATTTCATGCCTACAATTTTACAAAAACTGTATTATTTGGAGGCATAGTATTTCTTATTTCAAGCTAAATTTTGTGCTTAGAATAAATTTAATATGGATCTCTGCAGGTGTTCGCAACTAAGTGTTTAATATTTTTATATGTTTTAGTATCATTTATGTGAATTTTTATGTATTGATTTCTTGATTTTCATGGTTGTCCGGATATAAACGCATTCTTACGTGTTAGTCAAATCTTTAATGCTCTTTTAACATTATTATGTCTTTAACAGATTCCTAATCCTCATTTTCTTTTGTTTGTTTCATGAAAACTCGAGAGTCGAAGTTCCGCAACAAAACTTGACCTAAAATATTGGGTCTACAACTACTAGGATCATCAATATTGAAGATCCAAATCGCTAGGAATCGGGTTGCTTCAATAGAAATTTATAATATCTTGTTCGTTATGTTCCTCGTTACTTTATTATTTATGTTTTTTTCACTAACTTTGTATTAGTTTGACTATGTATTTTCTGCGGTTTGATTGAAATTGGTTAGCCTAATTTTGTAAGTTTTATTAAGGTTGGTTGGTTTTTTTTTTGGCTAATCGTTTACCCGTTTGGCGTTTATAGTTTATAGATATGTATAAATAATATAAATATCAACCCTTTTGAAAGTAATTACACTTTCTCTCATTTTTTTAATTAATTTACTTTCTCTCTCTATTAATATACATAACATAGATGACATATACATAGCATTCTATATATATGTCGGATTTTTGTAATATGTTTAGGGAGTTGAGATTTTTTGTAATATTGAAAATATAAGTTGTGTATTTGTGTAACGACATATTATTTAACAATTTACTTTACACTTATGAATCACCCTTTTTGTAATTAAAAAAATAAATAAGTGCAAGTCTAAACGGAAATACATTTTTTTAAAAGTTGATTCAAATGGCTAGTAACAGTCTTTGTTTTTTCAAAAATATTAATTAATAATTTTTAATCGTCTTAATGGGGCCTTTCAAATAAATAACTAAATGATTTTTAATCAGTCAAACCCTCTAAATTTTGTGAATAATCCATCCATCAAAATTCAATTTTTATTTAATTTAATATAATTCGAATATTTACTACTTTTTATATATAACTTTATTTCAACTTTTTGAGATTTTCAAAGCCCCCAAAATGTAAGTTATATACGTATTTGTACTATCATTATTATTCTTCTTTTTGTTATCATTATTTATATGTTATTTCAATTTTATTATACATATATGCTTTACAATTACACTTTATTCTTCATTTAGTTTCAACCTATTAAAATTTCAACAAAAAATAAAAATAAATTTTCATATCTTTTTTCATGTACCCTTAAATATACATATACTTTTATCGTAAATAAATTCTCACATACATTAAAAATATGATTTTCTTTACTTTATAATGATTCTATTCATGTATGTAAATTCATATACTTTTAAATATTTTTTAAAATAAAATCATAAGACTTTATAATTTCCAATATATATTACTGCAATTATGTTATCATAATTTTTCTTCCCTTCTATCCTTTTTTTTTTTTAATTTTGAAACATATATATTTTCCAATAACTATATTATATTCTAGTATATTATAGTGACATTTTATATATCTCTCGTCTTTTCTCAAAAACAATATAGGTTCTTTTCTCTCTATTTTTAGCAAATAATAAGCAAATACTTTTCAAATATATTTTCTAAAACTAAATTTTAGGACAATCTTTGGATAGGCTCTGAGGGTACTTAATACCTTTTCTTCGAGTAACCAAAACCCTTATCCTAAACCTCATCTTTAAGAAGAAAAAAACAAAATAGAGTTTTACATTACAAAATTGATTTTTCTAGTTTCTTTTTTTCTAAAGTTTAGGTGGCGACTATAAATAATTTTTAAAAAATAGAACACGACATGAGAAAGCTGTGCGAAAAATTATCTTTGCAAACCATATTCACCTTTAAGACAATTTTTTGGACTTTAATCACCCTTTGAAGAAGCGTGATTATCGGCGAAAGGATAAAAAGATGATTGAACGTGATTCTACCAATATCAATCTCTTTTGGAGGAAGGAAAAGTAACTCTGCCTCAAATTTCACTCTTAATTGTCAAAATATATCATATAAAATGGAACATAAGGTGTATGTAACAACTGAACACTTGCATATAGATGTAAGCGATGTAAGCGGCATACTTCTATAACACTAGATATTATTTATATTTACTGTTACATATAAAACCAAGACATCAAATATTAGATAACACAGTATAAGTTGTTGTCTCAACTCTCAAGGTCCTTCCCTACTAACACAACCTTTAAAAACATATACAAAATCCCCATTTTCAACACCATGCCAACGAAGACTACAACTATCCTTCATAATCCTTTGTTTGTGAATGAAAATATATTCATCCATAGGCAATATTTTTCTTCCCAACAATAGTTGTCTCAAATCATTAACTGTCCCCAAATCAGTCATTTCAACTGGAATTTTTGCTGAATTAAGCAAACTAGATGAAGTTTGCACCACTAGGCATAGTCCTCTTGAAGGTGGATCAGTAACCATACGTGACATAGTCTTTAAAAACACAATAATTTCTGAAAATTCTTGAACACCATATTCGATTAAACTCCGATATTCATCATTTAATTCTTCTCCAGAAAAGTAGAGAGACATTCTCCTTATCGGGATACTATCGATTATGTGAATTTTTTCTTTTAGACTTCGGACAGTTTCGGTACTGTCGATGTCTATGTTTAATTTTCTGGATGACATTGTGACAATAATTTGGAATTTTGAAGAAACGTTAATATTCTGTTGTAAGGATGTTTCTCCAATAGTAGTAATATTTTGGATGGTTAATTGGATTTTTGTACCTTGTGTAATTATCGAATAATCTTGAATATTGAATCCATCCAATAATTCAAATCCCAAAACTGAAAGAGTTTGTGAAGACACTGGTACACCAAGGAAATTTTGAATTTTTTGTTTTGTTTCAAGAATTGGTTCTTGAGGGTTTACTTCCATGGAAAATTCATAACCATCCATAACAATGGTGATATTCATTATACAAAATATGATTCGATAATTGGATAGTTTTTTTTTTTTTTTTTTTGTTAAAAAAAAGATATGAAAATGCTTGTGTTGTGTATCTACTTTGTTGAAGAATTGGATGAAATATAAAACAAAATATCACGTAGGAATTGTGAGAATTAATTAATTTTATTTTTTCGCAATTTGACATGAAGCATGCATCAATATGTCATGCAAAATTTAACGCATCTTACATGAATGTTTCATAAACATTCCCTGACTTGTCAAGTTGCAAGAAATCATGTTATAAGATGGTTTTGACTTTTGACCACTATTTAGAGAAATTTTTAAAGGTAATTTATCATAAATTATTGGTTGGGCTGGTCAGGCATAAATATACAATTTAAGAGTAAATATTACAAAATATACCACTAATTTCATTTTTACAAAATATACCTTTAGAAAACTAACAAAACTTATCAAATAAGATAAAAAGAAGAAAAAAATAGTTAAAAGTATCTTTCCTATAATTTCTCCTAATATATTTTTCAATTCAATACCCACCTCCACAATAAAATTATTTTGGGAAATTTTTTAAAATCATTACTATAAAATTAGCATACACGAAAGAACATGAAATTTGAACTGTTACTTTTCATTCAACAATTTCTTCTTTCTATTCTTTCCCTTCTATTTTATATTGGATTTATTTTTATTTTTCTCTTTTCTATTTTTTCTTCTTCTTATTAATTATCTACCTCGTTTTTATTTTTTTTATTTTCTTCGTGTGTTCTTAATTATCATGAAAATAATATATAGTTACCCATATGTAAAGATTGAATTTTTAGGATTTCTTTTGAAGAAAGATCTGGAAAAAAAATATATAGTAATCCATCTTTACATCAATTTCTTATATTTCAGATACCATAAAATTATTAATACACCTATTTCTATATATTTCAATATAAAATTATTATTATTGATAAACCTATTTCTAATAGAGTTCAAACACTAAAAAATTATTAATACACAATTTCTAAGACACCTTAAAATAAAATTGATGATATGCCAACATCTATATAATTAAGACACCATAAAATTATTAATATATCAATTTCTAATTATTTCAAAAATCATAAAATTATTGATACACCAATTTTTATACAATTCAGACACCATAAAGCTGTTGATACACCAATTTCTATACAATATAGATACCATAAAGCTGGTGATGCACCAAGTTCTATACAATTCATACACCAATTTCTATACAATTCACATTATGATACATTAATTTATATACAATTCATGGACCATAAAATCATTAATATACCAATTTTTATTTAATTCAAACACCATAAAGCTGTTGATTGACCAATTTTTATACAATTCAACACCATAAAGCTAGTGGTAGACCAATTTCTATACAATTCAAATACCAATTTATATACAATACATACATCATGATACACAAATTTCTATATAATTCATCATAAAATCATTGATAACCTTCACTTGTCGGTGCCATCAGACAATTCTCAAAACTCATCGAAACTATCATAAGATCAAATCTAATCGTTTTTTTTTCTTTTCAACACTGTAGAAATAGAAGAACAATCAGTAACAACAAACATTCTAAAAAAATTCAAAATCTCCACCGAAAATCATATACACCACCGTTACCGTCATCCCGGCTTCCTCCACCGTATCCAAAACTCAAACCCAAAACTATACTAATTGATGAACAAACAAATCTTCGCTACAAGACGCCAATTCGGTATGAGAAAAAATTTCAAATTGTCGATCCGCCTCCATATCTTATAATACATGTTTGTTTGTTGCCTCATTTAAAATCTTGCCAGTAAAATTCATTGGGACAAAACCTATGCCAAGAAAAAAAGAGTGCAACGCGTATTTTACTTCCCTTAATGCAAACATCATTTCACTTCTCAAAGCCGACGCCTCCAATCTTATATGTATTTTTTCAAATGTTGATATTGATTGTGCCATTGTGATCAAATCACATTCATGAAGATGTATTCTTGAAATCGTCTTGATGTGTTGCTTTCTTGTTTCTTTGATATGTTAAACCCATGAACTCAGACAAATAAATTCTTGAAAATCACTTTATATGTGACCTCATCGTCACAAGTCTTTTGAACATTGAACTTGTTCATAGCAACAACCAATTAGTTGTGAAAACTTATTTGCAAGATATTAAAATTGATCGTAGATCAAATATTCTTCCTGCATTTGCATAACCAACAATCCTTTGACAATATTTATTGAAAATAATAAATTTATATCAATAATATTTGATTTCACTCACATTCACATGAAATAATATTTTTTCTGTCTCATGTATAAAATAGCAGGATACATAAGTGCAATAATTGCACTAATACATGATATTTTCTAATCATTTCATGAGATTGAAATTGATGTTTCTTTATAATAAGTGATTTTGCAATCATTGGGATATTCAATGGATCAAATCTCTTTTGAATCCTTTAAAAAATTTCCTATAACATTTCAATCATTCGTTATACGCATTCAAGATTTTTATACATTGCCAGATTTAAAGAAGCCTTATTGCATCCACCATGGAAGAACATATCTCCAAACAATAATGCCAGAATTTTGCGAATAACCTTTATCCCTCAAGGCACAAGTCGTATTTTACATCTTACAATTTTACTTTTCGCACAATCACCAATTTGTATTCCACTGGCATTATACCTTAGTTGATGGACTAATTTCAAAACATCACTTTTCAAGTGAAAAACAATATACTTAAATTGCGTATTTTATTTGTCCACATTATTTAGCAGATTTAAATTCAAGATCCTAGATACCTTTTATAATGGCGAGCTCTACATTATATCAAAGATACCGTCGACGGTTATTTAATATCAATTTCATTACGACATAACATATCATGGATCGATCTCTTTTTTTAATCATTTTTAAGTACCTGAACCTTTGCCAAGGTTTTATGAAGAGTTATGTCATAGTGATTTTTAAAGCGCTTGCCTCATTATTATTGGCCATAATTATCATTTTCTACTTTCCTTCTTCAAGGAGTTTTATTTTGAAATCGATTTGTCTGTCACACTTTAAGCATGCTATAGACTCTATCCTTCAAGGACTTCTCAATGGAGCATTTATAGCTGAATTATAATATAGGGTTAGTCTGGCAATAAACTTGCAACATTTTGCAAATCATGAATTATCAATTGAACTTCAAGCTTACTATATTTTTTTTTTTCGAGGATCTAGATAATTCATTCCATATATTTCAACTATTAATCATTCCTCCCCCTAATGTTAGGAAATTTAACATTCACCCCAACCTTATTTGGGGATCCATCTTTGTGTGTGGTGGATATTGCACATTCAAATTTTTAGATGGATTTTAATTGGTTCCTGACCCTAAACCAACAATATAGGGGAACCTTGTTGCCTTGATGCATACAAATGTTGTTATATTTAAATAAACTCATCTCATATCAGATTTTTTTTTGGGAGATTTGTTCTCATAATCAATCGTTCAGCTATAATTGGAGGCACACAATTTTCTACTAAACCAATCAGTATACCAACTTGTATAGTTTGAAACCATGCTCTCAATCTTAATAATTTGAGAAAGCAACCTCGCAAAAATCAAATTGCAAGTTGATAGTAGCGCATGTGACCAACCATAGATGCATCTCATTTCATAATAAATGGTCACTACAAAAAAATGCATTTTAGCTAAGTGCAAAACCGTGGCTATATGGTACCCAAATCATGGCTAAATCATTTAGCCACGGTTCTTTAGCCATGGTTAAAGGTGTGTCCAACAGGGGCGTGATGAGTAAATTAGCCACGATTTTAATGTCCGTGGTAACATTTTACTAGCCACGAATAATGATACGCTAATAGTTTGATACTAATTCCTGAATAATGATAGACATTCACTTATAAATTGATCATTATACACAAAATTGATATTAATTGTAACATAATTATCAAAGTTCTCATATTGTTCAATATATTGTCACAAAAGATAATGTTCAAACATTAAATATTCATAAAAGACACCACAAATACTAATGTTAAAAGTTAAAGAAACACCATATCTGCCGTTTGTTTCAAAATATACTAAAGGCTAAGAAGATTAGTTAAAAGTAGGCAATTCGCTACCAAATTTAGCTTGTAAAAATCGATGAAGAATTGCCAAGTGACTCTCTTTTTGCACAAGCTTTTCTTTGGTCTCTTCATATCCGGTCAGTTTTTATTTCAAGGTTTCTACCTTTTTCTCAAGGTCTTTAACACGTTGACGATATATACTACTAGAGCTACCAAGATTCACATGACTATTTTTAGACATTTCAAAAGCTTCTGAAGGACAAACATTACCACCTAAACCACACACACGTCCAAAATGTTCAGATCCATACACTTTTTCAATGGCGTCGTTAGGTTGAGCTAGTATCTTCAAAAGAACACCATAACTGATAGCAAGTTCTTGATCTTCAGGTAGATGCTTCCATATTTTATCCTACAAGTAAAATATGAATTTATTTATCAACACAACATAAGACGAACTCTCCCAAAGCGTAAATCTTGATCCTCAAATCCTATCACACCAGAATAAACACAACATAAAAGTTCAAGAATCCCCTAAAATTCAAAACTTTGATTCCCAAATATTCTATCATACCACAACAAACACATAAACAACATAAA
Organism: Capsicum annuum; assembly: GCF_002878395.1. Classification (NCBI taxonomy): domain Eukaryota; kingdom Viridiplantae; phylum Streptophyta; class Magnoliopsida; order Solanales; family Solanaceae; genus Capsicum; species Capsicum annuum. The sequence goes on along the minus strand of NC_061117.1, from coordinate 193,303,837 downwards.
GTTCAAGAATCCCCTAAAGCTCAAAACTTTGATCCCCAAGCTCCATCACACCACAACAAACACACAAACAACATAAAAATTCAAGAATCCCCTAAAGCTCAAAACTTGATCTTCAAATACCCAAAACAAACACATAAACAACATAAAACTTCAAGAATCTCTAAATAATGTCATTCCATTCAACTGTTATAAAATAGCTCAAATTCCAACATAGTCCAATCAACCTACTTGGATATTACTTTGTAAAGACAAGTTCTTTTAACATACTATGTTTTTCCCCATACAAAAAGCCAAAATGAAGATCTGATAATGACTACAGAGAGAGAATTTTACTTCAAGTTAACAAATTTAATACAAAAAAAATTAAAGAAACGCGGATTGCTGACAAGATATGAACTGTAATGAATCAATCATCAAATACCCATTACTTTAAAAAGTTATCTTTTCCTTAAATAAACAAACATTCTTGAAACATAATGTACACACAAATCTCACATATAAATAAACAAATACTATTAATTTAACAGGTCAACAAACAAGAAAACAACAACCAACTTCATTAATACATATAAGAGAAGTAAAACAACTATATACAATAGATTTAGTACAGGTGCGAAAGCTAACGCGTACACCATGATTATTATATCGAAATTTAGAACTAAACTATTTTTTTTGTTCATTTACAGTTCATATATGATAGCTAGTGGAGTAAAATTAGACATGAATAAATCAACACTAGAACTAAAATTTGAATATGGACAAGTATATGAATTTTACAGCTAAAATCTTCCCTTCTTCATTCACAAAATTGTCGTCCTTCTTCAGTAAAGTTGACAAATAACCTCACTTCGACACACAGGCCTTCCCAATTTTGTTCCTACCATTAATCAAGTATATATAAATAAAAAATAAGTAACATGAAACACATTTTATAAAATAATTTTTAAATAAAATTTAAAATTAAGAAACTTACCACTTGACGACCTCTCTTTGCATTACTTTTGCTACCACCAGCATGCGAGACTTTAAATTTCTTTCTGTTTTTTACATTTAGTGCACATTATTTTGTAATTCTCAAACATCAATCCAATTATAAGTAGTAGAAGGGCACAAACATAAAATTGTATCAAGAAAAAAAAATTTGAGTGATTATTTAACCCACTATCTTCGTCTTCTCCTCATTATAGTGATGTACAAAAGCAGTCCAATTAATAACAGAATCAACATTTTTGGGAGTTTTCTCAAGTAGCTTTTCTTTAATTTTGTTGAGATAGAAGTTGTCATTTTGTAACTTATATTAAAAGGACCTCCACCTATTGCGTAAAAAATGTATCACCCAATCAACTCCAGCTTCATAATCAAACTCAAAATACTCCTTCAAATTTGTTTATATTCATAAATCAATATATATCTACAAAAAAATAAACTAACTGAATGACAATAAAGTTAGGTAATTACCTCAATAAGCTCCGACATTACTTGTTTTTTTTTTTTGTCATTCTATCTCATCTCATAACGAATATGGGACAAAATATAGATTTTTGAGAAAGTCTGCCAAGAAATCTCACAAGCAAGTTTGAACCATTATCACTTTCTTGTCCATCTCCATTGAGTTCCATCATGACTTTTTTATTTTTTTCTTAGTTCCAAACTCGATCTACTTTCATCTTTTGAGTTATAATTTCTCCGGTCAAAGTATCTATCATTTTAACAAGCAATTAGCTTTAATCAAAAGTAATAACAATAAAAAATAATTAAACAAATGAAATTACTTCTAACCTTTAATCTTGACAAGTAGCGGCTCCTCTTTCACGTTTGAGCTAGCTTCATTAGAGTTTGAAGAAGAAGAGTAGGAGTTGTCATATTTTCATTCACAATATCGTCATCTTGTTGATTCAAATCTTGGAAGCTTATGTTATGATTGTCAGTTTGCCGTCCTCGTAGGCTCGCTAACAATGATTGTGTTGACTTCTTGTATTTTTGCTTCATATTCTCCTTGAATTATTATGGTAATTATATGAAGGATTTGAATCACATTAGATTAAGTTAGACAAATATCAGTTGCAAAGGTATAATATCAGATGCTAAATTACTTCAATGGTCCAAACATGCCAAGAATGAAAAAGAAAAAAACAAAATACCTCGTATTTCGTCATGTACTTCTCGAATTCTTAGAGAGGTGCGTAATACTTGGCCAAACGAGCCTTTTCTAATAAGTAGTAGTAGTAAGCTATTAACGACTAGAAACTTACAAAAATTATAACCTTCTAGCAACTCCAACAGGGCGTAATTTAGCCGATGCTCGTTCCACCTCTTCACTAACCTGTTCAGGTCAAATGGTCAAAATCCAATAAGAAGCCTTGACATCAAATAACTGAAATCACAAAAGATAATTTTCATAACAAGTTTGATTATTGGATATTGTACAAATACACGTATCTATCTTTATGTAGTTATATGCGAAGGGTCATTCATTCTCTCACTCTAATAGCACAATCAACTATAAAATAACAATATAAACAGTGTATTTTTATAAGTGTAGGTCCAGGGAGTGTAGAGTGTACGCAAATCTTACCACTACCTTGTGGAGATAGAGATTAGAGAAGTTTTCTAAAGGTCATCGGCTCAAGTAAAGCATAACAAAGCAATTTGAAAAGGAGAATACAACATTAAATAAGACATAACAACAGTCATAGCAAATAATAAAGTAAGCATACGTAACATAAAATAAATAATACAACAGGTACACCTTCAAAAATAAAGGAGAGAACAAAGTTAGCTTTTCGAGTTCAAGGAAGATAACTCAATCAAATATCTACAACCGGACAAGATGAATTCCCAAGTTCATGTTCCACTTTAAAAGAAAAAGTGTAAAAGATTATGAGGTAACAAAAAAGCAGTGAAAACCAAAAAACAATGGAGACCTCCAAAACAGACATGCTTTTACATAAATGATAAACTTACTGTCAAGACATCTTTCCTAGCAGGATGAACCAATTGAATATTATGAACGGAATTCGTACTCCAGCATTAAACATTTTTCAAACGAGAGAGAGATGACAGAAAAAATCCAAATCATGATGTTATATATCTTACCTATCTCTCCGAAGTATCGATTCTAACGATGAGCAAAACTTCCACAATCACACTTCATAAAAGTATCATTTTAGATTTGATAACCAGGTAAACATCTGTAAATGGAAATTTAAGAAATATGATGGCACAACATAAATAAATAATGACAACAATTGAAGTTGTCAAGAGTTTGGAATATCTCAAATACTACTTATGTCAAAAGATCGAAATAAACTTAAGTAATAAAAATTTTCACAGAACAAACAACTACTCAACTACTAGATTCAAATAAGATTTTATCAATTACCGAGGAGGAAATTCTGTTATTCCACGATGTTCAGAGAAAGACAAGACCCTTAAAGAGCTAAGAAAAGACAACAAACCTTGTACAAACTTATTACCCAGTAACCAGTAGTACTAACGTCCTAAAAATCTTGGCATCTTTAAGCATTTTGAATTTCTCAAACACATCATAATCTGCTTTAAATTATGAGAAGCGCCTCACTCTTTCAGGTGTATAGTTTCCCAGTTATTCCATTACATTTGCAATCATAATCTTAACTTGAACCTATAGTACGTATTTATTAATCTTTAAAAGACATTCATCCTAGATAAACTATTCACCTCTTAGTAGTTCGCATTTAAAAAAGATAAATTTTATAATGGGAATCAAGAGAGTGATTGTAGTCCATGATGCATCAAAGGAGGTAAACTGAGTTGCAATTAAAGGAGTTCTTCATAATTTTAGTCTAAAGGCTGGAGATAAGCTTATAAGACTTGGAGTTGTTCACTAATTTAATAACTCAACTACTACATCAGTTTTTCTAGGCACTGTAAAACTTCATAAGTCTTTCTGTATACATTCTCTTCAACAAACTCAAGCTACTTAATTTGCCAATCATAAGTTTAGTATTTGATTTACTTTTCCTTCATTATGCTAACATATAATGTTTTTTGAGAATGGCTAACAAGCAATGTTATCAAAAGTGAAAATCCCAAAGAAGCTCTAAGATCCATCGGGGTTTTAAGTGAAAACAAAGTGTGGGCTTTAATGAGAAATACACAAATGAAGTAAACGTATACATATATTAACAAAACAAAGAAAAAATAGTTGAATTTTCTTAAACATAAATTATTTGTATTGCCTCTTCAAGAAACACTTATTCACAGAAAAAAGTTTGTCTTATAGCCTAGATGACACACTGAAACGTGCAACGTGTATTGATCTTCGCTTTAGCGCTTAGCGGCTAACAAGGACATGTGACATGATATCTTATACAGATCCAAATTTCAATAGTGCTTGTTATTTGTCTCTAAAGTAGAGTATTAGATTCATCAACAAATGTGTCAAACTATCTACGCAGATGTATCAGTCCTAAAGCAAGCAATTGAATAGTTAAATTAGGACAACAAAAAACAATGAGAGGCAGAATTCGAGAGAATTGTTACCACTTAGCACGAGCAATCATTTTGATGGCGGATGGCTGTGGAGCAGTACAGTGTTCGTATTCCTATAATTCGGTGAAGGATCACACTCTAAAAGAATGTAATGTATGCAATTTAACCTGGTCCAACTTTCACCTAATACCGTGACCTATAGGTTATACGAAATGGATTCAATATAGCGTCGTTGTTTCAATGTTTCCTTCTCATACGTGCATTTTATAAAGATACAAAAACTATTTAAGGGTTCATTTTCTAGGCCCAAAACTTTGAAGAAACACTTTGAGCCAAATCGTTGCTACCACATCTTTTAAAAAATAATCTAAACCTAAAAATATTGGTTTCCAACATCAAAATTCATCAAAATTTTCATTCTTAACAACTAAAAAATCTATCAAAATTTCCATTCTAGAAAATCCATCAAAATTTTCATTCTTAACAACTAGAAAATTCACAAAACACATCAAATTGCAGATTTTGTAAACTCACAATTTCAATAAACAAGAAAAATATAGAACCTTATTTTCAATTTTAACCTTAAAAACTTTAAATTGCAATGATTTATTACCTGAAAGAAGTACTTGTACCACCTTCCGCTACTATTGAAGCTAGAAATGTTGAAGAATTGCTTTTTGGGAGAACTGATTCTGCTAATATTAAGCTACTATTGAAGCTAGCGTTGTATTTTTGTATCTGTTCAATTACGAACTAGGGCTAAATGGTGTGGAGCATTTAGTTTTTTTTTTTTTTTTGGGGGGGGGGGGGGGGGTTAATCTTTAGGATGGAAAGGGAGAGGAGTGGGAAATAGTAAAGTTTTGGAGATAAATAAAAAATAAAAGTTATCTTTTGGAAGGAATGAAATATTTTATCACCTATTTTAGTCACGATACATGTGCCACATTCTCTAATGTGTGGAGAAATTTTTAATTTTTTGTTAATTTAGCCACGATTTTTGTAATAGTGGCTAATAAATCGTGGGTAAAATATATTTTTTGATAGTGGATCTACATGGCAGGTGAACCGATTCACCTTGATATACGTTTCAAAAATTTAGGGAATTATAACCATAACCTATGCTGGTATAGTATTTTACTATGAGAACAAGCAACATAAGAGAATTCTTGAAGAATCATTTATTTCTTCAATGTAAAACCTCATAAATTCTCAATTATCTTTGCATCACATTTGAACCGGAATGATCAACCGGTCATACCAACTTATATATTTCTTGTAAACTTTTCATTTACTGCAGCATGTGATTTCATCACCATGCCCATATTGGTATCAACAAACATGAGAAAAATGGATAGCTTTGCAATAAATATTTATAACTCATGAAGATATAAAAACGTTTCAGAATTTATAGTCTCAAAATCATAATAATTCTTTTCTTGTCAATTTTCTTGAAACTTTAAAAGTTTCTTAGGAGACTTACTACAATTTCAATATCACAAATAATATTCCTCCATATAGTAACACACTAGCTTTTCAAAGCTATGAAATACTTTTGTATTATATTACCTTATATTTCAAAACACCATTCGCATGGTGACCATCTTCTTTTAGGAGAAAATTATTTTTATTGTAGTCAAAACTATTATATGCAACACCTTTTTCTTTCTTTACTTTTGTCTTTAATAATTTATTTTTATAACATTTGGCAAAGTCCTTTTTTTGGCGTACCATATTTACCGATCAATTATGAATTCATTCGATTATACCATAATATTTATTTGGGTCATGGCAAAAAATTTTATAGGAAAAAATCACTTCTTATTTTTGCCCTTTGATAGATCGTGATAAAATATACTATAGCATCAATGATTTTTTAAATCAAATTAAAATTCTTTACTTCTCCCAAACCTCCCATAAAGGTAAGTTTTGGTATTTATCCAACCATATATAATCACAATTTTATCCATAACTTTCTATTTTCACATTTTGACACGTTCGCTTTCAAGAATGGCCAAGCATTCACAATACTTACACGAGTCACATTATTTTCAAGAATTGAACTATAATCACATGTGCTTGATAATTTATTTTATAAGTTCATTGCCATGCCTTGACATTTATCATATTTTATACCCACCTCAAGATCACTTTGAAAGACCAAGTGTGTATTCACTTTTGTTCTTTTTTCTTTTGATGGAGGATTTATAAAACCTATCAAATTAGGTTGTACAACAACCGTGTGAAATCTATCAAATTAGGTTGCACAACAACCGTGTGCCCACTACCTGTCATACCAAATTGATGGTGAACAAGAATTACCTTCATCTTTTGAAGGACAATTTGGAGAACCCATAGTATTCTACCTTTTATTATTACTAAGGTTATTATAACTTTGTTCCTCCATGTCCACATGCACTTTTAATCACTTATCTTCTTTCAGGCTTATATGCACAGCTACCAAATTCATATCAAGGAATGTATCAAATCAGTGTGGCGGGTTGCATTATTTTTCACCAAAAGTACATTTACAGTGGTCATCATTATCATCAAATAGTGTATTGGGACTTGAATCCAGCGTCTTTTCAATATTAGACGTTTTAGGCCAAAATTCAGTGCAACTCAAACTCAATATCTTATTATCATAATGCATCAGAACTTTAACCCTATATATTGCTCTTTTGATGCGATGGAACTTGAATCCATCATCTTATCCTTTGATCAATGACATAATTGAGCAAAGTTCCTTCAAATCTCTGGAAAAAAATATTAGCAATTCATGAGAATATACTATTACATAATATAAAATTGTATAAAAATAATAACGAGCCAATAATATAGGACCATAAAAAATTGATTATTATCCTAAGTCAACTTTTGCTAATTAAACACTGCCTCTCGTTTTGTACTTTGTTATTATTAACTAATTTTTTTTTTCACGAAATACTTTGACAATGCTTATATTTTATAAATTTCAAATTATGTATAATGTAAAAACAAATTTTGAGAACAACATGGCCCTGTTAAAAATTTATGAAATGTCCCTGCAAACTTCGATACTAAAAAGAAATATTGTTCATACTCGTAGGATTCAAAATATCCCTGCACAACATTTTAATTAGTATGACATTATATAATAATATTCATAGAATTCAAAGTCTAAATAAACAAAAGTTAAACTGATATAGAGCAAATAAATAAATAAATACAAAACCATTGTAATGATATTACTGCATGTAGCACTAGCCAAATTGAAGTAAAAAAATATTACGAACATACCTCATTTTCATAATGCAATAGCAAATGAACTCCTTACCAAAACTTAAAACACACTAAATATGTCATTGACAGAAACTGAAGAAGTTTTTGAGATGATGAAATGAATTTGAAGTTTTGTGTTGATAATGTGTTAAAATTAATCTAAAAGAATAGAAATGTGGAAGAAAAGTAGACAAGAAAATAAGAAGACAAGAGATGAGAACTTTTCATTATTTCAAGTATAAGTGTACAAGTTTTTTAAGTGTATACAATATGAATCCTTATACCTTTGTTTATAGTGTCATATAGAGGCATTCAAAGGGTTGTCATAAATATAACATTAACCATTAATATAATGGATGAGGTTATGGATGTGTAAGGTCACAAGAATAATGATCATGAATGGTGAAGGTTATCTTCAAAATGGAAGAAAATAATGGAGATAAGTAGTGGGAGTTATTTCTAGAGTAGTGGACATCCACACTTACTGATTTTATAACAATTAGAAAGTACTTTTTATTCTTGAAAGTGTTTTGAAAAATATTTTTTTAGAAAAAAAAAATTCTTAAAATTCAGGAAAAATAATTATTTTTTAGTAAGACTAGGAAAAACAAGTTTCACAAGTGATATTCTACTCTGTCACTACTTCGTCACCCTTGATCACCCACTCTCTACCCTATATCACTTCACTACCTTATTGATTTCCTTGATTACATATAAATACTCTTGAAATAATTTTTCTAATTTCTATTTATTTTTTTCGAAAAAAGGTAAACATGGAGTACTTATTTCCCAAAAAAGAAAAATATTATTGAGAAAATATATTTCATTTCATGCCAAACATACTTATAACACGATTCAATTATCGTTTCACTTTAAAGGAATTCTTTTGTAATATTTTTCTCATGAAGAAGAAAACTTGGCTAGATTACCTAGCATTCAGAAGTCCCCTCATTACCCCCCTAGCTCCTTCCCCATAAACTAGAAAATAATCTCCTAAATGAGTTTAGTGAAATTCTTAGGTTAGAATGTAAGTTCTAAAAACTCAAATCTAGAATAAACTGGCTCACTGAAAAAAATAATAATATTAGATTTATTCATACCTCCACTTTCAATAGAAGGAGGAGAAATAGGATCAACACTCTTAAGGATGAGGCTGGTAACTGAATCACAACCCCTGACATAGACAACTCCAACCAATCCTTCTATATGAGCCTTTGTAGCATTGACCATAATATCACTTATACCAAATGCCCAAAAAACTCCTCCTCTAGGGGATACATACCTGATCATGCCCACCAACTCCTTAATAATAGCCCCTCCATGGCTGAGTTCAAAAAGGTTGTCTTCTTCAATCTTACAAAAGCCCCTGGGCTTGATGGTTTTCATCCCCTCCTCTATCAGAAGTTTTGGGACATCATCAATCCCCAATTCTTTTGATTTCTGCAGAAATAGTTTCAACTTTTGCATAATGGAAAAATAGGTCAACTCAACTTACCTCTGCCTCATCCCTAAATATGTTAATGCAGTGTTTTTAAAAAACTTCAAATCTATAAGTATTTGCAATATCTAGTATAAAATCATCACTAAGATGATTTCCCCTAGAATAAAACCCTTTCTTTCTGATATTATTAGCTCTACCCAAACTAGTTTTCTATCCAATAGAAGGGTCTCTGACAATATCATTAGTTTTCAAGAATTCATCAATCGTTTTTTCAGGATGAGAGGAAAATGGGCTAATATGATTCTTAAAATTAACTCTAAAAAGACTTTTGATAGAATAAAATAGTTACTTATTAGATAAAGCCTCCATTTCTTCAACTTCTCTATCAAACTCACCAAGCTGGTCATGTCTTACATTTCCACTTTCTCTATTTAAATCTTAGTGGATGGATCCAAAATCACCTTTTTAATCTTTTAGTGGAATCAGACAAGAAGATTCTATCTCTCCATACTTTTTTATTCTTTGAATGAAACTTCTCTCAAGAAAAATAAACCATGAAGTTGACTTTACCAACTGGACCTCTATAGCCATCAATAGAAATGAATCCAAAATCTCTTTATCTTTTCTTTGTTGATGATCTCACCTTTATTGCCAAGCAGATATCAAGAACAATGAAACCATTAAAAATACTCTGGCTAGCTTCAACTCTTTCTCTGGTCAAAAAATTAACATGGCCAAATCCAAAGTTATTTTCTCTAAAAATCGCTCCACTAAAATCATCAAACTTTGACAACTCATCTTAACATCCAATCAAGAGGCACCTTTAAAAAATATCTTAAATTTCTCATTTTTCATAAGACTCCCGCCAATACTGACTTTTAATTTATTTTGGACAATTTAAGCTCTAAACTTGTTGGATGAAAAATTATGTTTTTGAACATAGTTGAGAGAACTACCCAGGCCAAAGCCTCTTATAAATTCATCCCAAATCATTTTATGTGGGGTTTCACTGATCTCAAGAGGAAGATATACATGGTTATCTAGAAAGAAGTCACAAAATCAAAGATCAGTGGTGGACTTGATTTTCAAAAAAATTGATACAAGAATATGATCATGCACTCTGCCCTTGATTGGAGATTGGTTAAAAATGCAAACATCTTTTGGGATTGAATTTTCACTAACAAAAATATTAAGGTTGGATCCAATCCAAATCATTTTGTATCTAGAACCTGAAAGTGTGTTTTTAGAGGCCTGAAAATCTATAGAGATGTCTCTTAATAAATTGTCCATAGAGAAGATAAGAAGAACTTCCTGACAGATAGATTCCTAACCTTGATCTTACTAGGAATCTGGTTGAAGGCCTCATGTAAGACCATCACCTAAATACCAATTTTTTTTATTTTTGGGTTAATGGTAGATAAGACTTCTCTTCACTCTCTTTTGATATTCCTTCCATCATAATACACTCTATCCCAAGTAGTTTCTTCTCCTTCACCAGAATTCCAAATGATTACCCTATTTGGAGACTTACTAGTAATAGGCTCTTTTGTAGTGATAGTGTTTATAAGTTTATTAGTCCAAACCCTCCTAACCCTATTGATGACAAGGATTTCAAGTGAATCTGGGCCATGAACATTACTAACAAACTTAAGATTTTTGGTGGATATACCATCATAATAGACTGCCATATATCTCTATGCTAAATAGGATGAGGCTAATTGTTGAGTAAAGTTGTAAGTTCTGTAACCACCCTTATAAAGATATTATCCACATCTTTTGGAGTTCTCCTCAATAAACACACATGTGGAACTTCCTTTTCAGCAAGCACAATAGCCCTCTCTCATCAAATTCACTCCCCAAGACTTGATCCCTAGTCAATGATTTGAGAATGACTAAGAGATAAGTTGTTTGACAATTTTCTCACCTTTGGTTACTCTAGTTGCCTACTGCATATGACATATATGGAAGTGGATATATGAAAGTGTCGGAATGAAAACTTGTTCAATAGCGACAATGCTAGACCTTCCTTTGATAATGTCTATAATAAGGCAATATAAGGCAATGAAATATACTCATCTAGGTAATCCTTCATAACCATAGATCCAACACCATCTCCATCTCTTTCAAATAGGACCCACCTCAGGATGAGGTTTATAAACTCAATACTAATAGATCCTTCTTAGGAAACCCTGTTATTGGAGGTACAGGTGAACTCATTAGGAATAAAAGAGGTGACTGAATTATTGGCTTCTGCAAGGACTTTTCCATTGCTACAAACAATCAAATAAAAGTTGTTATACTGCTAGAAGGATCACTCTAGTGAAATAACATCATCTCTACCCTGTCTAGATAAATATTGACTCAAAAAGGTAATTCTCATATTGAAAAATAGAAACTTACATTTTGACTTCGTTGTTGATGCTTGGAGGTTTGTGTCGAAAAGAATATGAAACCTAGCAGTAGGGTAAGACCCTGTTGTTGATGCCTGGAGGTTGTGCCGAGAATAATAGGAAACGCAATAGTAGTGCACTACTTTATGAAGCAAAATTATGTAGCTGATGCTCTAGCTAAAAAATGAGCAACAAAGAAGCTCTTTGATAATATCAATCTTTTTACAATTTCTCTTATATATGCCTTGTAACGTGTTTAGGAATACATTTTAGGAACTTCTTATATTAGGAATGTGAAACTTTCTCTTAATGATCAAAACTCCACTTCTTTCTTTTTGGATCCTGACTAATAGTCAGCTATGTAATGTTTCTATTTTAGCTCTCTATGTATGTATGAATGTATGTATGTATGTAAGAAATTGTCCTCCCACTTTACACAAACAGATTAGTTTTCATGAATTAACTAAATGGACTTAGAAACAAATGAATTGCCATGTCCCACTTAGAGGTGAAGAGAAACCTCAAAGCCCTTGAAATGATTCCGACAGTTTGGAGCTTGATTATAGAAAATTTTGATATCATGCATAATTACTGAAAATTTTAATTTTGAGTATGTCGAGATACATAATTAGCTTTCGATACATCCAACGAAGATACGTTTTTTCCTCTGTAAATATATATAATTAGCTCCTGATAATTTTTTTTTATTTTGGATCTGTCGAGATACATAATTAGTTCTCGATATATCTAACGAAGATATATTTTTTTTGTAAAGACACATAATTAGCTCCCGATATATTTTTTCGATTTTAGGTCTGTCGAGATACATAATAGATCCAACAAAGATACATTTTTTCCCTTTGCATCCAATGAAGATACATAATTACTTGGGACTTTTGTAATTACTTTGTAAGGGTGGAAATTTGTGTAAATATAATAAACGCAAAAGGGCGTAAAATGTCATTCAATTATGTAAAGGAATAATTACATAAACTAGCATACCCAAGACATTAATTACAAGTAATAGCAATAATTTCTCAAAATTACAACTAATAGAAAAAGTAGCAATATTTTACTTTTTTCATTATCAAGCGCGTGACTTTTACCCATATATTTTCACTATCCTCTTTTCACGCCACGTTATCTTCTCATAACCCTATTTTCATGCCATTCATAAAAATTTTAATTCTCTCCAATATCTCTCTTCTGCTATTTTTTTTTTTAAATTCCGCTTTTTCTTTCTGATTCTTGATAAACGTTGTTTGCATCTATTAAGATAAGTTGATCTTACAGTTAATGCATTTTATCTTTTTCATATAACTTTTTTTTGTAATTTTTTTTGGCATTATTTTTCCACATTCTTCTACATTTCGAATTGGGAAAATTTCAAAAATTTGGGGTTATTTTATTTTGAATTGGAAAAATTTTAGAAATTTGAGATTTTTTCTAGCCTATTTCTTCAAATTCTGATAAAGTACTAACCTATTTCTTCAAATTCAGATTTTTTCTCTCAAATTCTTGATAAACATTGTCCCTATCTATTAAGATAAGTTGATTTTATAGATAATGCATGTTATCTTTTCCATATAAGTTCTTATATGTAATTTATTTTCGACATTTTTTCCACATTCTTCAACTTTTTTGTTTTGGGGGTTTTTATTTTTTATCTTTATTTTTGTGTGTTGAAATTATTGAGGCATTGTTTTTCCACATTCTTCTATGTGGTGATTTTTTGGAGTTTTTTATTTTTGTTTAATTTTTGTGTGTTGAAATTTTTAGAGTTCCACTATAATGGCAGAACATGCAAATCGTAGTAGTTAAGTTAAAGGAAGGTGTTAGCATTGAAGAGTTGAGATCGAAGCAGCGTAACAATCCCGTAAAGACTGTGGAAATCATAAAATAGAAAGTACTGGCAAAATCATTATCCCCCAAATTCACAAAAATTTAAAAATCGATGAAAAAAAGAAAGTCAGATAAAAAAGCAAAATCTAGTAAAATTGCAAGTCCTGTTTCATCTGATTTTAAATCTGAAGAAGAGAAAGTAGAGGAGGTATTTTGATATGTATAAAATTTTATAGTTTCTGGATAACATGATCATATATGTATTTTATATAAACATTTTATAAAGTGTTTATTTTTTAGTTTTGTTGCTAATGTGTTGATATCCATCTGTTATATCTAAGATTTTAGTTTGTATATAGTTTTGTTACTGATAATAATTATATTTTGTTATGTATAATATATTTTAGATATGTATTTTGTATTTACGGTATGTGTAAGATATTTATATTTGTTACTGATAAAGTTTGTAATTGATGTTCAGTTGTATATTTTATTTGTAAGTTAAATTTGGACCATTCATGTATTCATGAAATACATATGCATATGTTTCAATGTAAATATAATATGTATATTGTAAATACATAAGTACCACTATTTTGATATGTAAATATTATACATGGTACAGGTTAGATATGTATTTATTTTGTTTATTGATAAGATATGTATTTGACTATGATATGTTCTTCTTTTTTATTGATAAGTATGATTTTTTTGACAAATTATGTATAAATAAAATACATATGTAATTTGTTTGCTTGGAATCATATGAAATGTATTTGTTACCTTTTACATATGTATTTTCTTATTTGTACTGCTAATATTTATATTTTTTGTTCAGTTGTATTTGTTTATAAAAAGTAGATGACAATGTATGTATATGTATATGTTTCAATGTAAATATAATATGTATATTGTAAATACATAAGCATCACTGTTTTGACATGTAAATGTTATACATGATATAGATCTTATTCGCATAAGATATGCTTCACTTTTGTGGGATTATGGTTCGAGGAAAGAAGAAGCGAAGGCACAAAGTGGTGATGAAGCACCAATGAGGCATCCTCGAGAAATTGGGATAACAGAAGACACTGAAGTGCATGATATTTGATGTGTATTTTATTTTGTTGAAGTTTACAACAGTTAACATTAGGTGGATACACAATTTTTTGAATATTTCTTAAGTTTCATATGTTAGTTTAACGTTCTAAGATGATATGTTAATGTTTCTTTACTGTTATATTAAGTTTGTTGATGTTTAATCTTTTAAACTCCAATATTTTCATGGTTAGTTTATGTAAATGTTAGTAATTGTCTTTATGAACTTTTCTTCTACCCAGTTTTTCAAATGTATTTATTCTAAGGGAAAATGCATTGTTTCCACCCGAAACTATACCCAAAAAGTCGAAGCCACACCTAAACTATACTAGTGACCTATTACACACCTAAACTATAAAAAAGTGAAACCATTTACACCCTGTCAGGCTACCACCATTTGCATGTGGTGTAGTGTTTTACACGCGCCGCCACGTCAGCACCACGTCAGTAAAAAGTATCACTTTTTTATAGTTAATGTGTGTAATAGGTCACTTATATAGTTTAGGTGTGGATTCGACTTTTCAACTATAGTTTGGGGTGGAAACGATGACTTTTCCCTTAATGTTTTTAGCCATTTACTTTTGTTATTTAATAGGCTGGACGCGCCTAAAATAAGTGTAATACACGCGCCTTAGAATGAGGATTGCGGGGAGGTAATAATATCACTTTTTTATAGTTAAGGTGTGTAATAAGTCACTAGTATAGTTTAGGTGTGACTTAGACTTTTCGAGTATAGTTTAGGGTGGAAACGATGTTTTTTCCCTTATTTTAATACATATGTATTTTCCAGTTATGATTATATACACATATGTATTTTTATAGATTTGCCCATATATTTTTGAACTATACATAGTTATTGTATTCTTATGCAGAAGTTCATATAAATTTATGAGTCATGTGTATTTATGAATAATACACATGTTCATTCTAGTGTACATATGTATTTTTAATAAAACATACTTACTTTTTACAAGTCTGAAAGTATATTTTTCCTGATATGCATTTGTAATTTTGAAAAATACATATTTATGATTAATACATATGTTCATTCCAGTTTGCATTTCTATTTACATCTAATGTAAATATATATTTTTTGAAATACGTCTCTCTCTCTCTATATATATAAATTAAATTAATCAAACTCTGCAAAATAATTGCAACATTTGAACTATAACAAAGTAAAAAGTTCAAAATTTAGAATGACATAATTCTTAATGAAAAAATTCAGCAATTGTATTTTGACTAAAAACATCAGTGAACTTATCATTTGTTGTATTTCCTATATGAACGCATATTGTGACCTTTAAACCCACATGAACTACAACAATTTTTATTTTTCTTTTCGAACATATCTCTTCTGGATTTACCACGAACAATGCATCATGTGACTTTCTAAATTTTTTTCACACTACCCCATAGACGCCACATACATACATAATGTGGTACATTATTGTACACATCAGCAACAACTTCTATGATACCTGCATTAATTACGATCGAAAACTACGCACATATATTTTATTTCACCATATGCTTCCTTCAGATTCTTAAAGAACGAAGTTCAAGATGCATCATTTTCAGAATCTAGTACACCATATGCCAATGAAAATACATGTCCTGTATATTAAAAAAATACATATAAGAATACATGATTTTTACACAAAATACTGCATATGTATATTATAAATACATACAGCTGAAAACATATGAAACTGTTAGTGAACACATAAACGTACTGCCTATGTATATTATAAATACATACAACTGGAAACATATGAAACTGCTAGTAAACACATAAATGTACTGCATATGTATATTATAAATACAAATAGCTGGAAACATATGTAATCTTCATAATGTTATTTATATGTCCATCTACAAGAGTGTTTAACAAGAACATGTATGCTTTCCACTGTCAATCTCCAGAACACAAAAAAAAAACAGTAAAAATAAAATTAAATATCAAATACGTACTATATACAATAACTAATTCGTATATACAAAACTGCAAAATGAATTCCAACGAAAAGAAATCTTTTATTCGAATACTAGTTATCATCGACTAAAATTCAAATTTAACGTATAACAATTGTATCTCAATTTTCACATTACATAACAACACAGATAAATTTGAATTTTAAAAAAAAAATTCGATCAAATTATTTCTTTTAGAACTGATAAAATTCATATACGATCTCAGATTTTTGAATTCCGTGACTGTTACGCAATTTTGTTACAAGTTTTTTCAGTAATTTTGTAATTTTATTTTATGAAACACACAAATAGAATCAAGTTTGTTTAAATCTCAAATACGTGCTACATACAACAACTAATTCGTATATACAAAGCTGCAAAACCAATACAAACGAAAAATAATTTTAGTCGAACACTAGTTATCCTAAACTAAAATTCAAATTTAACGTATAAAAATTGCATGTCAACTTTCAAATAACAGAACAACAAGAACAAATTTGAAATTGAAAAAAAAATCGCTTAATCCATTTTTTACGAGAACTGATAATATTCGTATAAGATCTCAAATTTTTGAATCGCGCGACAGTTTGTTACAAGTTTTTCAGCAATTTCGCACTTTAATTTTATGAAAACCACAAATAGAATAGAGTTAGTTGATCAGTATCTGTAATTGGACCATTGTATTTTTAATATTTTCTTGTAAACTTTCGTCGATCAGCAAAAAAAATAACATAAAGAAAAACATTTTGAATTTGAATCTGTATTTTGAATTTGATTTGAGTTGCTGATTATGGAAAATATTTTTTAAATTTCAATTAGTAGTTGTAATTTAATGGTTGTGGTAAAAAAAGAGTTTTATAAGGTAAAAGAATCTGTAAAATTAAATGTGTCATAAATTAAGTAACACATGCCATAAATTAAGGAACAATTTTTTTCCTTATTTAACTCAAACAGATTAGCATTAAATTAGGAAGGGAATCTCTGATTGTATATATATTTAAATAGCAACAGTTTACTGAAATATAAAATACATATTGCTATTTTTTATAATTTTGAAACAGTTGCTATAAAAGTTACAATTAAGGCTCTATAGTTGATATTTTTGAAATTTTCCCTTATGTAAAATGGTGCAAAAATATCTTCCGTCCATTTCTTGGGCCTAAAATGTCCTTCCCATTTATCTATTGAGCCTAAAATGCCCTTCTCACCTACCTATTGGGCCAATTTTGTCCTTTTATTTAGACAAATTACATGAAAAGGTCATCCTTAAAACTTATTTACATAAATAATACTAATACGTTTTCAATATTATAAAAATAAAACATTTTTTTTTACGTATATAGCCATTTAAAAATAATCAAAAAAAATAATTATAATTTCTAATTTAATGTTATAACTAATCATCAATTCACCTTAATTTGCGAGATATATTTTCAATCTTCAAATTGAAAGTGGAAAAGATAAGGAAAAATACAAAAAGTAGCATACTTAAGACTATAATTACAATAAATAGTAACACTTTTGTAAAATTACAATTTATAGCAAGAGTAACATTATTTTACTCATTAACTAGGCAAGTGCATGTTTTACTCTCACTACTTTATATTTTTCTATTTTCACTTCACTATTTCACCTTCTCTAAATATAGTCATATCTTTTACCCTTTTTTTTTCATCTTATTTTTTATTTTATTTTATTTTTAGTTTTTTATTTCCACTTTATTTTCTCTCTTCTATTTCTCTTTTCTTTTTCTTTTTTCTTTTTTTTTTGTTTTCTTTTTTTTCTTCCTTTTTCATATTTGAAGATAATTATCTCCATGATTTTCAAGCTTTCAAAATAAAACATCATTATTGTCTTTCACTCTCTTATATCTCTATCTTTTTTTTCTTATTAGTTTTTTTTCATCT
>NC_061117.1:193276779-193285354 GCF_002878395.1 Capsicum annuum | reverse complement strand
CTTTTTTTTGTTTTTTGTTTTTTTCTTTTTGTTTTTTCTGTTTTTTTATTCTTCTATCTCTAACTTTTATTTTGAAAAGACAAATATGTATATCACATACACATATTAAAAAAACATACAAAATACATAGCCATACAAATCTGGATATGTATTTACAGTACAAAACATACATATGTATTTACGAAATACATATTAAATTCATATTAAACAGTAACAAACATAACTATACTATATATGTTCATATGTATTTGTGAAATAAAAAGGTGACTCATATAAAATAAGAATATACATATTGATCAGGTATGTATTCTATAAATATATATGTAGAGCTATATGTATTTTATACGGTGTTGGATTTGTCTTTGAACTGTATATACTATGTCATTTTAGAGGGTAACATATGTACTTATTTGTTTTCTTTTACTGTTTTAAGATATGTATATGTATTTTTTTATTACCTATATGCATATGTATATAATTGTCATTTTTGTTATAGAGATTTTGTGTCCTATATGTTTATATATACTTGTGAGTCAGATATGTATTTCTGTAAATACATATGCAGATATATAGGTATGTTTTTTTACCGTAAATACATATGCAGATCTGTATGTCTAGTTATTTTGTATATTTTTTGAATATGTATATATGATATAGATATTGTCTTTTAAAAATAAAAGATAGAGATAGAAGAGTAAAAAAAAATTAAAAAAAAAATAAAAAAAAAAAACAAAAACAAAAAATAAAAATTCAAAAAAAAAGAAGTGAAAAAGGAAAGAAAAAAGAAGAAAGAGAAATAGAAACTAGAAATAGAAGTGTAAAAACAAAAGCGAAAAAAAAAAGAAGAAAGCGAAATAAGAGTAATTTATGAGAATTTAATTAGATGGGATAATTATTCTTTATTTAACTCAACTAATTTGAGTAAAACAAGGACAGTAAATCTTGTTGTATATGTATTTGTATAGCAACAGTTTAGTTAAATACAAAATTTTCACTTTCAAATCTTTCTATCTCTTATATTCAATATTTAAATATGTTTAAATAAACTAAATATTCTATTATTTGCTCATGTGTGTCTTGTTTTATTTTCATGTATGTTAGTCATCTAATATTATTTTATTATGGTTTCTTTTTAATTCTAATGTAACTAGGGAAAAGATATAGGAGAACCAGTAAAAATATAAAGTTGAGAAATATTTCTCTTATACGTCAAAATTGAAAAGATGATTGCATAAGGCTTAAGCAAAGGCCCAGCCTGGAGTAACAGCCAAAATGGTTAGCTCATTAGGATTTTGGTGATGTTGGACGGTCAAAATCGAAAAGATTTCATCTTTTTACCTAATCTGCCTATAAAATTAACCCAATTGATCAACCCTTAATTTATACTATATTTTGTGTGTCACTTGACTAGGACGCCTTATAGAGAAAAGGTGATCTCTATTGTCTCGAGTTTCTTGTATTTGAAGAACATATCTTTTTCTTAAAAATAAGTAATTCGATGTTTATATTAGGTTCGATTAAATTAGGATTTGTGCAATGAATGGCCTATTGTTGGAACCGCACTTCCAGCATGTTTTTCATTTAAAATTTTTAAACGATCGAAGTAAAAGTGAAGGGATTGTAACTATTCCACCACAATTCATGTTGGTTACTTGAACCGCTTTTGCAAATGGGTTTAAAGAGCTGTTGTGATGTTCTGTCAAGAGATGAATAGGTGTCCAAAAAATTCAAGAATTTGGAGAATTCAGTAATCGGTAGCGTTGAAAATGAGAATTTAAGGGGTGGAAAAGACCATATTGAGACTGATAACATAGCATTTCACTTTGTTTTTAATAAATATGTTATGAGTACGACAGAAAATAACCATATTGAGACTAATCATAAACCAAAAAATTATCCTTTGCAGCAAGTCTGGAGGCTAATATTCATCAAAGAATATTTTGGGGTGCCTTAAAATAGAAATATAAAAAGTTTCCTTACCTTTGAAGAGTAACAATGTATTTAGGCTGGATTTCAATAATTGACATGTGATGAATATGCATGATGCTAATGTAACATGATTTTAAGGCCAAATTCATCGGTGACCTTCTAAACTTGGCACGAACTTTCACTTAGGCACCTCAAGTGGATATTGTTCACTTTTAGCACCTCAAGTGACCATAAAGTGTGTCACTTTGACACCTTTCGATATCAGCTCTGGTGCGTGGGTCACACTTGTTGTCAACATGGATTACCTGACCAATTAATTTGTGCCATCTAATCTTACATTGCCACATCATTATATATACACAAAATTAGTTTTTTTTTTTTTAAAAAAAGGCCAAAATACATGACAATTACATCCAATGAATTAATGACACATGTTTTATTCCCTAAATAATTACAAAAAAGCTCCCCCACATTGTCTTGTCCAACCAACTTTCTTTTAGCTTAAACCTCCATTAATGGAGATTGAACTTTTCAATAATGATAAACATATCTTCTCATTCTCTAACAATAATAGATCTACATTAATAGCTTCACGAATTTTAAATACATGCTGAAAAATACGGAGAAGGCTGAGGTTAGTGTTCAATTAGAAAATTAATTAACAAAAGAAAATATAAATACGAATGGGAGTTACTTGAAACTAGAATTTTAGATACATGGGAAGGAGAGACATGGGAATTTCAAATACAGTGAAGTTGAAGAATGATTTGAGAGACATGGGAAGGAGTGAGCTGGAAGTGGAAGGAGCAAGAAAAAACAATATGAAACTGAAAAAAAAAATGCAAGTCTCCAATTACACAATAATGAAGCAAAAAACATGATATTGTGAGCTTGACCTCCAAGAATTAATGGAGCAAAAATTAATTGTGTTACGAAAAAGAAAAAAAATACTGAAAAATTAACGGATGAAGACGGGGATGGAAAAAAAGAGTGTGAATAACATCTTTGTTTATTTAATAGAGTGAGAAATTACATATATTGAGCCTTGATTTATTGCTACGATGTGTAATGAATCTTGATTGTCATTGGGTCGTTGTTAGTGTGTTTATGGTGTAATGGTGGAGAATTGAGATTAGAGGTTGTGTTCCGTTGATGTTAATAGAGTGAATATTTTGTTAATGAAGTGAAATTTTTTTTGAGTGTTGATTTCACCTTTATTAATGAAGGTTAAGCTAAAAAATAGGTGTGGAGAAGACAATGTGGGAGAGAAGATGTAAAATTACGAAAATACTTCTAAAAACTTATAAAAATATCCCTCAAACGCGTTTAAAAGCGAGTGTAATACACTCTCCTTGCTGATTCAGCAAAAGGTGCCAAAATGACACTTTATGGTTACATGAGGTATCAAAAGTGAACAACGCTCACTTGAGGTGCAAAAGTGAAAGATCGTGCCAAGTTTAGGAGGTTGTGGATGGATTTGCCTGATTTTAAACAGCATGTGCATGTGACCAAGCATTGGATATCAAAAAGGATAGTTTAAAGTGTTTGCTAAACTATTTAGGAGAAAAAGAGTGTTTTTGGATAATAGCATAATTATTTTCAGAGGTGAAATAAGTAGCTTTTTCCGCAAGTAAAAGTAGAAATCATTCTCCAAAAATTAAACTGTTTTTAATATTTCTCTTGACAAATTGTTATTTTAATATTAATAAAATTGCTTTTTTAAATTGATAAGTTAAATATAAATTGCCTAAAAATATTTTTAAAAAAATAAAGCAAAATTTGAAATATCTATATCTATAATCTATAATCTATAATCTATAATCTAAATCTATAATCTATAATCTATCTATAATCTATATTTATCTATAATCTATAATATATATAATCTATAATCTATATCTATAATCTATCTATAATCTATATTTATCTATAATCTATTATCTATAATATATTAAAAGTGTGAAGAGCCTTAAAAATGTTGTTTGAACCTTTTGCCCTTCACTAAAAGTCCTTAGTTTAGACAAAATCATCTTTTCACTATTTTTTTCCTAATATTTAAGAGTTAAAAACTAATAAAGTATATTTATTGTAAAACCTTTTTCTTATTAGAAGTCATTAGAATTTCAATATTTTTTCCTAATTTAAGAGTTGAAAATTAATTAAATATATTTATGGTAAATTTTTTCCTTATTAAAGGTAATCAAAATTAATGACAACTAATACTTTTTCTATTAGTTTAAGAATTCTAAATCAACTAAATTTTTTATTTTAAAAACATTTGAAAAATCTAGAAATAAATATAAAACTATTAGAATAAAAATTTTTTAAGAAGTATTAGACTTTTAAAAGTTTTAAGTACGTAATAAGAATGTAATCAATAATTTTGTAAAGATTTGACTTTACAAATAAGAAAATTTTAAATATAAAAAAATAAAAATAATCGTAACACAAATATTGTTTATGTTTACATTATTATATTAAAGTGTGACGAATTTTTGAAAAGTAATTTAAACGTTAAATTTTATTAAAAATCTTCACAATAAATAAAATAATTTAATTTTAAATAACGAATCGTTACACGTGCAGTTACCTAGTTAGTATAAGAATCATGAAACCATGATCAACTGGAAAAGAATGAAAAACCATATATTATACTCCTACTGTGATAATTCCCCAATAAAGAAAGTAATCAGACACAGCCTGGAAATAAAACAACACAACAGTTGGCAAAAGGATTAATTAGACATTAGGGAGAAAAGAGAAAGTGATAAATATACCTTACTTAACACTTTATTCATTAATCTCCACCAAATTAAACATAAATGGCTTAATATATATTGACAAACTCTTAAATTTGATGTAAACTTATTTAGACACTCGAATATAATTTGTTCTAATTAATTAGTTTGAACACATGAATATTGATGATATCGTGTTCTTATTAGATATTTTCAATTCAATTTTTAAAAATAAAAAACTTTACTGATGATATCATGTTCTTATTAGATATTTTCAATTCAATTTTTGAAAATAAAAAACATTAGGTGAGTTTTAGAGTTTCCATTACGTAAGTAAATTAATCTATTTTAATCTGTCACGTCCTTTTATTATATTGAGTCAAGATAAAATCGATTTCTTTTATTAGCCATGCACGTTCTTATATGCCGTAGAGAACGTACAGGCCTCTATATAGCATAAAGATATAAAGCTAAAGCCAAACGTAGATTATTGATCTATAACTTTAATCAAAAGAATAATCCTAGTAGTTACTACTTATTAATTATTACTAATTGATCGCTGGAAAGTTGAATAAAAAATGCAAAAGAAATATCCAACCTATCATTACTTTATGGAGTACCTCTTATTTCAAAAGAACATTCTTTTATAGTTTTGCCATTTCTGATCTTGGAAGCAATAGTTTTTTGTCCAAAATTTCCTCACAAGACATGATTGATAAATACTTCCTTCGTTATTAAATATTTATCATTTTTTTGACTTGCATGTCTCTTAAAAAAAAAATTAACTCAGAGGTTGATTTGACTAGATTACTCTTATTTATTACTCCTCTCTATTTAATATTTCTTTTTGTTACATTATATTAACTTTTCATTCAGTTAATCCTTTAAATTTAGAAGTAACAATGATCATATAGAAACTCAAAGAAAGCATGTTACTCTACAACATGAAATAATTATCCGTGCAAATGAAACAAGTAAAATGAATACTTCTAATGCTATAATTACTGGCTTTTCAAGAAACTTTTCACACTCTATGTTTGCTTGTTTTGATAGTTGAATAACTCCTATTATTGGTATCGAGATTAGTAAGGTTACCTTGTTCAATATACCTACTAAATTGTTGCTACAACACACCATTTTCCTTTAGCAAGATTTAAACTTAGGGGATTTTAATCAAAATAACGGCATCCCGCTGGACATATATATAAAAATGATATACATGCACATATGCTGATAAATTCTCAAACCGTTGGATATACAAATTGATTACAAGGTCTCATGTAAATGATCAACTATGTCTTTTATATAATACATGAAATCGTATAGAAGTTGTTTGTGCTTGGATTCTCACGAAAACTTATACAAAAAAAAATAGTGTAGAGTTAGACAAGAACCTCGGTGATGAATTGAACCGAATAAAAAAAAGCAAAACGTCGTCACCGGAAACTCAACGGAAACCCGAACTCAACTCGACGCCTTTTTTCCTTTATTTTTTCCTCTCGTTTCTTTGTGTTGTATTTTCAGTTTGTTTCAATGATGTTTTTCTTTTCTTCTGGTTGTCCGTTTGTGTGTTTATATAATTGGGGAGTGTATGTGTGTGTTGTGCGCATGGGGAGTTGGGCGTAATATAAGAAAAGTGGAAGACATGGGGAGAATTAAGGGGAGTGGGAAGATTGGGTAGTTTTAGTTTTTTTTTAATTTTTTTTTTAATATTTTAAATAAAATAAAAATGATAAAATCTATTTAAAACTAATATGATATAAATAAGTTAAATAGTTAGTCTTAAATATGATTAAGAAATAATTTTTTAAAAAATAAATAATAAAAAATAAAAGCTTATTAAACTGTGGCTCTATTTTTGTAGTTTTTAAAACTTTTAACAAACCTTTTAAAATAAGATAAATTTAAAATATCTAATTTACATTTAAAAAAAATAAAAAAATTGAACACTAAAATGATATAAAAATATTAGGTTTGGTAAAAAATTAGATGTTTACGGAATGCCCCTCTTTGCTTGGAAATATGGAGAATTTTCAAGCAAAGAAGTAAACATGACTAATTTTTGGCCCAACCATTTATTCAAAAGTAATACATAAATAAGTAGGATAGAGGTGTGACCGAACCCTGGCTTTGGACATCCTACATATCTCGGGTTCTAAGAGAATCGGGTCACATATAGTTCAAATGGGTGTAAGACTGAAGGAATGAGTTAGAGAGTCGATTTGAGGTCTAGTCGAGTTTCCGGTTCGTGGTTCCTTTTATTACATCAGAAAATAACAAGTGAAACTATAAATGAAAAATACAAGCTCCTATCTATTCTATTTGTCTTGATTCTCTTGCTTCAGATTTTCCTCTTGGATTTTCAGTTATCGCGTCACCTTTTTCTGGTGGGTACCTTGATTTCAAGATTTAATCTTGAAGTTAGGATTTGAGACTTGAACTTGCAACTTGGATTGAGTCATTGACACTCTTCCAAAGGACAATTCGTAGAATAACTTTAGATGCTTGTTCTCTTGATCAGAAGCTAAAAGATGTCTCTTGAGATGTTGGGCCGCTACGAATACAAAGCTGACTCTAACTATCTTCAAACTGATCATTCTTCTATATTCTGACTGGAGATGAAATTCCATTCTCGGCATCAAACCTGTGCTTTGCAGAAAAACCTGCAAGCCATCAAAGAAAACAAAACAGAAAGAACAAAATTTTTTGCCCTAGTTTGTACTAGGAAAATTTTGTGATTTATTAGAAAAATTATAAATTAATAAATGAAAATGATAGGGATCTAGGCTAGGTACGCAATAAAATTAAAACCCTATTCTCAATAATGCAACCAAAGAAAGTTATGCCTTATGAATGCATGAAAAAGAGTTAGGATATTTGCTTCTTAAAATGCAACTAGGGATTGTCATACTCTATGAAGACATAAAGAAAAAAAATAGGAAGGTTTGTTTCCTAAAATATCAACGAGGAGATGACGCCCTATGAAGACGAAATAAAATATCAACTAGGGGATGGCGCCCTATGAAGACGGATAATAAAAATTAGGAAATGGTGTTTCTTAAGATGTCAACTAGGGGATGACGCCCTATGAAGACGAAATAAGATGTCAACTAGGGAATGGTGCCCTATGAAGATGAAATAAGATGTCAACTAGGGGATGACACCCTATGAAGACGAAATAAGATGTCCACTAGGGGATGGCGCCCTATGAAGATGAAATAAGAGGTCAACTAGGGGATAACACCTTATGAAGACAAGAAAAGATGTCAACTAGGGGATGACGCCCAATGAAGACGAGAAAAGATATTAACTAGGGGATGACGCCCTATGAAGACGAAATAAGAGGTCAACTAGGGAATGATTCCCTATGAAGACGAGAGAAGATGTCGACTAGGGGATGACGCCCTATGAAAATGAGATAAGATGTCAACTAGGGGATGACGCCCTATGAAGATGAATAAAATGTCAACTGGGGGATGGCGCCCTATGAAGACGGATAAGAAAAATTAGAAAATGGTATTTTCTAAGATGTCAACTAGGGGATGGCGCCCTATGAAGACGAAATAAAATGTCAAATAGGGGATGACACCCTATGAAGACTAAATAAGATGTCAACTAGGGGATGTCGCCCTATGAAGACGATATAAGATGTCAACTAGGGGATGACGCCCTATGAAGATGAAATAAGATGTCAACTAGGGGATGACGCCCTATGAAGACGAAATAAGATGTCCACTAGGGGATGGCGCCCTATGAAGATGAAATAAGATGTCCACTAGGGGATGACGCCCTATGACGATGAAATAAGATGAGGATTTTTTTGTTAGAAGAGAAAAAAAGTACCCCAGTTTTGAATATGAAGGGTTTTATTATTATTATTATAATTATATTGATACGAACTTAGAATT
>NC_061117.1:193270348-193276679 GCF_002878395.1 Capsicum annuum | reverse complement strand
TCAAATAGGGGATGACACCCTATGAAGACTAAATAAGATGTCAACTAGGGGATGTCGCCCTATGAAGACGATATAAGATGTCAACTAGGGGATGACGCCCTATGAAGACGAAATAAGATGTCCACTAGGGGATGGCGCCCTATGAAGATGAAATAAGATGTCCACTAGGGGATGACGCCCTATGACGATGAAATAAGATGAGGATTTTTTTGTTAGAAGAGAAAAAAAGTACCCCAGTTTTGAATATGAAGGGTTTTATTATTATTATTATAATTATATTGATACGAACTTAGAATTATAGGAGCATAACAAAAGAGAAAATTTAAGAAAGCTTAACTTTGCTATACTTATTTTTCCCAATAAGCTTCACAAGACTACTTTGCCCCTGTTCAAGCAAAGGAAAAAAAATTGTAAGTTTCAAAATTGGTAGTTGGTTTGTGTCCTTGAATCCCTTGGAGGTTTGCCTTATCCCTTCCCTAACTTGATATGATTGATTCAACTAATTTGTTGGAGAGCTTGAATCTTTATCTTTCAAATTCTGTTGCATCTCTGTTTGTTTCAGTACGATTCTGTTCTTCATTTTCAAATGCTTCACTTGTAACACTTATCTTAACTGGCTCCCTGTCCTTGTCAAAGTGGTGTACGCCCAATAATCTCTTCTCAATTTCACTGGGAGCCATGGTCAATTTTATGCGTCTTTCTTTAT
Source organism: Capsicum annuum (assembly GCF_002878395.1). Taxonomy (NCBI): domain Eukaryota; kingdom Viridiplantae; phylum Streptophyta; class Magnoliopsida; order Solanales; family Solanaceae; genus Capsicum; species Capsicum annuum. The sequence continues at coordinate 193,275,973 of NC_061117.1, read as the reverse complement.
TTTGCACTTAATGCAAGACTTATGCATAAAAAAAATAAAGCGTGTAAAAATGAAATAAGGAAAAGTCAAAAGAAAAAATAAAAGGATTATGTTTAAATAGAATGTATTTCTAACAGTAAAGGAAAGAAGCTTATTTGGAGGTGTGTATTAACTTCAATGAAGCATGACACGTAATTTGGAGTAGACATTTGACCCTTCAAAACTGTCTAATCTCAAATTAGGCTACACATTTCAATCAAATCAAATCATCCTTCTTGATCTTTGTCCTATCATGATAAACTTTGTTTGACTAAAGTTATCCTTTTAGGATTTTTACAATTGACCTCTCTAATTTTGGTTGTCTCGTTCATCATTGTCTTATGGCGCCCCTGAGGGTTTTCACCTATAAATTTTTTTTTCTTTTGATATCTTATGGTCCTCCATGGATTTTCACCTACAAGACTTTTTTTTTCTCTTTTTTTTTAAAAACTGCACACAAGGCTTGACATTCTCGAAAATTGATAGGAAGGTCTTTAATGGAATAAGGGACAAGGATTTTTAGGATAAATTACAACTTAGGAGTCATATAAAAGTGATAGTTGGATATATGTCTTGATTTCTTTAAATACCAATTTTTTTTTTGAATCATCTTGTGGGTGCCTCCATGGGTTTTCACCTATAAGAAGTTTTTTTTTGGCCCCAAAGAGGAAAAGCAAGGAAAGGTAAATAAAGCTTGAAGGGCTAACAAGAGATTAACGATATTTAGTTAAGTAGAATGATGACCTTTCGTCATCTCAACTTGAGAATGTTAAGTACAAGTGTGTCAAATATAATATCTTTTGACTGAATCGGTATTGATGACTTTTTCTGCCATTTTACCATCCATATCCGCAAGTTGCAAAGCTTCATTTGATAATACTTTTTTAACTATGTATGGACCTTGCCAGTTTGTAGCAAACTTTTCTTTAGCCTCTTCTTCATGTGGAAGTATGCGTTTTACAACAAGTTGGCCGACCTCGAATTTTCTAGGATGTACCTTCTTATTATAAGATCGCACCATCCTCTGCTGGTATAATTGGCCATAGCAAACTGCCGTCAACCTTTTTTCATCTATTAATGATAATTTTTCTAGTCTAGACTTGACCCATTCAGTATCGTCAATCTCTGCTTCAACAATGATTCAAAGTGAGGGAATTTCGACTTCTGCGGGTATCACCGCTTCTGTCCCATAGACTAGTAAATAAAGAGTTGCGCCAGTCGATGTATGAATAGTTGTACGATATTCTAAAAGAGAAAATGGTAATTTATCATGCCACTGTCGAGATCCTTGGACCATTTTCCTAAGAATCTTTTTAATATTCTTATTCGCTGCTTCAACGGCTCTATTTGCTTTGGAACGGTAAGGTGTAGAATGATGATGCACAATCTTGAATTGCTCGTAAACCTCCTTCATTAGATGACTTTTGAGATTGGTTGCATTGTCCGTGATAATGGACTTCGGTATACCAAAATGACATATGATGTTGGAATGAACAAAATCCACTACTGTTTTCTTCGTGACTGATTTGAAAGTAGCAGTTTCTACCCAACAACAAACCCAATGTATTCCCACATAGTTAGGTTTGGGGAGGGTAGGATGTACGCAGTCTATATCTCTACCTCTAAAGAAGTAGAAAGGTTATTTCCAATAGACCCCTGGCCCGAGACACGGAATACCAGTAGTTTCTACCCATTTGGTGAAATAGTCAATAGCGACCAGTATGAATCGATGCCCATTAGAAGCTTTTGGTTCTATTGGACTGATTACGTCCATGCCCCAAGCAACAAATGGCCAAGGAGCAGACATAGGATGCAGCTCTGAAGGTGGAGAGTGAATCAAATCACCATGAATTTGGCACTGATGACACTTGCGAATGAAGCTAAAGCAATCTCTCTCCATAGTCAACCAATAATATCCTGCTCGCATAATTTTCTTTGCTAAAACATAGTCATTCATATGCTAACCACATACCCTCGAATGTATCTCATTCATGATTCTTTTAGCCTCCTGAATATTAACACATCTTAACAAGTTCAAATCTGGAGTTCGTTTGTACAGAATCTCCCCACTTAATAAGAAACCATTAGCAAGTCACCTAATAGTCCTTTTTTATCCGCGTTGGCATGTATTGGATATTCTTTTGACTTTAGAAAGCAATTGATATCATAGTACCATATTTCATTATCTGATTCTGCATCAATTATGTTGCAATAACCATGTTGATCTTATATTTGTATCTCCAATGGGTCGATATGCGTATTTCCTGGGTATGGGAGGATGGAAGCTAAGGTAGCCAGAGCATCAGCTAGCTTATTGTGGGATCTGGGAATATATCAAAACTCGATAGACTTGAACCTTTTGCTAAGGTCCTCTACGCATTGTTTGTATGGAATGAGCTTGATATCTCTCGTTTCCCATTCACCTTGAATTTGTCGAATGAGCAATTCAAAATCTCCCAACACCACTAGCTTGCGTACATCTAGATTTATTGCCATATTTAAAACCATGATGCAAGATTCATATTTTGTTATGTTATTAGTACAAAAGAAATGAACTCATACTATGGCGGGATGATGATGCCCAGTCGGTGAGACAAGAACCGCCCCAATTCCTACTCCTTTGACATTGACCGCCCCATCAAAATATAATTTTCACGCATAAATATCATCTTGAACTTCTTCCTCAATTTAATTAATCTCTTCATCAAGAAAGTAAGTTCGTAAAAGCTCATAATCATTGTCAATTGGGTTCTCTCCCAAATGATCGGCCAGTGCTTGTGCTTTCATAGCAGTACAAGTGGCATACACAATGTCAAATTTTGTAAGTAAAATCTGTCACTTCGCCAATCTGCCTGTGGGCATAGGTTTCTGAAAAATATACTTTAAAGGATCCATTCGAGATATGAGTAGGTTATGTAGGACGAAAGATAGTGCTTTAATTTCTGAGCAATACAAGTTAGGGCGCAACATGTCTTTTCTAAAAGAGTATATTTTACCTCATAACTCGTGAACTTCTTGCTCAAATAATAGATTGCTTGTTCTGTTTTGCCTGTGATATCATGCTGTCCTAAAACATAACCAAAAAAATTGTCCCTCACTGACAAATATAGAAATAAAGGCCTACCAGGTTCCAGTTGAACCAGTACTGGAGGATTTGCCAAATATTCTTTAATCTTAAATGACTCTTGACATTCGTCTGTCCATTGGATAGCAACATCCTTTTTCGAAAAACTTAAATATTGATTCACATATAGTGCTGAGCTGAGCGATGAACCTGCTTATATAATTCAGACTTTCAAGAAAACTCATGACCTCAGTTTTATTCTTCGAAGGCAGTAATTCTCGAATGGATTTTACCTTGGAGGGGTCCAATTCAATGCCTCTACGGCTAATTATAAAACTCAAAAGTTTTATGGAACTCCAAATGCACACTTGGATGGATTGAGCTTAAGATTATACTTTCGCAACCTTTCAAAGAATTTCCTAAAGTCATATACATGATCGACTTGTGTCTTGGACTTAATAATGACATCATCAACATATACTTCTACTTCTTTGTGCATCATGTCATGAAAAATAGTAGTCATAGCTCTCATGTACGAAGCTCCCGCATTCTTTAAACCAAATAGCATGACCCTATAGCAATAAGTACCCCACGGGGTGGTGAAAGTAGTCTTCTTTGCATCTGTTTCATCCATCAAGATTTGGTGATATCCGACATAACAATCCACGAAAGATTGGATCTCAAGTTTAGCATAATTATCAACAAAGATATGAATATTCGATAGAGGAAAGTTATCTTTAGGGCCTCTGATTTTACCATCTTTCTTTGGTACGGGCACCACATTAGCCAACTATGTGGTATACTGAGCGACCCTAATCACGTTTGCATTCAATTGCTTCATGATTTCCTCTTTGATTTTATCGCTCATGTCAATTTTAAACTTTCTTTGTTTTTGCTGGATCGATGAAAAATCAAGGTATGTAAGAAGTTTGTGGACTACCAAATCAGTTTATAAGACCAAACAAAAACATCTTTATACTCGAACAAAATCTGAACAATATCATTTCTGATATTTTGATTCGCATGAATACTTATTTTTATTTATGTAACCTCCTTACCAGTTTCTAAATTTATTATCTCGGTGTCATTTAAATTAGGTTTGGGCTTATCCGTAAAATTGATCCAATCCTTTTCTGACTTCCTTATCAGCTTCATCTTCATCGCATTTATCTACCGTTTGGTTTGCTGATTCGAGATTAAACAACTTTTTAGGATCTAAATATGAATTCCGCGTGCATGCCATGTTATCAGATCCAGTATTAACATAACTGAAATAAGAAAAGATAAAAAAAATGAAAATTAAAAAGAGAGAAGAAAAGATGAATTTACTATGAAACTTGAATTTCATTTCATTGAATTGGAAAGGATAGGAGGGTTAACATCAAAGCAGAGCAACTAAACTAAGTGGATTACAACCCTAAGAATAATCCAAAATTCAAAAGAAAGAAAAGCGAAACAATAAAATAAACTACCAAGACTCCTTCCTTGTAGGGAGAAGAGTGGCTTCCCAGTTAGTAAGCTTGGCATTTGGCCCGACGAATTGCACATCTGCCTGGCTAGGGCCTTCACCCATCTGAACCATGTTTACTTCATAAATCATTTCCTTAAGACCTTGACATATTTCATCCACATCCTTGTTAGCATATGGGTCTTGATTTCCTTCCTTTTGAGCTTTCGTGAAAGATTAGCTAATGTATGGAACCGAACTTATCAAATGCCAAGCCTTCTTTTTCTATTCTTTCGCCCATTTCCTATCTGCTGCAGTTAGATTAAAGCCTAAGCTAAAGGTGTTGTGGCTACCATATGGATCTACAGGGTTTATTATTCTTTACAGCGAAACCCCTAATCCTTTTCCCAATTCATAACCATTTTATAACATTTGGCTAGCCACCATGATTAAAGTAGAAAAGAGATGAGGCCCCGAAATTGGCGTGCCTTCCACAACTTGATCAGCTTTCACAATTTTGAAGGCCTGATAAATGGAAGATTCACAACCCCCTTTTGATTAAATACAAGGTACAAAAGGATCTCGATGTATGGGAAGGTCATTCTCTCCATGCATAATGATTTTCTGATTGTCGTGTTCAAACTTAACTACTTGATGCAAAGTAGAAGGTATGACTCTGGCCGTATGGATCCATGGTCTTCCTAAAAGTAGGTTGTAGGAAGTATTCATGTCTATTACTTGAAAGGTGATCACTGTCACGCCTCAAATCCTATTGGGGCGGACTGGCACCCGTAACTGAGGAGGCCCAGGAGAACCAATTCATAACCTTATACTTCCCATGCATACCTCTATGATAACCCAAAATTCGGACAACATCATGTCTTATATAAAAGAAAATAATCACCTGTATAAGCTCGAGCACACATATATATGTATATACAATACTTGGCCATTGGAGCCATCACGTCTATTAACAAAATACCACCTTGACTATAAATTAGGTCTACAAAGCCTCTAGATAATACACAGAGTTTAACTAAGGTCGGGACACACCCCGCCATATAACTAACTTTTATACAATACCAAAAGCGACTGA
>NC_061117.1:193255997-193267348 GCF_002878395.1 Capsicum annuum | reverse complement strand
GTCCATAACCCTATTTCCATCACTTTTCAATAACAACCAATACATATAATCCTCTATCACACATATACATATGGAAGAGAACAAAGGCAAACAATATTCATACCTTAGAATTCACCTCTTGATTATGCAATCCTGTTTGCACAAATAATAGGTGTCGTTCGAAGCTCTCAAGATGACAAATGCAGTTATCGAATTACTTTGGAATTTCTACGGTTGAATCAAAAGTAATTTAAAGGTCAAATTTGGCTAGGTTTGTTCTTTCTCAATGATTGATGATGAAAATAAGTTTTTGAACTCATATACATGTATATATACACATATTCCCGTCCATAATATAATAGGGAATGACCAAAGTTCCTTTAAAATTTAAATAATATCAAATCTGTCCTTTGGTGGACAGTTTTGATAAGCTAAAGTAGATCGACCATAACTCTTTGCTCCGATATTGGATTTGGGTGAAATTGGTATCGTTGGAAATATAATTCAAAGGGATTTTATTTCATATAAAGTAGGCCACCCAGTTCGTCCTGTACAAGGAGTTATGATCGTTTTAAGTTGACCCTAAAAATCTATTTTGAGAGACTGAAGTAAAACGAGTATAACTCCTTACTCAGACGTTGGATTTGGATGAAACCAATTGCATTGGAGAGAATACTCAAAGATATTTCTTTTCATAGGTTGCAGTTCTCCCAGTTCATTATATTAAGGGAGTTATGATCATTCAAAGTTGACCCAAAAAATTGGTTGGCCTCAGTAGTTTGTGTGCAGGAAATTTTCCTGCACATTTACTATTCCTAATATCCCGGCCACCGTTTTACAGTTTTGAACGTGCTCGATTATATCCGAAACCTATCCATTTTTGGAAATTTTTATATCGTTGGAAATCTTATTCAATAACCTTCACATGGAACCATCGACAGGCAAATTCCGGTATAAATAAAATAAAAAAAATTAATTTCATATAAATAAGACCAATACACGTACTTAATACGCCAATATATGTACTTGAATACGAGGTGTTAGAATCACAAACTCAACTGACCCAATAACCAAAACAATATCAATCTTACCAATTGTGTCTCATTTTGCACCATCAAAAGCTCGAACACATACATTATTGGATCGGATTCTATCTGGGCTGATTTTTAATTTTTGCAAAGTAGAGAGGGGACAGATATCTACTCCTGAACCTCCATCGATTATTACCCTTTTATGTAATATCCATCGTATTTGATATTTAGATGCAAAGCCTTGCTGTGGCCAGACCCTTCTGTAGGTAACTCTTCATCAGTGAAAGTGATTCTATTTGCTTTAAATATTCTACAAACCATCCTTTCTATTTGACAGACCGTAGTCTCCTTCGGGACGTATGCTTCATTCAACAACTTAATCAATGGATGATAATATTCTTTAGAATATAGCAGCAGGGATAACAATGAGATTTAAGCTGGGGTTTTCCTCAATCGATCGATAATGAAATAGTCTTGGGTTTTTATTTTCTTAAGAAATTCTGCAGTCTCTTCGTTTATGACAAGTTTTTTCATTTTCCCTTGACTATCTTTAAGCTATTTTGGTCTCCTTAATTCTTCTAGAGCATAGTATCTTCCTGATCGAGTCAAACCCCTTGTTTTGTTTGTTTCTTCCATGACCTCTTTTCCTTTGTACATCACAGTGGTTTTGTTGTAGTTCCATAAGATGGTTTTCAAGCTTGTCACTGGGAGTTGAACTACATGTCTTATGACAATTGGCTCTGTTATCTTTCTCATGTTGGTGCGTTGTTGGTCGAACCACGTGGGACCGCTCAGAACATATAGCTTTGGCCCATCTTGTGCTATTCCCTTTGGCTTTGCAGGAACATATAATATGATCTTTTCTGAATCTCGGGGTCTTATAATGGAACCCACTTCTTTCACGATTAGTGGTTCTCTTTGCATAGACAATAGTGCTTTACCCGGGTTTTCCTTCGGGGTACTTATTTCCATCACTGCTTGGCTTGTTGGCCTGTAGTCTCTATCATCAAAAGTTATCTCTACGACGTGTGTGTTACTATGATTGGAAAGTAGATTGTCGGCGACGTTCGACGCTTTCTCTTTTTTGTATTACGATTGCCTTGCTTTCAATTAACTTTTCAATGGCTCTCTTTAGATTCCAACAATTTTCCATACTGTGACCTTGGACATTTGAATAGTACTCACACCTTACATTAGGATCGAACCAAATTGCATTCGGATCCACTTTGAAGGGCAAAACAGGTTTAATCCATCCTAATTTGATCAATCTCTATAACAGGCTCGTATACGATTCTGCAATTGGGGTGAAGCTTTCCCTTGGCCTCTGTTCTCTTATATGATCTGTTTGAACATACGTATTACGAGGGGCTTGAAAATTTGGTTTCCGCAGATAAAAACCTTGTGGCGCAGGTGCCCATCATTATGGACGCTGAGGAGGTCGAGCATACACTTGAGCATTAAGAACAACAGGTTAAGGTGTATAATAATGTTGAGGAGGGCTGGGTTGCCCCTGTTGGACTTGATCGTAAGGGTAGCTCCATCATCTATGGGCATTGCCCGGTCCTGATGCTATCATGGATCCTTTCTCCTTCTTTTTCCGATTTTCAAAACCACCTGATCCACTCTGAATGTCTTGTGTAGTGGCCTTGAGGGCAGTCTGGCTAATGATTTTTCCTGATTTGATGTCATTCCCTACCATTTACCCAATTTTTATTGCTTCGGCAAAAGGCTTACCAACCGCGGCTAGTAAATGATGAAAGTAATCAGACTCTTGATTTTGGAGAAATATGTCAATCAATTCTTGGTCCTTCATTGGCGGTTTGACTCTGGACGCCTGTTCTCTCCATTTTATGGCATACTCTCAAAAACTTTTAGATGGTTTTCTCTTTATATTAGCAAGAGAAGTACGATCAGGGACAATATCGAGATTGTATTGAAATTTTTGTAAAAAATCTTGAGCCATATCGTCCCAAACATGCCAATGGGAGATGTCTTGATCGATAAACCATTCGGAGCCTATTCTCGTCAGACTTTCTCCGACATAGGCCATAAACAGCTCCTCTTTCCCTCCTGCTTCTCTGAGTTGATTGCAATACCTTTTTAAGTGGGCCACCGGGTCACCATAATCACTATAATTGTCAAATTTTAGGGTCTTGAACCCTATTGGCAAATGAACATTAGGGAACATACACAAGTCCTTAAAAGAGACACTTTTGTGTCCTCCCAATCCTTGTATATTTCTCATACTTTGCTCCAGACTCTTTACTTTTCTGGCTATCTCTTCTCGTTCTTCATTCATAATAGCCTTTTCAATCGCGATATGAGACTCAAGCTGATGAGTGGGCTGATATGAATTTACGGGTTTGAATGCCAATTCAGAAGGATGGACTTGATCATGATTCAGCTCGTCGATAGGCTTCTGTATCATTGATGGAAGATTTATATTAGTTGGCACGGCCGGAATAAAAAGCGGGTTATTCATGAACTATGGATTTGGAGGACGCATGGTGGATGTGCCAGCAGTGCTAGACACATTAGCGTATAGACCAAATCCAGGCGGATAAAGTGGATCATCGACTTGGGCTTGAGTAGAACTAGGATGATTTGCATTCGAAAGACCAGAAATGGAGGAAGATGGGCCTTGTCCATTCACCCAGACTGATACATTTCCGTAATTTATTTCTTTAATAACCTATTTTCCTCTAAAGAAGCGAACTCTTATGGAATTAACTGATCTCGACCTTCTTCGTTATCAGATTTTGTTCTATCTTTTTGAGTCATCTTTTTTTTTCCTTTATACCTTGTGTTGTACGGGTGAGATGCCAGCTTAACCACAGCTAACAACCTTACTGATTCTCTTATGAAACAGAAACAAATATGTTAGGATTTAGAGCTTTAAAAATATTGATATATTCATAACAAACTCACATGCCATGCACCTAAGTAATTTCAATCCTGAAATGAACTTAGGAAAGCCTTCTTGTCTCATTCGAGCTTTGGTGAATTAATTTTTACACTTATTATTTAACGCCAACATCTTAAAATTATTACTTGAAACTTGGGAAAATATTTGATCGCCCCCGCCGAGGGTTGCCTACGTATCATGTTTTACATGAATCAGATCATCATGTAGTTCATGGATATAGTAAATTTTTTTCAAAGATAAAGAGAATAAAAATTTGAAACAAATGCAAACTTTTCCATACATTTTCAACTGTTCTTAAAAGAAAGCTTTAATGAAAGGAAACTAAAATTATCTAAAACTAGAACAGACTCGAAATACTGGCGAAATACTAAACAAAAACCTATAAAGAAACTAACTCTAAGAAAACAAATACTAAAGGACTTTAATAATTATCATTAAGATGTCTTGCAACTTAATCCTCCCTCAGACTTGAGTAGATCCTGGATAATGCGTTTGGCAGATGTGGAGCGAGAGCACGTGCCTGATGACCCAGATCTTCATCATCTCGGTGAAGATACTTAGCATAAACATTAATTAAGGTTTTATTGAGCTGAAGTACTTCTCCCCTGGCTTCAGTCATATTCTCATGGCAGTTTCATACCCAATGCTGCGTAGTGCGGATGGTATGTTTTAGGTCACCTTCTTGTTCATCAAGGTCATCGATCTGATAGTGAAGCACCTGTCGTTCGATCATCCATCGGCTTCTCTCAACTTTAACTTCCTTCTGAAAAGTCATGAAGCGCCTCGTATTTCTCTTTTCTGTTCCATGAAAGCTTTTAGCTGAGCCTGAAGCTTTGACTGTGTGCTTGTCAGCAAGGCCTTCTCTTTCTTGAAATCACTCAATTGCTGCTCTATAGCACCAGTGGCAATATCCAGGCCTTCTTATAGGGCATGAATGGCAACATGGTTCTCTTTCTCAATCTCCTTGTGAATCGACCTAATTCTGGCCCCAAATCTCGCCTCAAAATGAACCAATTCTTCTCTAGCCCTTTCCAAATTTGTATTTAAGACGTGCAGAGTAGACTGATAGTTCTCTTCTACCTCTCGTCGAGCCTTCTTAATTCTGACTTCAATCTCTGCTTCTCGATCCACTGGCTCTCTGGCTGACCTTTCTAGCATAGCTTTAGGAGGAGGCTGGTCATGAAACCATGGAAAATACCAATAGTCTACCTCGCCCTTGTTGCGGTCTTCCACCATGTGCTCGAAACCTGAAAATACACATTCTCCCCAAATCTTAAGTATCTCAAACTTCCTTAGAGGGATGTCAGGGAGCAATTCATACATGAACTCTTTCATATCCTTTACTGGTAGTATATACTGACGTCGACCGAATTGTCGCATGACTCTTAGTGGAACGTAGGACTGAACACCTTAGAAACCCATTAAGACGATGAAAGGTTGGAAAGTGGACATATATATCACCTCTTTTGAGGGGAACCAATGATAATTCCACACTATCTTGTCCGTCGTTAACCCCTCCAAGTATTGCTTCCAAGCTCTTATTCCTTCGGGAAAGTTTTGGTCCTCCATCCTCTTCTCATGGCCTTTGATATAATCATTTCATTCGACTTGAAAATCCATAACAAATGGATGACAACGAACATGATCGAGCATACATAGTTGCATTAGAATATTACATCCTTCAAAATAGTTCGCACCATTTTTGCACATTGTCAAGGCCCGATAAATGTTTGCCAGGATCATGGGCACGAGGGTTACCTTAGGATTCTTCTCAAAAGTGGTAATAAACGCAGCCAGATTGGTTCTGATTTTTCTCCTCTCTTCAGAAATACCATGATTCCCAAAAAAGCCACAATGAATGCTTCAGAACTGTGCTTTTCCTAGGTTTGGTAGCACCCCCCATTGTTAAGTTCTGATCTAAACAACTCAAATCCCTTTTTCTGACCATATCTTTCATATAAAAATTCTAGACGAACCCATTCATTTTCTAGGCAGCCTCCTATGTTCTTCTTCTTTATGTGAAATAGCTCAAAAAATCATTCGGCAGTGACATGCTTTGGTATCATAGGTTCTCCTCGGTGAAAATTCGTTCCGTTTCCTATAAATACTCATATTTCCTCCAGTGTGGGAGTAAGCTCAAAGTCGGAGAATCGGAATACATTGTTTGAAGGATCCCAAAACTGTACCAAAGCTTATATCACGTATCTTCTTGGTTCAACACTCAACAGACTCCTTCAAAATCCCAAGTGTTTATGTCAGTCATATTGTTATACCATATCCGCAACAGATTCGGAACTTTATCCAACACCATGAAGCGGGGTACTTCATCATCCCTCGGCCTCTTGTCACTCCTTCCGACTGAGTTCATATTGCCTTACAGGATAATGATGACAAATAAGAATTCTATTTTAAACATCCTAAAACAAGACAAAAATAATATTTGAAAGAAGTTAACAGAATGACACGGAATAAGATTTCAAAATGAGCATGAGAAAATAACAACCGATAAAACAGGAAGTATCCAAGTCTTCTAAAATATCCTAGAGTGGAGACAATAATTTGATGACATTTGGACCTGACACTTTAGAAATAAATTATTAAAACAAAATGGTGGACCGAATTGATTGATAAAATTTTAACCGTGTTTGACAAAAAATGGGTTCTATGGTATTCCTAAGAGATATTTTAAAACCAAACAAAATGGACATAATGAGACCACGACTTTAAAACGACTTAATCTTTACAGAAAAGTTCTATGTAAAAATATTATATATATATATATATATATAAAAAAAAAATATTCAACCCCTTTTTTTCAGATCAATTTATTCACTTAAAAGCCGGTCAACATTCGATATGACATTTCCTATAATGCAACAAGTAGAACATAAAATGTTCATGATGGTCTCAAAAGGTGGTACCTGTCCTAGAAGAACTCGACCCCCCTGTGGAGCCCCACTAAGTAAAAAATGCACGTGATACAAATAAAGAGCAGCCTGTTAGGGATAGCCATGTCTAAGTTCCAGTTATGCTAGGTTCAACCTGGTGGAGTTAGGTATCTAGACTGGCTATAAAACGAGCGGATAACTCGAGTCAGCAAGGGACAGCTTTACTGGTAGCAGGGTTTTCCGTCCTCACAGTTAGTCCCTTCCCATCCTAAATCATTGGTGACTAGAAAATCCTTCCCAGGAGTGTTTCCGCAACTTTGGTATCTCAATCTTGGGAGCGTATACCGCACCTCCGAATATACAGTATCTTAGAAGACTCAGATAGGTGCACGAGAGAAGAAAGTTTATATTGCTATTCAAATAATATCAAAGCAGTTAAACATGTAGGCAAATAACACATTTAGGCCAACAATATGCAATATCAAAATTAAATAAACCTAAACAAGTCAATATAAAAGCTCGAATTCTGATTATTTCCCCAGCGGAGTCGCCATCAGTCACACCCATATTTTTCACCGCATCCGATCCCGCTAGGGAGTTGGTTTTAGAGAAAAATGAGTTTTTTCATATAAAGTGACGTTTTGAAAAAGAATTATTTATTTTATAGAGTCGTTACTTGGAATTGAGTTTGAGTGTTCCAAGTTACCTTATTGAATCCCTGTTCAAAAGGAAATGACTCTTTATTTTTGGTCTGCGAACTAAAAATCCAAATAAGGAATTCTGTTGACCGGGGGGAAGGTGTTAGGCACCCCTCGAGTCCCGTGGTTCTAGCACGGTCGCTTTAATGACTTACTTCTGGCTTAAATTAATCTCTTGGATACATAATATTTGTTAGCCTAAAAGTTACTTACATCCTACTTTAATTTATTTTGAATTATTTGATTATATTAATGTGTGGCTTATCGGTAGTAGTACTTTCCGATCATGCCACGGGTTTGATATATTTCTTGCGCCTTTGTGGCATTTATGGAGCCTCCCATTTTCAAAGTCTAAATAAGCACCTAATCTGTTTAAAATCTATCCAACCCAATTAGATCAGCTTTAAAATGGTAGATTGATTTTACTATAATGAATGGTCGGTAGAAGGGCTTTCCAACTTCATCGTTAATTTCTCTTGTATAACAAAATTTTTAATTATTAAGATGTCAGAAATCTAACTCATTCTTTTATAAATTCACTCCCTTACGATTGATTTTTCCCTTGTTTTCTGCAATCAATTGCTATAATCACTAAGTCTATATTCCTTAACCCTTTCCCACTGAGCCTCTCACCGATACCTTTATTAGTCATAACAAATGCAAATATAGTACGTGATATAATCAAGAACAAACACACACAAAATAATTAATTTTGGGCTTGTCAGAACTATATAACCCACAAAACACTTTTAGATTGTAACATACTTGGAGAAATTCAAGCTTTTTAACCTTTCATTCAGTTAATCCTTTAAATTTAGAAGTAACAATGATAGATATAGAAACCCAAAGAAAGCATGTTACTCTACAACATGAAATAATTATCCCTGCAAATGAAACAAGTAAAATGAATACTTCTAATGCTATAATTACTGGCTTTTCAAGAAACTTTTCACACTCTATGTTTGCTTGTTTTGATAGTTGAATAACTCCTCCTATTATTGGTATCGAGATTAGTAATGTTACCATGTTCAATATACCTACTAAATTGTTGCTACGACACACCATTTTACTTTAGCAAGATTCAAACTTAAGGAATTTTGATCAAAATAAGGATATCCCGCTGGACATATATATAAAAATGATATACATGCACATATGCTGATAAATTTTCAAACCGTTGGATATACAAATTCATTACAAGGTTTCATGTAAATGATCAACTATGCCTTTTATATAATACATGTAATCGTATAGAAGTTGTTCGTGCTTGAATTCTCACGAAAACTTATACAAAAGAAAATAGTGTCGAGTTAGACAAGAATCTCGGTGATGAATTGAACCAAATAAAAAAAGCAAAACATCGTCACCAGAAACTCAACGGAAACCCAAACTCAACTCGACGCCTTTTTTCCTTTCTTTTTTTCTCTCGTTGCTTTGTGTTGTATTTTCAGTTTGTTTCAATGATGTTTTTCTCTTCTTCTGGTTGTCCGTTTGTGTGTTTATATAATTGGGGAGTGTATGTGTGTGTTGTGCGCATGGGGAGTTGGGCGTAACATAAGGGAAAAGTGGAAGACATGGGGAGAATTAAGGGGAGTGGGAAGATTAGGTAGTTTTAGTTTTTTTTTTTCTTTTTTTTTAATATTTTAAATAAAATAAAAATGATAAAATCTATTTAAAACTAATAAGATACAAATAAGTTAAATAGTTAGTCTTAAATATGATTAAGAAATATTTTTTAAAAATAATTAATAATAAAAATAAAAGCTTATAAAATGTGGCACTATTTTTATAGTTTTTAAAACTTTTAACATACCTTTTAAAATAAGATAAACTTAAAATATCTAATTTAGACCTAAAAAAAATAAAAAAATTAACACTAAAATGATATAAAAACATTAGATTTAGTCAAAAATTAGGTGTTTACTGTCACACCCCTTTTTACGTACTCCAAAGAATTTAATGATTTAAGGGTCGAAAGGGTTTTAATTATTAAAGTGACAAAAGATGAAAATTTGTTTCGGAAAAGGATTATTTACATTTTTTACTCAGAGTCGCCACTTGGCATAATCTGGTGTGCCAAGTCACCATTAGAAAATCCTTTTCAAAACTATTTGACTCTTTAAACTGGTCTGCGAACAGAGATTCCAGCTAAGGAATTCTGTTGACCGAGGGGAAGGTGTTAGGCACCTCTCGATTCCGTGGTTCAACCACGATCGCTTGGTAGAGTGTATCGACTATTTTTGGCACAAAGAAATGTATAAACCGAACAAAAAGCACGCAAAATAATCAAACAAAACAAAACAATCTGAAATGTAAAGTCCAGTCCAATTATTACAACCCGAAATAAAAAGGGACTGAAAGTAAACCTACGCTAATCCTAAATTAATGCTCCACCCGACGCCTCGGGCCTTCACCACGAATGTCCTACGGGTACATGATACCTCGGGACATTCCCCGGTGAATAAAGATATACAGATACTTCGGGGCATTCCCCGGCCAAATTATACAATTGAATTAAATGCGACAAAAAAAAAACAAAAACCATTCCAACACATATTTCAAACATGTCTTCAATCACCATGCCTAAATTTTCCTACCCGAACCTACCATTTGCATATCCAATAGACCAAAATCGTGACACTATCGAATTTAACCAAGTCGATGCTTATCCCGAATTAAGCAACTATCAATGAATCAACATAAATTAATGTTCACTTTCATCAATGTTTTCAATTCCCTCCCCCTCACATCTCATTTTTCGATCAAACAATCAACTTAAATATAGAAGCATCCAATCAAAGCCATGACAATCATAAATGTTCAAACATGCAATCAAAATATATTATCAATCATCACGAAACACGCAAATCACAACATCAATATATCAAATTGAGTAAAATGAAAAGAAGGATTTGAAAAATTGGACCTTAGAAGAGGCTTTCGAAATCAACGTATTATTCCAATTAAATTTGGGTTCTCTGCATTCGAAACCTTTGATTCGAACCTCAACAACAGACCAACTCCAACTATGGTATCAAAGAACCCCAATAGCACGAATATCGAATACAAGACATAAAAATCAGCTGACCCGAAGCCCATAAAATCTGATCAAAAACTAAGAAAATAGTATCGCCTGAGCTCCGGTGAGTTGCGATGACTGAATCCGATGTGTAGATAACCAAATCCGGCCACAAACTCGTCGGAACGAGCTTAGCTGAAATGAACATCGCCGGAATCACTGAAAACGACCAGAAATAGTCAATTCCGGCGAATCTCGGTATGCTTTAACATTTTTTCGGTGACACAATACAAGAACACTAAGAACAGTAAAGAAATTTTGGGGAATTTTGAAGCGGTGGTGGTTTTAAACCTGTGATGCCCCACAAAGACCAGACCGAAATAATCAGTTCCGGAGATGTCTTGTTTAAAAGTCTCAACGGTCATCAACTCCAGCGAGAAAATAGCGACAACACATGCAGTGAAGGCGAGAGACGGAGCTGGCTCGAACGGGCTGGCTGCTGGCGCGGTATTAAGAGGAGAATGGGGGCGGAACAGTGGCTGGGACGCTGGTCGCAGTGACGGGGTTGTTTGGTTGGTCGTCGGAGAAGGCGCTGGATGACGGAGGAGGACGGATCTGAGCGGCAGCTGGAGGACCAGCCCGTGCTGGCCCTTAGAGGCGCCGTCTCTGGCTGGTCGGCGTTTGAGTGGAGGAAAAGAAGGATGAGAGTTGGAGCGGTGCTGGCACCGGCGCTGTTGTCGCCGATGGGAGAGGCGGCGAGAGAGGTTTTTAAGAAAGAGAGTGAGAGTCCAGAGAGAGGGAGAGAGGGGG
>NC_061117.1:193247060-193252997 GCF_002878395.1 Capsicum annuum | reverse complement strand
GTGGTTTTAAACCTGTGATGCCCCACAAAGACCAGACCGAAATAATCAATTCCGGTGATGTCTTGTTTAAAAGTCTCAACGGTCATCAACTCCAGCAAGAAAATAGCGACAACACATGCGGTGAAGGCGAGAGACGGAGCTGGCTCGAACGGGCTGGCTGCTGGCACGGTATTAAGAGGAGAATGGGGGCGGAACAGCGGTTGGGATGTTGGTCGCAGCGACAGGGTCGTTTGGTTGGTCATCGGAGAAGGCGCTGGATGACGGAGGAGGCCGGATCTGAGCGGCGGCTGGAGGAGCAGCCCGTGCTGGCCCTTGGAGGCGACGCCGTCTCTGGCTGGTCGGCGTTTGAGTGGAGAAAAAGGAGGACGAGAGTTGGAGTAGCGCTGGCGCCAGCACTGTTTTCGCCGATGGGGGAGGCTGCGAGAGAGGGTTTTGAGAGAGAGAGTGAGAGTCCAGAGAGAGGGAGAGAGGGGGGGCTCTTCCTCCTTTGTATATGCCTTTTGTGTGTGTATATATGAGGTGAGGGTGGGGTAGTGGGTAAGGTAGGTGGGGTCACGTGGGGGTAGGGGGTAGTGGTGAGGTGGGGTAGAGTTTGTTAGGATAGGGTAGGTGTTGGTTTTTAATTCGGTGGGTTGTTAGAATATTAGGATAAAATAAAATTAGTTAGGGGGTTGTTATTTTTGTCATTTTGTGGAGGGATTATCACACGGGTGAGGGTACACGGTAGGATAAGGTAAACAATAGGTAAAAGCGATATCGGGGAGGGACGAAATTAAGTGTCTACATTTACAAAGCCATGGATAAGTAATCCCATGGTTTCTTAGGGATAAGATAATATACTCTATGATGTATTAGCTATCCATGTATTAGGTGAGATTAGATTTAAATTAGGTAACCAAATATTGTACATAGCTGGTCTAATTTTTAATCCATGAATTATTTTATTTAATACGGCCTACCAAACGAGTCCATTTATATGTAAAATATTTACTAAATTTGCAATAAATAGCCTGTTGGTCTGAACCCAAAGCATTGACTAAGAACCTAAAGCGTTGAACTCGTAAAATTTAAATATTGAATTCGCCTCTAAATTATGAAACTTGTTCTTCATACTTTTACTATGGAAGTCGTTTTTCTTATTTTCAAGAGATTTATTTTCCTAAAGAAAACGTTTTCCAAAAATTATGACCAATAAAACATAGAAAGATTAAAAAGTATTTTCCTTCCTTGCCGTAACTCCTTATAAATCCAGCAGGGGCATTCCCCATCACAACAGTTTCATAAACATCATTGGATCTGAAAAAAAAATTACATGATCGAGGCACTACAGGAGCTTGGAATTGACATGACATATTTTGGAATTGACATGACATATTTTGACCCTTTTTCTAACCATGAATTCGGTTAATCAGTTCAATATACTTTTACCTCTCAAGTTTCAAGCAAAGGGAGTTGTGAATTATTTTCTAGAGATATACTCATATACGGACACGCATATACATAGATACTTAAAGACAATTATTCTCCACAACTAAGCAAAACAGAAATTTCAACATACATTTATACATACCTTGTACGGACCATGTTCACAACTAAAATTAAGGAACAAACTTATGTCTTTTTTACTGCAAAGTTAAAGTAGCAGCTTTAAGTAAACAGTCTTGGCTTCTCAATTATACAAAGAACAAACTTTACTTTCTTGAGCATAAAGAAAATAGTCATACGTGATGAAGACATGATTTGAAATTAATAGATTCTAAATTCGCTATCGAATTCATAGCTCGTCTTGGTTTTGTTCAATTTGAAGTTAAAGATTTTGTATATATTTAATTGATTCCTTAATACACATTCACGGTCTAAACAAAATTATTCAATTCATCCGAGATCTTGCCTAATATTTGTAATTCTGCCCAGACAACACATTGGCAATATGCCTGACAAAAACACTTCAGCGGTTTTAATTACTTAAGAAAGTAAAAATTGTTAATTTTGTAACGAGGTTTTAACCATTGATGGGGAATTTTAGTAGTTTCATTGGTTGACTATCTGAACTTTCACCTTGTTATTGAGAGTTTAATTCCCCACCTTGTAATCCCTGTTCCTCTACTCAGGGGCGGAGCTACCCTTTTGCAAGGGGTTCATCCGAACTTCCTTTGACGAAAAATTATATTATTATATATGATTAAAATTATTTTTTATGTATATATATATATATTAGATGTTAAAACCCCTACAACTTGTTCGTATGTTTATTTCTAAACCCCTTTATGAAAATCTTAGCTCCGCCACTACCTCTTCTCCAAGTTTTGAAAGAGAGAAACTTAACCATTGACAAGTAATGGCGGAGCTAGGGGATGGTTTACTCTTAAAAAGGTACCATTGAATTTGTAAGTGTGGTTTAAGAGCAGCTGAATTTGATAATAAGATAATGCAAATACAGTGAAATATACTATTTTTCTCTGTTTAAAAAAGAATGACCTACTTTAATTTTTAGTCTGTTTTAAAAAGAGTAAATATTTCTTTATATGAAACTGACTTTGATACGACATGCTTAAGACGACAAGATTAAATGACATTTTGATACATTTGACATGCCTTTAATTTAGGATTATAAAATTCAAAAAATTCTTTATTTTTTAAACTTCATGTCAAGTTAAATTAAATTATTCTTTTTCAAGAGGGAGAGTATAAAAATTTGATGATGATCAAATCAATCAACAATGAACCTAGTTACAGTGCTGCCGACAAAGAGAGTAAATGTTTAAGCTATATATGAAACTGAGTCTTTTTAATATAGAAATTTTTTTTCTATTATGCTTGTGTTTTGGTGAATATTCTGATCAATTCGGGCCTGTCCTGTCAATTCTTGACATAACACGTTAGGCCATTTATCAACTGGTGAATTTTCTTGTCTTTTTCACGTGGTTACTTTTTTAAATTTTAAATTTTTTTAGTAAAATTTTAGGCTCCGTCCACTATTGACTTACTGTGTCTCTACATTACATTGTAGTGTTTATACCAAATACCTTGTACAAACTGAATACATTCAAATTAAAACAAAGCACAAACCAGCTCCATCAGTTTAAATTTTGGTTTAGCAAAGGGATATGCCAAAAGCCTATGCATGAGCTGTCACGATTGAAATGGTAGCAGGTATTGAGGATTTTAATTATTGAAATAACTTGCACCTCGCATGCCTGTACAGTCATAAACATCCATATCTACTGCAGGAGCAGGTGACCAAATTGAATTAATTAAAAAGATTTTTTTAATAAAAGGAGCAAATGAGATTTTTTTTTGGTTAATTTTAAGGCATACTCCCTCCGTTTTATAATAAATGAATTATTGGAGTATTTTTTATATTTCAAAATAAGTGAATCATTGAAATTTTTTTTCAAATTTACCCTTGAGGATTTGACAATCAAGGGGCCCATCAATTGAAAAAGAATAAAATAAATATGATTCTGTACTTTGAACAACAAGGGTAAAAGTGGAAAACTATGTTAAATTTATGTCTTTTATTCTTTTTCTTAATTTGTGTGTCAAAGTCCAATAATTCATTTATTATGAAACGGAGGAAATAATACGTAACAAACTTAGACTCAGCTGAGAATTAAGGACTTCAACTTTGAAAATGCACATTTAAATACTCAACTCGTTTCCATTATGTTAGTTGAATACTCCCACTTATAAACTGATCACTTAGACACCTCCAAACTTTGGGTGTTACTTCAGCATCGGGTATCCACGAAACAAATTAATGGGGATGAGTTGAAGTGTTTAGGTGTCAATTGAGATCAAATTGAATCGTCTAAATGTGCACACTTAAATTTTGGAGTGTTACTTGCCGGTTGAGGCTAAATTTTAGTGTATTTTTTTGTATTGTGTCGAATCCTAAAGTAACACACTGGTGGCTAAACTTTAAAGAAAGAATAAACAGGAAATTGTTTGTATGAAAAAAAAGTTGAGTCAACGTGAATAAGGAACATAAATCATACAGAACGAGTCCAATGGGAAAGAGTCCATAACTAAACCATTTTATATTGTTATAAAGAGTTAATAGTTGTTTATTTAAATAAAATAATTGCATGTTACTTCTTAGCTTGATTAGCAAGCCCACTAGGTCCCTATAAATTTGTTATTATGCTATTAGACTTGATGTGTGTGTAGTACAAAAACACATCAAAGAAAAAAGTGAGTCTCTTCGAGACAAAGCAATTACAAATGGCCTCATTTAGCAATTTGATGAGTACTTTGGTATTATTTATAATCATAGGCTGTGGATATGCTCAATTGGAGATGAATTTCTATGCCAAGAGCTGCCCAAAAGCAGAGAACATTATTAAAGATTTTGTTCAGAAGCAAGTTCCTAAGGCTCCAAATACTGCAGCAGCCATACTAAGAATGCATTTCCATGATTGTTTTGTCAGGGTAAGAATTACTGTCTTATTTTCCTTTTAAATTTGCATAATATGATAAAGAAGGTCTCTTTTCATATTTAGCAACTCTTAAATTCCAATATTCTACGTGATATGTTTAAGACCACAATATTCATAAGTCATCCTTATTTTCTTGAACTTTGTGTTCAGTCAAACTAAAGACATGTAAAATGAGACAAACATGTAAAATGAGACGGAGGGAGTATGATTTTTGCCCCGTTTCACATACAGAGTTTCTTTATGTTCTTACTGAATTTGCTTTGTTTCTGATTCTGTTTTGCTTCTTTCTGTTTAACTTTGGTCTTTACAGGGCTGTGATGGATCTGTGCTTCTTAATTTCACTTCAAGTACTGGAAATCAGACTGAAAAACAAGCCAATCCTAATCTGACATTGCGCGGCTTCTCATTCATTGATGCTGTTAAGAGATTAGTTGAAGCGGAATGCCCTGGAGTTGTCTCTTGTGCTGATATTATTGCCTTGGTTGCTAGAGATGCAGTTGTAGTTACAGTAAGTATTACTAGCTTTTTATCTATTACTGTGTTGGCTAGTTTGCATGCACCTCGACTAAAACTGGTACTGGATAATCTGTCTACCAACGTTTAGACAGATGGAAGAGATTACCTAGTATTTTGTCATACAAATTTGAACCTGAAACCTCATGATTCTCAACTTACTTCATTGATGACTAGGCGACACGCTTGAATGCCTGAAAAATAGTACTTATAGAACCATTTTCTATTATCTGATGAACTACTTATTCTTGTTGTCACGGGCATGACAGGGAGGTCCTTTTTGGAATGTGCCAACTGGTAGAAGAGATGGAACAATATCAAATGTCTCAGAAGCCAATGCTGACATCCCAGCTCCAACTAGTAACTTCACCAGACTACAACAATCTTTCGCGAAGAAAGGCCTTGATTTGAAGGACCTGGTCCTCTTATCAGGTACGTGTTTTAAGTTTATACAATACGTTTTTAGTACCTCATGAGGTTAAGTTACTTCAACTATTTTCTTCTAGGTGCACACACCATTGGAGTGTCTCATTGCTCCTCATTCTCCGAGCGTCTGTACAATTTCACTGGGGTTTTTGGTACACAAGATCCATCACTAGACAGCGAATACGCGGATAATCTCAAGTCAAGAAAATGCAAATCGATCAATGACAATACCACTATAGTTGAGATGGATCCAGGTAGTTTCAAGACATTCGATCTTAGCTACTTCAAACTTCTACTCAAAAGGAGAGGCCTATTCCAATCCGATGCAGCCTTGACAACACGTACCACAACAAAAACATTTATTGAACAGCTAGTCGATGGACCGCTCAAAGAATTCTTCGACGAATTTGCTAAGTCCATGGAGAAAATGGGAAGAGTTGAAGTTAAGACAGGCAGTGCTGGTGAAATCAGGAAGCATTGTGCATTTGTGAATAATTGAAATTAAGTTCTAATGATTTTGTGGTTGTATTCATAATTTATGTGTCCCCTGAGTGAATAG
>NC_061117.1:193241274-193246960 GCF_002878395.1 Capsicum annuum | reverse complement strand
TTTCGTGGCTATATGGATGGACAAACGGGCGAAACAATGCGAATGGGGTATTTTCAGGACAAATCGCTGTGTTATTTCACACGGTTTCAGAGGTGGGCATGGGGTCTGAACGTGTTGTGGGCGATAAATAAACCAAGGCGTGCCAGGGAGGTTGGGGATCATCCCAGTGTGGTTCGTTTAATTTGTTGTGGCTGTTTGGGTGGACAAACAGGCGAAACGGCGCGAACGGGGCATTTTCAAGCCAAATTGGTGCGCTATAGCCCACGGTTTCGGGGGTGGGCCTGGGGTTCGGGCGTGCTGTGGGCCAAAATATGATTGGGGTGTGCCTGGGAGGTTGTGGATCATCCTCGTATGGTCCGTTTAATTTTTCATCGTAATTTGGGAGGCCAAATAGGTGAAACAACGCAAATGGGGCATTTTTCGGTCAAATTATTGTGCTATAGCCCACGGTTTTGGAGGTGGGCTCGGGGTTCGAGTGTGCCATGGGCTGAAAATCGACCAGGGCATGCCATGGAGGTTTGGATCATTCCATTGTGGTCCATTTAATTTTTCGTGGCCATTTGGGTGGACAAATAAGCGAAACAACGCGTGCGGGGCATTTTCGAACAAAATCGACTTGCTATAGCCCACGGTTTTAGCAGAGGGCCTAAAGTCCGGGCATGCTGTGGGCTAAAAATAAACCAGAGCATGACAGGAAGGTTAGGGATCGTTCCAATGTGATTCTTTTAATTTTTCGTGGCCATTTGGGTGGATAAATAGGCTAAATGGAGTGAACGGGCCATTTTCGTACCAAATCGGTGTGCTATAGCCTACGTTTTTGGGGGTAGGCCTAGGGTTCTAGCGTGAGTATTCTATGGACCAAAAATTGACCTGAGCATGCTAGAGAGGTTAGGGATCGTTCCAGTGTGGTTCGTTTAATTTTTGTTGACATTTGGGTGGACAAATGGGCAAAACAGCGCGAATGGGGCATTTTAGGGCCAAATCGGTGTGCTATAGACCATGATTTTAGGGGTGGGCCCTGGGTCCAGGCGTGCTGTTGATCAAAAATTAATCAGGGCATGCCAGGGAGGTTGGGGATCATCCCTGTATAGGTCATTTAATTTTCATGGCCATTTGGGTGGACAAACGGGCGATCGGCGCGAATGGAGCATTTTCAGGCTATATTGGTGTGCTATAGCCCACGATTTTAGGGGTGGACCTAGGTTCCAGGTGTGCTGTGGGATAAAAGTCAAATGGAGCGTGCCACAAAAATAGGGGTCCGGGCGTGCTATAGGCCGAAAATTGATCGAGGCATGCCAGGGACGTTTGGGATCATCCTAGTGTTGTCCATTTAATTTTTCATGGCTATTTGGCTAGAAAAACATGAAAAACTGTGCCAACGAGGCATTTTTTGGCTAAATCAGTGTGCTATAGCCCACGGTTTTAGGGGTTGGCCCGAGGTCGGGGCGTGCTGTGGGCCGAAAATCGATCGGGGCATGTCAGGGAGGTTGTTGATTATCCCAGTGTAGTCCGTTAAATTTTTTGTGGCCATTTTTGTGGACAAACGGGTGAAACAGCGCAAACGGGGCATTTTGAGCCAAATCGATATGCTATAGCCCATGATTTTGGGGTGGGACCTGGGTTTGGGCGTTCTGGGGGCCGAAAATCGATCGGGGCATGCCAGGGAGGTTGGGAATCATCTCAGTATGGGTTGTTTAATTTTTTTTGGGCATTTGGGTGAACAAACGGATGAAACGATGCGAACTGGGCATTTTTAGGCTAAATAGGTGTACTATAGTCCACAGTTTTAGGGTTTGGCCTGGGGTCCGGGTTTGCTGTAGACTGAAAATCGACCAGGACATGCCAGTAAGGTTGGGGATCATCTCAATATGGTCCATTTAATTTTTCGTGGTCATTTGGTTGGACAAACGGGCAAAGTAGCGCGAACGGGCATTTTTGAGCCAAATTAGTGTGCAATAGCCCACGGTTTTGGGGGTGGGCCCGGGGACCAAGCGTACTGTGGGCCAAAAATTAACTTGGGCATGCCAGGGAGGTTGGACATCGTCCCAGTGTGGTTCGTTTAATTTTTGGTAACCATTTAGGTGTACAAATAGGCAAAACGGCGGGAGCGGGACATTTTTAGGCAAAATCGGTGTGCTATAGCCCACAGTTTTGGGCGTGGGCCTGGGGTTCTAGCGTGCTGTGGGTCAAAAATTTATCGGGGCATGCCACAGAGGTTGGAGATCATCCAAGTGTGGTTTCGTTTAATTTTTCATGGCCTTTTGGGAGGACAAACAGGAGAAATAGTGCGAACGAGGCATTTTCGGGCCAAATAGGTGTGCTATAGCCCACGGTTTTGGGGGTTGGCATGGGGTCTGGGTGTGCTGTGGGCGAAAAATTATATGAGGCATGCCAGGGAGGTTGGGGATCATCCCAGTATGGTCTGCTTAATTTTTTCGTGATATTTGGGTGGACAAACGGGAGAAACGACGCGACCAAGGAAATTTCAAGCTAAATTGGTGTGCTATAGCCCACGGTTTTGGGGGAGGGCCCAGGGTCCGGGCGTGCTATAGGCCAAAAATTGAATGGGCGTTCTAGGGAGGTTGGGGATCATCTTAGTATGGTCCGTTTTATTTTTTATGGCTATTTGGGTGGACAAACGAGTGAATCAGCGTGAACGGGGCATTTTTAGGCTAAATCAGTGTGCGATAAATCACGGTTTCAGGGGTCGGCCTGGGGTTCGGGCGTGCTGTGGGCGAAAAATCAACCGAGGTATGCCAGGGAGGTTCAAGATCATCCCAATGTGGTCCATTTAATTTTTCGTGGCCGTTTAAGTTGACAAACGGGTGAAACGGCGCGAAAGGGGCATTTTTAGACCAGATTGATGTACTCTAGCCCACAGTTTTGAGGTTGGGCCCGGGGTCCGGGAGTGCTGTGGGCCAAAAGTCGAATGGAGCATGCCACGGAAGTAGAGGATCCTCTTAATGTGGTTCGTTTAATTATTCTAGCTATTTGGATGGACAAACGGGTGAAACAGCGCGAACGGGGCATTTTCAAGCCAAATCAGTGTTCTATAGCCCACGATTTTGGGGATGGGCCCTGGATCCAGGCTTGATGTGGGCCAAAAATTGACCGAGGTGTGCCATAGAGGTTGGGGATCATCCCAGTATGAGCCGTTTAATTTTTCATGGCCATTTGTGTGGACAAACAGGTTAAACGGTGCAAACGGGGCATTTTGGGTCAAAATCAGTATGCAATAGCTTACAATTTTGGGGGTGGGCCTAGGTTCCGAGCGTTCTATGCCAAAAATTGACTTGGGTATGCCAGGGAGGTTGGGGATTGTCCCAGCACATGATTTTGGGGGTGGGCCTTGGGTCCGGGCGTGCTGTGGGCCAAAAATTGACCGGGGCATGCCAGGGAGGTTGGGGATTGTCCCAGTGTGGTCCGTTTAATTTTTTGTGGCCATTTGGGTGGACAAATAGGCAAAACAGCACGAATGGGGCATCTTCAGGCCAAATCGATGTGCTATTACCCACGATTTTAGGGGTGGGCCAGGGGTTCGGGTATGCTGTGGGCTGAAAATTGACCGGGGTATGCCAGGGAGGTTGGGGATCATCCGAATGTGGTCTGTTTAATTATTCATAGCCAATTGGGAGGACAAATAGGTGAAACATCGCAAACAAGTTATTTTAGGGCCAAATCGGTGTTCTATAGCCCATGGTTTTGGGGGTGGGCCGAGGGTCCGAGCGTGCAGTGGGTCAAAAATCGATCGAGGCATTCAAAGAAGGTTGGGGATAATCCTAGTGTGGTCCATTTGATTTTTCGTGGCCACTTTTGTGGACAAACGGGTAAAACGGCCCGGATGGAGTATTTTTAGGGCAAATCGGTGTTCTATAGCCCACAGTTTTGGGGATGGGCCTGGTTTTTGGGCGTTTAATGGGCTAAAAATCAACCAGGGCATTCCAGGGAGGTTAGGGATCATCCCAGTGTGGTCCATTTAATTTTTTATAGCCATGTGGGTGGACAAACGGGCAAAACGGTGTGAACGGCGGATTTTCAGGCTAAATCGGTTTGCTATAGCCCACGGTTTTAGGGGTGGGCCCAAGGTTCGGGTGTGCTATGGGGTAAAAATCGACCAGGGCATGCCAGGGAGGTTGAAGATCGTCCCAGTATGGTTCGTTTAATTTTTTGTGGCAATTTGGGTGGACAAACGGGCAAAACAGCGTGAACGGGACATTTTTGGGCTAAATCGGTGTGCTATAGCCTACAATTTTGGGGGCAGGCCGGGGTTCCAGGCGTGCTGAAGGCCAAAAATCAACCGAGGCATTCCAAGGAGGTTGGGGATCATCCCAGTTTGGTCTATTTTATTTTTTGTGGCCTTTTGGGTAGACAAACGGGCAGAACGGCGCAAATGGGGCATTTTTAGGAAAAATCAGTGTGCTATACCCTATGGTTTTGGGGTGGGCCTAGGGTTCGGGCTTGTTGTGGGACAAAAATCAATGAGGCATTCTAGGGAGGTTGAAGATCATCCCAGTGTGGTCCGTTTAAATTTTCATGGACATTTAGGTGGACAAAAGAGCGAAACGGAGCAAACGAGGAATTTTTGGGCCAAATCGGTGTTCTATCGCCGACTTTGGGGTGAGCTCGGGGTCCGTACATGGTGTAGGCCAAAAATCGACCGGGATGTGCCAGGGAGGTTGGATATTATCTCAGTATGGTATGTTTAATTTTTCTTGGTCATTTCCATGGACAAACGGTCGAATTGGTGCGAAAGAGGCATTTTTAGGCTAAATTGGTGTGCTATAAATCACAGTTATGGGGGTGGACCCGAGGTTCGGGCGTGTTGTGGGTCAAAAATCAACTGCGGCATGCCAGGGAGGTTGGAGATCATCCCAGTGTGGTCCGTTTTATTTTTTGTGGCCATTAGGGTGGACAAGCTGGCGAAACGGCGCGAAAGGGGCATTTTTGGGCCAAATAGGTGTGCTATAGCCCACGATTTCTATGGTGGGCCAGGGGTCCGGGAGTTTTGTGGGCCAAAAATCAATTGGGGCATTGGGGATCATCCCAGTGAGGTCAGTTTAATTTTTCGTGGTGATTTGGTGGGACAAATGGGAGAAACAACGTGAACGGGGCATTTTTAAACCAAATCGGAGTGATATAGTCCACGGTTTAGGGGGTAGGCCCGGGGTCTGGGTGTGCTACAGGCCGTAAATCAATTGGGGCATGCCAAAAAGGTTAGGGATCATCCCAATATGGTTATTTTAATTTTTTGTGGCCATTTGGGTTGACAAACGGGCAAAATGGCAGAAACGGAGTATTTTTAGGCCAAATCAATGTACAATAGCTTACGATTTTAGGGTTAGGCCCAGGGTTCGAGCGTGTTGTGGGCCAAAAATCAACCTGACCATGTTAGGGAGGTTGGGGATCATCTCAGTGTGGTTCGTTTAATTTTTCGTGGCCATTTGGGTGGACAAATGGGCGAAACAGCGCAAACGGGGCATTTTCGGGGCAAATTGGTATGCTATAGCCCATGATTTCGGGGGTGGGCCCTGGGTCTGGGCATGCTGTGAGCCAAAAATTGACTGGGGCATGATGGGGAGGTTAAGGATCATCCCAGAATGGTCCATTTAATTATTCATTGCCATTTGGGTGGACAAATGGGTGAAACAATGTGAACAGGGCATTTTCTAGCCAAATCAGTGTGCTA
>NC_061117.1:193038171-193238274 GCF_002878395.1 Capsicum annuum | reverse complement strand
ATAGCCCACGGTTTCAGGGGTGGGCCCGAGGTTCGGGTGTGCTACGCACCAAAAATTGACCGGGGCATGACAGGGAGGTTGACGATCGTCCTATTCTGGTTCTTTTAATTTTTTGTGGCCATTTGGGTGGACAAATGGGCAAAACAGCATGAACGAAACATTTTTGGGCCAAATTGGTGTGCTATAGCCCAGAGTTTTGGGGGTAGGCCCGGGTCCTAAGCGTGCTGAAGGCCAAAAATTGATCAGAGCATTCACGCGAGGTTGGGGATCATCCCAGTTTGGTCTATTTTATTTTTCGTGGCCTTTTGGGTAGACAAACGGGCAAAACGGCGCAAATGGGGCATTTTCAGGAAAAATCAGTGTGCTATAGCCTACGGTTTTGGGGTGGGCCTAGGGTTCGGGCTTGTTGTGGGACAAAAATCAATGAGGCATGCCAGGAGGTTGAAGATCATCCCAGTGTGGTCCGTTTAAATTTTCATGGACATTTTGGTGGACCAAAAAGTGAAATTGGGCAAACGAGGAATTTTCGGGCCAAATCGGTGTGCTATCGCCGACTTTTGGGGTGAGCTCAGGGTCCGTACATGGTGTAGGCCAAAAATTGACTGGGATATGCCAGGGAGGTTGGAGATTATCTCAGTGTGGTAAGTTTAATTTTTCTTGGCCATTTGCATGGACAAATGGTTGAACTGGTGCGAAAGAGGCATTTTTAGGCTAAATTGGTGTGCTATAAATCACAGTTTTGGGGGTGGGCCCGAGGTTCGAGCGTGTTGTGGGCCAAAAATCAATTGGGGCTTGCCAGAGAGGTTAGAGATCATCCCAGTGTGGTCCGTTTTATTTTTTGTGGCCATTAGGGTGGACAAGCGGGCAAAACGGTGCGAAAGGGGCATTTTCGAGCCAAATAGGTGTGCTATAGCCCATGATTTTTAAGGTGGGCCAGGGGTTCGGGCGTTCTGTAGGCCAAAAATCAACCGGGGCATGCCTGGGAGGTTGGGGATCATCCCAGTGAGGTCAGTTTAATTTTTCGTGGCCATTTGGGGGGACAAATGGGAGAAACAACGTGAACATGGCATTTTTGAGCCAAATCGGAGTGATATAGCCCATGGTTTAGGGGGTAGGCCTGGGGTCTGGGCGTGTCGTAGGCAGAAAATTAATCGGGGTATGCCAGAAAGGTTAGGGATCATCCCAGTGTGGTTTGTTTAATTTTTTATGGCCATTTGGGTGGACAAACTGGCAAAACGGCACAAACGAGGTATTTTTAGGCCAAATCAATGTACAATAGCTTACGGTTTTAGGGTTAGGACTAGGGTCCGAGCGTGCTGTAGGCCAAAAATCAACCTTAGCGTGCTAGGGAGGTTGAGGATCATCCCAGTGTGGTTCATTTAATTTTTCGTGGCTATTTGGGTAGACAAACGGGCGAAACAGCACAAACATGGCATTTTCGGGCTAAATCGGTGTGCTATAGCCCACAATTTTGGGGGTGGGCCCTGGGTCTGGCCTGCTGTGAGCCAAAAATTGACTGGGGCATGCCGGGGAGGTTGGGGATCATCCTAGAATGGTCCGTTTAATTTTTCATGGCCATTTGGGTGGACAAATGGGTGAAACAGCGCAGACGGGGCATTTTCAAGCCAAATCAATGTGCTATATCCCACGATTTCATGGGTGGTCCTTGGGTCCGGGCATGCTGTGGGCCAATTGATTGGGGTGTGGCAGGGAAGTTGGGGATCATCCTAGTGTGGTTCGTTTAATTTTTTGTGACCATTTTGGTGGACAAACAGGCAAAATGATATGAATGGGGCATTTCAGGATAAATCGGTGTGCTATAGCCCACGATTTGGGGGGTGGGCTTGCAATTTGGGCGTGCTGTGGGCTAAAAATTTGCCTGCACGTGCCAAAGAGGTTGGGCATCATCCCAGTGTGGTCCGTTTAATTTTTCATCGCCATTTGGGTGGACAAACGGGAAAGACGGCGCGAACGGGGCATTTTTGGGCCAAATTGATGTACTTAAGCCCACGGTTTTGGGGTGGGCCTGGTGTCCTAGCATGCTGTGGGGAAAAAATCAATTGGGGCATGCCAGGAAGCTTCGGGATCCTTCAAGTGTGGTCCATTTAATTTCCGTGGCCATTTGGGTGGACAAATAGGCGAAACTGCACAAATGGGGCATTTTAGGGAGAAATTGGTTTGCTATAGCCCATGGTTTCAGGGGTGGGCCCGGGGTCTGGGGGTGCTATGGGCCAAAAATCAACCGGGGTCTACTAGGGAGCTTGGGATAGTCCCAATGTGGTTTGTTTAATTTTTTGTGGCTATTTGGGAGGACAAATGGGCCAAACGACGTGAATGGAGAATTTTTGGGCCAAATTACTTTGTTATAGCCCACAGTTTTGGGGGTGGGCGCAGGGTTCAGGTGTACTGTGGGCCAAAAATTGACCGGGGCATGCTAGGGAGGTTGGGATCATTCCAGTGTGGTTCTTTTAGTTTTTCATGGACATTTGGGTAGACAAACAGGCGAAACGACGCTAGCGGGGCATTTTTTAGCGAAATCGGTGTGCTATAGCCTACGGTTTTAGGCGTGGGCTCTGGGTCCGAGCGTGCTGTGGGTCGAATATCGATCAGGGCATGCTAGGGAGGTTGCTGATCATCCAAGTGTGGTTTTGTTTTATTTTCTGTGGCCTTTTGGGTGGACAAACGGGTGAAGCAGTGCAAACGGGGCATTTTCAAGCCAAATTGGTGTGTTATAGCTCACAGTTTTGAGGGTGGCCCCAGGTTTCGAGCGTGCTGTGGGCCAAAATTTGGCCGGGGCATTCTAGGTAGGTTCGGATCATCCGAGTATAGTCAGTGTAATTTTTTGTGGCCATTTGGGTGGACAAACAAGCAAAATGGCACGAACGGGGCATTTTCGGGCCAAATCGGTGTGCTATAGCCCACGATTTTGGGAGTGGGTTCGGGGTCCAGGTGTGCAGTGGGCCGAAATTCGACCGGGGCATGCCATGAAGGTTGGGGATCATCCTAGTGTGGCCCGTTTAATTTTTCCTAGCCATTTGGGTGGACAAACGGGCGAAACGGCTTGAACGGTGCATTTTCAAGCCATATCGGTGTGCTATAGCCCATGATTTCGGAGGTGGGACCTGGGTCCGTACGTGCTGTAGGCCAAAAATTAACCAGAGCTTGGCAGGGAGTTTGGGGATCATCCCAGTGTGGGCCATTTAATTTTTCGTGGCCATTTGGGTGGACAAACAGGTAAAACGGTGCGAACGGGGCATTTTTGGGCCAAATAGGTGTGTTATAGACCATACTTTTAGGTATGGACGTGGGGTACGGGCGTGCTGTGGCATGAAAATCGATCGGGGCATGCCAGGGAAATTGAGGATTATTCTAGTGTGGTCCGTTTAATTTTTCGTGGCCATTTGGGTGGATAAACGGGCAAAACGGTATGAATTTGGCATTTTCGAGCCAAATCGATGTGTGCTATAGTGCACGGTTCTGGGGTGATCCCGAGGTCCGGGCGTGCTGCGGGCCAAAAACCGATCAGGACATGCCAGGGAGGTTGGGGATCGTCCCTATGTGGTTCGTTTAATTTTTCGTAGCCATTTGGGTGGACAAACGGGTGAAATGGAGCGAACGAGGTGTTTTTGGGTTAAATCGGTGTGCTATAGTTTCGGGGGTAGGCTCGGGGTCTGGCCGTGCTGTAGCCCGAAATTGATTGGGGCGTGCCAGGGAGATTGGGGATCGTCCCAGTGTGGTTCGTTTAATTTTTCATGGCTGTTTCGGTGGATAAACAGGGGAAACGAAATGAATGGGGAATTTTCGAGCCAAATTGGTGTGCTTTAGCCCACGGTTTCGGGGGTTGACCCGGGGTTCGGGCGTGCTGTGGGCCAAAAATCATCCAAAGTGTGCCATGGAGGTGAGGGATCATCCCAGTGTGGTGCGTTTAAGTTTTTTCATGGCCATTTTGGTAGATAAACGAGCGAAATAGCGCGAATGAGGCATTTTGGGGCCAAATCGGGGTGATATAGCCCACGGTTTCGGGGGTGGGCCTAGGGTCCGAGCGTACTATGGGTCGAAAATCAATTGAGGTGTGCCATGGAGGTTGAAGATCATCCTAGTGTGGTCCATTTATTTTTCGTGGCCATTTGGGTGGACAAACAAGGCAAATCAGAGTTAACGGGGCATTTTTGGGCTAAATCGGTGTTCTATAGAGCACAGTTTCTGGGGTGGACTCGGGTCCAGGCGTACTGTGGGCCAAAAATCAACCATGCATGCCTGGGAGGTTAGAGATCATCCCAGTGTAGTTCGTTTAATTTTTCATGGCCATTTGGGTGGGCTAATGGGAGAAACGGCTTGAATGGGAAATTGTTGGGCCAAATCAGTATGCAATAGCCCACGGTTTTGGGGGTGGGCCTGAGGTCCGAGTAGGGTGTTGGCCGAAAATCGGTCGGGGTGTGCCAGGGAGGTTTGGATCATTCCCGTGTTGTCCGTTTTATTTTACATGGCATTTGGGTGAAAAACGGATGAAATGGCGTGAACGGGGCATTTTCGAGCCAAATTGGTGTGTCATAGGCTACGATTTTAGGGGTGGGCTCGGGGTTCGAGCGTACTGTAGGCCGAAAGTTAACCGAGGTGTGCCACAAAGGTTGGGAATCATCCTAGTGTGGTCCGTTTAACTTTTCATGGCCATTTGGGTGGACAAACGGGCGAAACGGCGTGAACAGGGAATTTTTAGGTCAAATCGGTGTGCTATAGCCCACTGTTTCGGGGGTAGCCCATGGGTCCGGGCGTACTATGGTCTAAAAATCGACTGGGGCATGCAAGGGAGGTTGGGGATCATCCCAGTATGGGCCATTTAATTTTTTGTGGCTATTTGGATGGTCAAAAAGGCAAAACGGCGCGAACGGGGCATTTTTGGGCCTAATTGGTGTGCTATAGCCTACAGTTTCGGGTGTGGGCTCGGGGTCTGGATGTTATGTAGGCCAAAAATTGACCGGTGCTTGCTAGAAAGGTTGGGGATTGTCCCAGTGTGGTCCGTTTAATTTTTTGTGGCTATTTGGGTTGACAAATGGGCAAAACGACGTGAACGGAGAATTTTTGGGCCAAATCAGTATCCAATAGCCCACAGTTTTGGGGGTGGGCCTAGGGTCCAAGCATGCTGTGGGCCAAAAATCAACCTGTGCATGCTAGGGATGTTGGGGATCATCCCATTATGGTTTGTTTAATTTTTCGTCGCCATTTGGGATGACAAATAGGCAAAACAGAGCAAACAGGGCATTTTCGAGCCAAATCGGTATGCTATAGCCCATGATTTCTGGGGTAGTAATGGGGTCCAGGCGTGCTGTAGGCCGAAAATCAACCGAGGCATGCCAGGGAGGTTACGAATCGTCCCAGTGTAGTCCATTTAATTTTTCATAGACATTTGGCTGGAGAAACAGGAGAAACAGCCTGAACAGGGTATTTTCGAGCCAAATCGGTGTGTTATAGCCCATACTTTATGGGGTGTCCACGAGGTTCGGGCTTGCTGTAGGCAAAAAATCGATCGGAGCGTGCCAGGGAGGTTGAGGATCATTCAAGTGTTGTCCGTTTAATTTTTTATGGCTATTTGGGTGGACACACGGATAAAACGGCGCGAACGAGGCATTTTTGGGCCAAATTGGTGTGTTATTGCCCACGGTTTTAGGGATAGGCAAGTTGTCCGGGCGTTCAATGGGCTAAAAATCAACTGGAGCATTCCAGGGAGGTTGGGGATCATCCCAGTGTGGTCCGTTTAATTTTTCATGTCCATATGGGTGGACAAACGGGCGAAACAGTGTGAACGGGAGATTTTTAGGCTAAATCGGTGTGCTATAGCCCACGGTTTCAGGGGTGGGCCCGAGGTTCGGGTGTGGTATGGGCCAAAAATTGACCGAGGCATGACAGGGAGGATGAAGATAGTCCCAGTATGGTTTGTTTAATTTTTTGTGTCCATTTGGGTGGACAAATGGGCAAAACAGCGTGAACGGGACATTTTTGGGCCAAATCGGTGTGCTATAGCCCAAATTTTTGGGGGTAGGCCCGGGTTCCAGGTGTGCTGAAGGCTGAAAATCGATCGGGACATTCCATCGAGGTTGGGGATCATCCCAGTTTGGTCTATTTAATTTTTCATGGCATTTTGGGTGGACAAACGGGCAAAACGGCACAAATGGGGCATTTTCAGGAAAAATTAATGTGCTATAGCCTACGGTTTTAAGGTGGGCCTAGGGTTCGGGCTTATTGTGGGACAAAAATCAATGACGCTTGCCAGGGAGGTTGAAGATCATCCCAGTGTGGTCCGTTTAAATTTTCATGGACATTTAGGTGGACAAAAATGCGAAACGGAGCAAACGAGGAATTTTCGGGCCAAATCGGTGTGGTATCGCCGACTTTTGGGGTGAGCTCGGAGTCCGTACGTGGTGTAGGCCAAAAATCAACCGAGATGTGCTAGGGAGGTTGGGGATTATCTTAGTGTGGTACGTTTAATTTTTCTTGGCCATTTGCGGGGACAAACGGTCGAATTGGTGTGAAAGAAGCATTTTTATGCTAAATTGGTGTGCTATAAATCACAGTTTTGGGGGTGGGCCCGAGGTTCGGGCGTGCTGTGGGCCAAAAATCAATCGGGGTATGGCAGGGAGGTTAGAGATCATCCCAGTGTGGTCCGTTTTATTTTTCGTGGCCATTAAGGTGGACATGCGGGCAAAACGGCATGAAAGGGCATTTTCGGGCCAAATAGGTGTGCTATAGCCCATGATTTCGAAGGTGGGCCAGGGGTTCGGGCGTTCTGTGGGCCAGAAATCAACTGGGGCATGCCTGGGAGGTTGGGGATCATCCCAGTGAGGTCAGTTTAATTTTTCTTGGCCATTTGGGGGGACAAATGGGAGAAACAATGTGAACGGGGCATTTTTGAGCCAAATCGGAGTGATATAGCCCATGGTTTAGGGGGTAGGCCTAGGGTCTGGGTGTGCTGTAGGCCGAAAATCAATCGACGCATGCCAGAAAGGTTAGGTATCATCCCAGTGTGGTTCGTTTAATTTTTTGTGGCCATTTGGGTGGACAAACGGTCAAAACGGCACAAATGAGGTATTTTTAGGCCAAATCAATGTACAATAGCTTACGGTTTTAGGGTTAGGCCCAGGGTCCGAGCGTGTTGTGGGCCAAAAATCAACCTGAGTGTGCTAGGGAGGTTCGAATCATCCCAGTGTGGTTCGTTTCATTTTTCATGGCTATTTGGATGGACAAATGGGCGAAATAGCACAAACAGGGCATTTTTGGGCTAAATCGGTGTGCTATAGCGCACGATTTTAGTGGTGGGCCCTGGGTCTGGGCGTGCTGTGAGTCAAAAATTGACTGGGGCATGTCGGGGAGGTTGGGGATTGTCCTAGAATGGTCCGTCTAATTTTTCATGGCCATTTGGGTGGACAAATGGTGAAACAATGTGAACAGGGCATTTTCTAGCCAAATCAGTGTGCTATAGCCCACGATTTCGTGGGTGGGCCTTGGGTCCAGGCATGCTGTGGGCCAAAAATCGTTCGAGGTGTAGCAGGGAGGTTGGGGATCATCCCAGTATGGTTCATTAAATTTTTCGTGACCATTTTGGTGGACAAACGGGCAAAACGATATGAATGGGGCATTTTCGGGATAAATCGGTGTGCTATAGCCCACGATTTTGAGGGTGGGCCCGCGGTCCGGGCATGTTGTGGAATAAAAATTTGCCTGGGTATGCCAGAGAGGTTGGGGATCATCCTAGTGTGGTCCGTTTAATTTTTCATGGCCATTTGGGTGGACAAACGGGCAAGACGGCGCGAACGGGGCATTTTTGGGATAAATTGATGTATTTAAGCCTATGGTTTTGGGGTGGGCCTGGTGTCCTAGCGTGCTGTGGGGTAAAAATCGATTGGGTCATGCCAGGGAGGTTGGGGATCCTTCATGTGTGGTCCATTTAATTTTCGTGGCCATTTGGGTGGACAAATAGGTGAAACTGCACAAACGGGGCATTTTAGGGAGAAATTGGTTTGCTATAGCCCACGATTTTAGGGGTGGGCCCGGGGTCTGGGGTGCTGTGGACCGAAAATCGACTGGGGTCTGCCAGGGAGGTTGGGATAGTCCTAATGTGGTCAGTTTAGTTTTTTGTGGCCATTTGGGAGGACAAATGGGCCAAACGACGTGAATGGAGAATTTTTGGGCCAAATTACTGTGTTATAGCCCACAGTTTCGGGGTGGGCGCGGGGTTCAGGTTTACTGTGGGCCAAAAATTGATCGGGGTATGCTAGGGAGGTTGGGATCATCTCAGTGTGGTTCTTTTAGTTTTTCATGGCCATTTGGGTAGACAAACAGGCGAAACGGTGCTAGCGGGGCATTTTTAAGCCAAATCAGTGTGCTATAGCCTATGGTTTTGGGCGTGGGCTCTGGGTCTGAGCGTGCTGTGGGTCGAAAATTGATCGGGGCATGCCATGGAGGTTGGTGATCATCCAAGTGTGGTTTCGTTTTATTTTCTGTGGCCTTTTGGGCGGACAAACGGGTGAACCGGTGTAAATAAGGCATTTTCAAGCCAAATCGGTGTGTTATAGCTCACGGTTTTAAGGGTGG
The DNA here is from genome assembly GCF_002878395.1 of Capsicum annuum. Classification (NCBI taxonomy): domain Eukaryota; kingdom Viridiplantae; phylum Streptophyta; class Magnoliopsida; order Solanales; family Solanaceae; genus Capsicum; species Capsicum annuum. The sequence continues at coordinate 193,229,688 of NC_061117.1, read as the reverse complement.
GCCCAGGTTTCAAGCGTGCTGTGGGCCAAAAATTGGCCGGGGCATTCCAGGGAGGTTGGGATCGTCCGAGTATGGTTAGTTTAATTTTTTGTGGCCATTTGGGTGGACAAACAAGCGAAATGGCATGAACGGAGAATTTTTAGGCCAAATTGGTGTGCTATAGCCCACGATTTTGGGAGTGGGTTCGGGGTCCAGGTGTGCAGTGGGCTGAAATTCGACTGGGGCATGCCATGAAGGTTGGGGATCATCCTAGTGTGGCCCATTTAATTTTTTGTGGCCATTTGGGTGGACAAACGGGCGAAACGGCTTGAACGGTGCATTTTCGAGCCAAATCGGTGTGCTATAGCCCATGATTTAGGAAGTGGGACCTGGGTCCATACGTACTGTAGGCCGAAAATTAACCAAAGCTTGGCAGGGAGTTTGGGGATCATCCCAGTGTTGGCCGTTTTATTTTTCATGGCTATTTGGGTGGACAAACGGGTAAAACGGTGCGAACGGGGCTTTTTTGGGCCAAATAGGTGTGTTATAGACCATAGTTTTGGATATGGACCCAGGGTACGGGCGTGTTGTGGGACGAAAATCGATTGGGGCATGCCAAGGAAGTTGAGGATCATTCTAGTGTGGTCCGTTTAATTTTTCGTGGCCATTTGGGTGGACAAATGGGCAAAACGGTATGAATGGGGCATTTTCGGGCCAAATCAATATGTGCTATAGTGCATGGTTTTAGGGTGATCCCGAGGTCCGAGCGTCCTGCAGGCCAAAAATCGATCAGGGTATGCCAGGGAGGTCTGGGATCGTCCCTGTGTGGTTCGTTTAAATTTTCGTGGCCATTTGCGTAGATAAACGGGTGAAATGGAGCGAACGAGGTGTTATTGGGCTAAATCGGTGTGCTATAGTTTCGGCGGTAGGCTCGGGGTCTGGGTATGCTGTAGCCCGAAATTGATTGGGGCATGCCAGTAAGGTTGGGGATCATCCCAGTATGGTTCGTTTAATTTTTCATGGCCGTTTCGGTAGATAAACAGAGGAAACGGTATGAATGGGGCATTTTCGGGCCAAATCGGTGTGCTTTAGCCCACGGTTTCGGGGGTTGACCCGGGGTCCGGGCGTGCTGTGGGCCAAAAATTATCCAAAGTGTGCCATGGAGGTTATGGATCATCCCAGTGTGGTCCGTTTAAGTTTTTTCATGGCCATTTGGGTAGATAAATGAGCGAAATAACGCGAACGAGGCATTTTTGGGCCAAATCGGTGTGATATAACCCACGGTTTTGGGGTGGGCTAGGGTCCGGGCGTACTGTGGGTCGAAAATCAATCGAGGCTTGCCAGGGAGGTTGAAGATCATCCTAGTGTGTTCTGTTTATTTTTCATGGCCATTTGGGTGGACAAACAAGGCAAATCAGAGTGAACGGGGCATTTTTGGGCTAAATCGGTGTTCTGTAGAGCACAGTTTCAGGGGTGGACTCGGGTCCAGGCGTACTGTCGGCCAAAAATCAACCAGGCATGCCTGGGAGGTTGGGGATTATCCCAGTGTGGTCTGTTTTATTTTTTGTGGCTATTTGGATTGACAAACGGGCAAAACGACGCGAACGGGGAATTTTTTGGCCAAATCAGTATGCAATAGCCCACAGTTTTGGGGGTGGGCCTGGGGTCCAAGCATGCTGTGGGCCAAAAATCAACCTGTGCATGCCAGGGATGTTGGGGATCATCCCATTATGGTTCGTTTAATTTTTCGTCGCTATTTGGGTGGACAAATAGGCAAAACGGAGCAAACAGGGCATTTTTGAGCCAAATCGGTATGCTACAGCCCATGATTTCTGGGGTAGTCCCGGGGTCCAGGCGTGTTGTAGGCGGAAAATCAACCGAGACATGCCAGGGTGGTTACAGATCGTCCCAGTGTGGTCCGTTTAATTTTTCATGGATATTTGGCTGGACAAACGGGTGAAACAGCATGAACAGGGCATTTTCGAGCCAAATCGGTGTGCTATAGCCCATAGTTTATGGGGTGGCCACGAGGTCCGAGCTTACTGTGGGCGAAAAATCGATCGGAGCGTGCCAGGGAGGTTGAGAATCATTCAAGTGTTGTCTGTTTAATTTTTTATGGCTATTTCGGTGGACACACGGGTAAAACGGCACGAACGAGGCATTTTCTGGCCAAATTGGTGTGTTATTGCTCATGGTTTTGGGGATGGGCAAGGTGTCGGGGCGTTCAATGGGCTAAAAATCAACCGGGGCATTCCAGGGAGGTTGGGAATCATCCCAGTGTGATTCGTTTAATTTTTCATGGCTATATGGGTGGACAAACTGGCGAAACGGTGTGAACGGGGGATTTTTAGGCTAAATCGATGTGCTATAGCACACGATTTCAGGGGTGGGCCCGAGTTTTGGGTGTGCTACGGGCCAAAAATGGACCGGGGTATGATAGGGAGGTTGAAGATCGTCCCAGTGTGGTTCGTTTAATTTTTTGTGGCTATTTGGGTGGACAAATGGGCAAAACAGCGTGAACGGGACATTTTTGGGCCAAATCGGTGTGCTATCGCCCACATTTCAGGGGGTAGGCCCGGGTTCCAGGAGTGCTGAAGGCCGAATATCGATCGAGGTATTCCAGCGAGGTTGGGGATCATCCCAGTTTGGTCTATTTTATTTTTCGTGGCCTTTTGGGTGGACAAACGGGCAAAACGGCGCAAATGGGGCATTTTCAGGAAAAATCAGTGTACTATAGCCTATGGTTTTGGGGTGGGCCTAGGGTTCGGGCTTTTTGTGGGACAAAAATCAATGAGGCATGCCAGGGAGGTTCAAGATCATCCTAGTGTGGTCCGTTTAAATTTTCATGGACATTTAGGTCGACAAAAAAGCGAAACGGAGCAAACGAGGAATTTTCGGGCCAAATCGGTGTGCTATCACCGACTTTTGGGGTGAGCTCGGGGTCCGTACGTGGTGTAGGCCAATAATCTACCAAGATGTGCCAAGGAGGTTGGGGATTAACTCAGTGTTGTACGTTTAATTTTTCTTGGCCATTTGCATGGACAAACGATCGAATTGGTGCGAAAGAGGCATTTTCAGGCTAAATTGGTGTGCTATAAATCATAGTTTTGGGGGTGGGCCCGAGGTTCGGGCGTGCTGTGGGCCAAAAATCAATCGGGGTTTGCCAGGGAGGTTAGAGATCATCCCAGTGTGGTCCATTTTATTTTTTGTAGCCATTAGGGTGGACAAGCGGGCAAAACGACGCGAAAGGGGCATTTTCGGGCCAAATAGGTGTGTTATAGCCCATGATTTTGAAGGTGGGCCAGGGGTTCGGGCGTTCTGTGGGCCAGAAATCAACTGGGGCATGCCTGGGAAGTTGGGGATCATCCCAGTGAGTTCAGTTTAATTTTTCGTGGCCATTTGGGGGGACAAATGGGAGAAACAAAGTGAACGGGGCATTTTCGAGCCAAATCAGAGTGATATAGCCCACGGTTTAGGGGGTAGGCCTGGGGTCTGGGCGTGCTATAGGACGAAAATCAATTGGGGCATGCCAAAAAGGTTAGGAATCATGCCAGTGTGGTTCGTTTAATTTTTTATGGCTATTTGGGTGGACAAACGGGAAAAACGGCACAAACGAGGTATTTTTTGGCCAAATCAATGTACAATAGCTTACGGTCTTAGGGTTAGGCCCAGGGTCCGAGCGTGCTGTGGGCCAAAAATAAAAAAAAATCAAGCTGAGAGTGCTAGGGAGGTTGGGGATTATCCCATTGTGGTTCGTTTTATTTTTCCTGGCTATTTAGGTGGACAAACGGGCGAAACAGCACAAACGAGGTATTTTCAGGCTAAATCGGTGTGATATAGCCCACCATTTTGGGGGTGGGCCCTGGGTATGGGCGTGTTGTGAGCCAAAAATTGACTGGGGCATGTCGGGGAGGTTGGGGATCATCCTAGAATGGTCCGTTTAATTTTTCATGGCCATTTGGGTGGACAAATGGGTGAAACAACGCAAACGGGGCATTTTCAAGCCAAATCAGTGTGCTATATCCCACGATTTCGTGGGTGGTCCTTGGGTCCGGGCATGCTGTGGGCCAATCAATCGAGGTGTGTTAGGGAAGTTGGGGATCATCCCAGTGTGGTTCGTTTAATTTTTTGTGACCATTTTGGTGGACAAATAGGCAAAATGATATGAATGGGGCATTTTTAGGATAAATCGGTGTGCTATAGCCCACGATTTGGGGGGTGGGCCTGCGGTTTGGCCGTGCTGTGGGCTATAAATTTCCCTGGACGTGCCAAAGAGGTTGGGCATCATCCCAGTGTGGTCCGTTTAATTTTTCATCGCCATTTGGGTGGACAAACGGGCAAGACGGCGCGAACGGGGAATTTTTGGGCCAAATTGATGTACTTAAGCCCACGGTTTTGGGGTGGGCCTGGTGTCCTAGCATGCTGTGGGACAAAAATCAATTGGGGCATGCCAGGGAGCTTGGGGATCCTTCAAGTGTGGTCCATTTAATTTTCGTGGCCATTTGGGTGGACAAATAGGCGAAATTGCACAAACGGGACATTTTAGGGAGAAATTGGTTTGCTATAGCCCATGGTTTCAGGGGTGGGCCCGGGGTCTAGGGGTGCTGTGGGCCAAAAATTGACCAGGGTCTGCTAGGGAGGTTGGGATAGTCCCAATGTGGTCTGTTTAATTTTTTGTGGCCATTTCGGAGGACAAATGAGCCAAACGACGTGAATGGAGAATTTTTGGGCCAAATTACTTTGTTATAGCCCACAGTTTTGGGGGTGGGCGCAGGGTTCAGGTGTACTGTGGGCCAAAAATTAACCGGGGCATGCTAGGGAGGTTGGGTTCATCCCAGTATGGTTCTTTTAGTTTTTTGTGGACATTTGGGTAGACAAACAGGCGATACGGTGCTAGCAGGGCATTTTTTAGCCAAATCGGTGTGCTATAGCCTATAGTTTTGGGCATGGGCTCTGGGTCCGAACGTGTTGTGTGCCGAAAATCGATCGGGGCATGCCAGGGAGATTGGTGATCATCCAAGTGTAGTTTTGTTTTATTTTCTGTGGCCTTTTAGGTGGACAAACGGGTGAAGCGGTGCAAACGGGGCAGTTTCAAGCCAAAATCGGTGCGTTATAGCTCACGATTTTGAGAGTAGGCCCAGGTTTCGAGCATGTTGTCGGCCAAAAATTGGCCGAGACATTCCAGGGAGGTTGGGATCGTCCGAGTATGGTCAGTTTAATTTTTTGTGGCCATTTGGGTGGATAAACGAGCGAAATGGCACAAACGGGGCATTTTCGGGCCAAATCGGTGTGCTATAGCCTATGATTTTGGGGGTGGGTTCAGGGTCCAGGTGTGCAGTGGGCCGAAATTCGACCGGGGCATGCCACGAAGGTCGGGGATCATCCTAGTGTGGCCCGTTTAATTTTTCGGGACCATTTGGGTGGACAAACGGGCGAAACAACTTGAACGGTGCATTTTCGAGCTAAATCGGTGTGCTATAGCCCATGATTTCGGAGGTGGGACCTGGGTTCGTACGTGCTGTAGGCCGAAAATTAACCAGAGCTTGGCAGGGAGTTTGGGGATCATCCCAGTGTGGGCCGTTTAATTTTTTGTGACCATTTGGGTGGACAAACGGATAAAACGGTGCGAACGGGGCATTTTTGGGCCAAATAGGTGTGTTATAGACTATAGTTTTGGGTATGGACCCGGGGTACGGGCGTGCTGTGGGACGAAAATCGATCGGGCCATGCCAAGGAAGTTGAGGATCATTCTAGTGTGGTCCGTTTAATTTTTCGTGGCCATTTGGGTGGACAAACGGGCAAAACGGTATGAATGGGGAATTTTCGGGCCAAATCAATGTTTGCTATAGCGCACGGTTTTGGGGTGATCCCGAGGTTCAGGTGTCCTGCGGGCCAAATATCGATCAGGGCATGCCAGGGAGATTGGGGATCATCCCTGTGTGGTTCGTTTGATTTTTCGTGGCCATTTGGGTGGACAAATGGGCAAAATGGAGCGAACGAGGTGTTTTTTGGCTAAATCGGTGTGCTATAGTTTTGGGGGTAGGCTCGGGGTCTGGGCGTGCTGTAGACCAAAATCGATTGGGGCATGCCAGGGAGGTTGGGGATCATCCCAGTGTGGTTCGTTTAATTTTTCATGGCCATTTCGGTGGATAAACGGGGGAAACGGTATGAATGGGGCATTTTTGAGCCAAATCGGTGTGCTTTAGCATACGGTTTCGGGGGTTGACCCGGGGTCCGGGCATGAGGTGGGCCAAAAATCATCTAAAGTGTGCCATGGAGGTTAGGGATCATCTCGGTGTGGTCCGTTTAAGTTTTTCCATGGCCGTTTGGGTAGATAAACGAGCGAAATAGCGCGAACGAGGCATTTTTGGGCCAAATCGGTGTGATATAGCCCACGGTACTGTGGCTCGAAAATCAATTGGGGCGTGCCAGGGAGGTTGGAGATTATCCTAGCGTGGTCCATTTATTTTTCATGGATATTTGGGTGGACAAACAAAGTAAATTAGAGTGAACGGGGCATTTTTTGGCTAAATCGGTGTTCTGTAGAGCACAGTTTCAGGGGTGGACTCGGGTCCAAGCGTACTGTGGGCCAAAAATCAACCAGGCATGCCTGGGAGGTTGGAGATCATCCCAGTATAGTCCATTTAATTTTTCATGGCCATTTGGGTAGGCAAATGGGAGAAACGGCTTGAACGGGGCATTGTTGGGCCAAATCAGTGTGCAATAGCCCACGATTTTGGGGGTAGGCCTGAGGTCCGAGCAGGGTGTTGGCCGAAAATCGGTCGGGGTGTGCCAGGGAAGTTGGGATCATCCCGTGTTGTTCGTTTTATTTTGCGTGGCATTTGGGTAAAAAACGGATGAAACGGCATGAACGGGGCATTTTCGAGCCAAATTGGTGTGTTATAGCCCACGATTTTGGGGATGGGCTCGAGGTTCGGGCGTGCTGTAGGCTAAAAGTTGACCGAGGCATGCCATGGAGGTTGAGAATCATCCTAGTGTGGTCCTTTTAACTTTTCATGGCCATTTGGGTGGACAAACAGGCAAAACGGCGTGAACGGGGAATTATTAGGTCAAATCGGTGTGCTATAGCCCACTGTTTCGGGGGTAGGCCATGGGTCCGGGCGTGCTGTGGTCTAAAAATCGACTAGGCCATGAAAGGGAGGTTAGGGATCATCTCAGTATGGGCCATTTAATTTTTTGTGGCTATTTGAATTGTCAAACAGGCAAAACATCGCGAACGGGGCATTTTTGGGCCTAATCGGTGTGCTATATTCTATGGTTTCAGGTGTGGGCTCGGGGTCTGGATGTGATGTAGGCGAAAAATTGATCGGGGCATGCCAGAAAGGTTGGGGATCATCCCAGTGTGGTCCGTTTAATTTTTCGTGGCTATTTGGGTTGACAAACGGGTAAAACGACACGAACGGGGAATTTTTGGGCCAAATCAGTGTCCAAGAGCCCACAATTTTGGGGGTTGGCCCGGGGTCCAAGTATGCTGTGGGCCAAAAATCAACCTGTGCATGCCAGGGATGTTGGGGATCGTCCCAGTATAGTTCGTTTAATTTTTTGTTGCCATTTGGGTGGACAAATAGGCAAAACGGAGCAAACAGGGCATTTTCGAGCCAAATCGGTATGCTATAGCCCATGATTTTTGGGCTAGTCCCGGGGTCCAGGCGTGCTGTAGGCCAAAAATCAACCGAGGCATGCCATTGAGGTTACGAATCATCCCAGTGTGGTCCGTTTAATTTTTCATGGACATTTGGCTGGACAAACGGGCGAAACAGCGTGAACAGGGCATATTCGAGCCAAATCGGTGTGCTATAGCCCATAGTTTATAGGGTTGCCACGAGGTCCGGGCTTGCAATGGGCGAAAAATCGACTGGAGCATGCCAGGGAGGTTGAGGATCATTCAAGTGTTGTCCGTTTAATTTTTTATGGCTATTTGGGTGGACACACGGGTAAAACAATGCGAACAAGGCATTTTCGGGCCAAATTGGTGTGTTATTGCCCACGGTTTTGGGGATGGGCAAGGTGTCCGGGCGTTTAATGGGCTAAAAATCAACCGGGGCATTCCAGGGAGGTTGGGGATCATCCCAGTGTGGTCCGTTTAATTTTTCATGGCCATATGGGTGGACAAACGGGAGAAACGGTGTGAACGGGGGATTTTTAGGATAAATCGGTGTGCAATAGCCCACGGTTTCAGGGGTGGGCCCGAGGTTCGGGTGTGCTACGCACCAAAAATTGACCGGGGCATGACAGGGAGGTTGACGATCGTCCTATTCTGGTTCTTTTAATTTTTTGTGGCCATTTGGGTGGACAAATGGGCAAAACAGCATGAACGAGACATTTTTGGGCCAAATCAGTGTGCTATAGCCCAAAGTTTTGGGGGTAGGCTCGGTTTCCAGGCGTGCTGAAGGCTGAAAATCGATTGAGGCTTTTGAGCAAGGTTGGGGATCATCCCAGTTTGGTTTATTTTATTTTTTGTGGCCTTTGGGTAGACAAACAGGCAAAACGGCGCAAATGGGGCATTTTCAGGAAAAATCAGTGTGCTATAGCCTACGGTTTTGGGGTGGACCTATGGTTCGGGCTTGTTGTGGGAAAAAATTCAATGAGGCGTGCCAGAGAGGTTGAAGATCATCCCGGTGTTGTCCGTTTAAATTTTCATGGACATTTAGGTGGACAAAAAAGCGAAACGGAGCAAACGAGGAATTTTCGGGCCAAATCGGTGTGCTATCGCCGACTTTTGGGGTGAGCTCGGGGTCCGTACGTGGTGTAGGCCAAAAATTGACCGGGATGTCCCAAGGAGGTTGGGGATTATCTCAGTATGGTACGTTTAATTTTTCTTGGCCATTTGCATGGACAAACGGTCGAATTGGTGCGAAAGAGGCATTTTTAGGCTAAATTGGTATGCTATAAATCACAGTTTTGGGGGTGGGCCCGAGGTTCGGGCATGCTGTGGGCCAAAAATCAATCGGGGCATGTTAGGAAGGCTATTTTTCATGGCCGTTAGGGTGGACAAGCAGGCAAAACGGTGCAAAAGGGGCATTTTTGGGCCAAATAGGTGTTCTATTGCCCATGATTCCGAAGGTGGGCCAGGGGTTCGGGCATTCTGTGGGCCAGAAATCAACCGGGGCATGCCTGGGTGGTTGGGGATCATCCCAGTGAGGTCAGTTTAATTTTTCGTGGCCATTTGGGGGGACAAATAGGAGAAACAACGTGAACGGGGCATTTTCAAGCCAAATCGGAGTGATATAGCCCACGCTTTAGGGGGTAGGCCTGAGGTCTAGGCGTGCTATAGGCCGAAAATCAATCGGGGTATGCCAAAAATGTTAGGGCTTATCCTAGTGTGGTTTGTTTAATTTTTTGTGGCCATTTGGGTGGACAAACGGGCAAAACGGCACAAATGAGGTATTTTTAGGCCATATCAATGTACAATAGCTTACGGTTTTAGGGTTAGGCCCAGGGTCCGAGCGTGCTGTGGGCCAAAAATCAACCTGAGCGGGCTAGGGAGGTTAGGGATCATCCCAGTATGGTTCGTTTAATTTTTCGTGGCTATTTGGATGGACAAACGGGCGAAACAGCACAAACGGGGCATTTTTGAGCTAAATCGGTGTGCCATAGCCCACGATTTTGGGGGTGGGCCCTGCGTTTGGTTGTGCTTTGATCGAAAAATTGACTGGGGCATGCCGGGGAGATTGGGGATTGTCCTAGAATGGTCTGTTTACTTTTTCATTTCCATTTGGATGGACAAATGGGCAAAACAGCGTGCACAGGACATTTTTCGGCTAAATCGGTGTGCTATAGCCCACAGTCTTGGGGGAAGGCCCGGGTAGCAGGCGTGCTGAAGGCCAAAAATCGATCGGGGCATTCCAGCGAGGTTGGGGATCATTCCAGTTTGGTCTATTTTATTTTTCGTGGCCTTTTGGGTAGACAAACGGGCAAAACGACGCAAATGGGGCATTTTCAGGAAAAATCAGTGTGCTATAGCCTACGGTTTTGGGGTGGGCCTAGGGTTTGGGCTTGTTCTAGGACAAAAATCAATGAGGCATGCCAGGGAGGTTGAAGATCATCCCAGTGTGGTCCGTTTAAATTTTCATGGACATTTAGGTGGACAAAAAAGCGAAATGGAGAAAACAAGGAATTTTTGGGCCTAATCAGTGTGCTATCGCCGACTTTTGGGGTGAGCTCAGGGTCCGTACGTGGTGTTGGCCAAAAATCGATCGGGATGTGCCAAGGAGGTTGGGGATTATCTCAGTGTGGTACATTTAATTTTTCTTGGCCATTTGCATGGACAAACGGTCGAATTGGTGCGAAAGAGGCATTTTTAGGCTAAATTGGTGGGCTATAAATCACAGTTTTGGGTGTGGGCCCGATGTTCGGGCGTGCTGTGGGCCAAAAATCAACCGGGGCATGTCAGGAGGTTTGAGATCATCCCAGTGTGGTCCGTTTTATTTTTCGTGGCCGTTAGGGTGGACAAGCAGGCAAAACGGTGCGAAAGGGGCATTTTCGGGCCAAATAGGCATGCTATAGCCCATGATTTTGAAGGTGGGCCAGGGGTTCGGGCGTTCTGTGGGCCAGAAATCAACCCAGGCATGCCTGGTAGGTTGGGGATCATTCTAGTGAGATCATTTTAATTTTTTGTGGCCATTTGGGGGGACAAATGGGAGAAACAACGTGAACGGGGCATTTTTGAGCCAAATCGGAGAGATATAGCCCATGGTTTAGGGGGTAGGCCTGGGGTCTGGGCGTGCTGTAGGCCGAAAATCAATAAGGGCATGCCAGAAAGGTTAGGGATCATCCTAGTGTGGTTTGTTTAATTTTTTGTGGCCATTTGGGTGGACAAACGGGCAAAACAGTATAAACGAGGTATTTTTAGGCCATATCAATGTACAATAGCTTACGGTTTTAGGGTTAGGCCTAGGGTCCGAGCGTGCTGTGGGCCAAAAATCAACCTGAGCATGCTAGGGAGGTTGGGGATCATCCCAGTGTGGTTCATTTAATTTTTCGTGGCTATTTTGATGGACAAACGGGCGAAACAGCACAAACGGGGCATTTTCGGGCTAAATCGGTGTGCTATAGCCCACAATTTTGGGGGTGGGCCCAGGGTTTGGGTGTTCTGTGAGCCAAAAATTGACTGGGGCATACCGGGGAGGTTGTGGATCGTCCTAGAATGGTCCGTTTACTTTTCATGGCCATTTGGGTGGACAAATGGGTAAAACAGCGTGAACGGGACATTTTTCGGCTAAATCGGTGTGTTATAGCCCACAGTTTTGGGGGTAGGGCCGGGTTGCTGGCGTGCTGAAGGCCAAAAATCGATCGAGGCATTCCAGCGAGGTTGGGGATCATCCCAGTTTGGTCTATTTTATTTTTCGTGGCCTTTTGGGTAGACAAAAGGGCAAAACGACGCAAATGGGGCATTTTCAGGAAAAAACAGTGTGTTATAGCGTAAGATTTTGGGGTGGGCCTAGGGTTCGGGCTTGTTGTGTGAAAAAAATCAATGAGGCATGGCAGGGAGGTTGAAGATCATCCTAGTATGGTACGTTTAAATTTTCATGGACATTTAGGTGGACAAAAAAGCGAAACGGAGAAAATGAGGAATTTTCGGGCCAAATCAGTGTGCTATCGCCGACTTTTGGGGTGAGCTCGGGGTCCGTACGTGGTGTAGGCCAAAAATTGACCGGGATGTGCCAAGGAGGTTGGGGATTATCTCAGTGTGGTACGTTTAATTTTTCTTGGCCATTTGCATGGACAAACGGTCGAATTAGTGCGAAAGAGGCATTTTTAGGCTAAATTAGTGTGCTATAAATCACAGTTTTGGGTGTGGGCCCGAGGTTCGGGCGTGCTGTGGGCCAAATATCAACCGGGGCATGTCAGGGAGGTTAGAGATCATCCAGTATTGTCCATTTTATTTTTAGTGGCCGTTAGGGTGCACAAGCAGGCAAAACGGTGCGAAAGGGGCATTTTCGGGCCAAATAGGCGTGCTATAGCCCATGATTTCGAAGGTGGGCCAGGGGTTCAGGCGTTCTGTGGTCCAGAAATCAACCGGGGCCTGCTTGGGAGGTTAGGGATCATTCCAGTGAGGTCAGTTTAATTTTTCGTGGCCATTTGGGGGGACAAATAGGAGAAACAACGTGAACGGGGCATTTTTGAGCCAAATCGGAGAGATATAGCCCACTGTTTAGGGGGTAGGCCTGGGGTCTGGGCGTGCTGTAGGCCGAAAATCAATCGGGGCATGCCAGAAAGATTCGGGATCATCCTAGTGTGGTTTGTTTAATTTTTTGTGGCCATTTGGGTGGACAAACGGGCAAAACGGCACAAACGAGGTATTTTTAGGCCATATCAATGTGTAAAAGCTTACGATTTTAGGGTTAGGCCCAGGGTCCGAGCGTGCTGTGGGCCAAAAATCAAACTGAGCATGCTAGAGAGGTTGGGGATCATCCCAGTATGGTTCGTTTAATTTTGCCTGACTATTTGGATGGACAAACGGGTGAAACAGCACAAACGGGGCATTTTCGGGCTAAATCGGTGTGCTATAGCCCACGATTTTTGGGGTGGGCCCTGGGTTTGGGTGTGTTGTGAGCCAAAAATTGACTGGGGCATGCTGGGGAGATTAGGGATCGTCCTAGCATGGTCCGTTTACTTTTTCATGGCCATTTGGATGGACAAATGGGCAAAACAGCGTGAATGGGACATTTTTGGGCCAAATCGGTATGTTATAGCCCACAGTTTTGGGGGTAGGCCCGGGTTGCAGGCGTGCTGAAGGACGAAAATCGATTTGGGCATTCCAGCAAGGTTGGGGATTATTCCAGTTTGGTCTATTTTATTTTTCGGGGACTTTTGGGTAGACAAACGGGCAGAACGACGCAAATGGGGCGTTTTCAGGAAAAATCAGTGTGCTATAGCCTACGGTTTTGGGGTGGGCCTAGGGTTTGGACTTGTCATGGGAAAAAAATCAATGAGGCATGCCAGGGAGGTTGAAGATCATCCTAGTGTGGTCCGTTTAAATTTTCATGGACATTTAGGTGGACAAAAAAGCGAAACGGAGAAAACGAGGAATTTTTGGGCCAAATCAGTGTGCTATCGCCGACTTTTGGGGTGTGCTCGGGGTCCGTATGTGGTGTAGGCCAAAAATCGACCGGGATGTGCCAAGGAGGTTAGGGATTATCTCAGTGTGGTACGTTTAATTTTTCTTGGCCATTTGCATGGACAAACGGTCGAATTGGTGCGAAAGAGGCATTTTTAGGCTAAATTGGTGTGCTATAAATCACAGTTTTGGGGGTGGGCCTGAGGTTCGGGCGTGCTGTGGGCCAAAAATCAACTGGGGCATGTTAGGGAGGTTAGAGATCATCCCAGTATGGTCCGTTTTATTTTTCGTGGCCATTAGGGTGGACAAGCGGGCAAAACGGTGCGAAAGGGGCATTTTCGGGCCAAATAGGGGTACTATAGCCCATGATTTTGAAGGTGGGCTAGGGGTTCGGACGTTCTGTAGGCGAAAAATCAACCGGGGCATGCCTGGGAGGTTGAGGACCATCCCAGTGAGGTCAGTTTAATTTTTCGTGGCCATTTGGGGGGACAAATAGAAGAAACAACGTGAACGGGGCATTTTTGAGCCAAATCGGAGTGATATAGCCCACGGTTTAGGGGGTAGGCCTGGGGTCTGGCCGTGCTGTAGGCCGAAAATCAATCGGGGCATGCCAGAAAGGTTAGGGATCATCCTAGTGTGGTTTGTTTAATTTTTTGTGGCCATTTGGGTGGACAAATGGGTGAAACAGCACAAACGAGGTATTTTTAGGCCATATCAATGTACAATAGCTTACGGTTTTAGGGTTAGGCCGAGGGTCCGAGCGTCCTGTAGGCCAAAAATCAACCTGAGCGTTCTAGGGAGGTTGGGGATCATCCCAGTGTGGTTTGTTTAATTTTTCCTGGCTATTTGGATGGACAAACGGGTGAAACAGCACAAACGGGGCATTTTCGGGCTAAATCGGTGTGCTATAGCCACGATTTTGGGGGTGGGTGCTGGGTTTGGGTGTGCTGTGAGCCAAAAATTAACTGGGGCATGCTGGGGAGATTGGGGATCGTCCTAGAATGGTCCGTTTACTTTTTCATGGCCATTTGGGTGGACAAATGGACAAAACAGCGTGAACGGGACATTTTTGGGCCAAATCGGTGTGTTATAGCCCATAGTTTTGGGGGTAGGCCCGGGTTGCAGGCGTGCTGAAGACGGAAAATCGATCGGGGCATTCCAGCGAGGTTAGGGATCATTCCAATTTGCTCTATTTTATTTTTCATGGCCTTTTGGGTAGACAAACGGGCAAAACGATGCAAATGGGGCATTTTCAGGAAAAATTAGTGTGCTATAGCCTACGGTTTTGGGGTGGGCATAGGGTTCGGGCTTGTTGTGGGAAAAAATCAATGAGGTGTGCCAGGGAGGTTGAAGATCATCCCAGTGTGGTCCATTTAAATTTTCATGGACATTTAGTTGGACAAAATAGCGAAACGAAGAAAACAAGGAATTTTTGGGCCAAATCAGTGAGCTATTGCCGACTTTTGGGGTGAGCTCGGGGTCGGTACGTGGTGTAGGCCAAAAATCGACCGGGATGTGCCAAGGAGGTTAGGAATTATCTCAGTGTGGTACGTTTAATTTTTCTTGGCCATTTGCATGGACAAACGGTCGAATTTGTGCGAAAGAGGCATTTTTAGGCTAAATTGGTGTGCTATAAATCACAGTTTGGGGGGTAGGCCTGAGGTTCGGGCGTGCTGTGGGCCAAAATTCAACCGGGGAATGTCAGGGAGGTTAGAGATCATCCAGTATGGTCCGTTTTATTTTTCATGGCCGTTAGGGTGGACAAGCAGGCAAAACGGTGCGAAAGGTGAATTATCGGGCCAAATAGGTGTGCTATAGCCCATGATTTCAAAGTTGCGCCAGGGGTTCGGGCGTTCTGTTGGCCAGAAATTAACCGAGGAATGCCTGGGAGGTTGGCGATCATCCCAGTAAGGTCATTTTAATTTTTCGTGGCCATTTGGGGCGACAAATGGGAGAAACAACGTGAACGGGGCATTTTCGAGTCAAATCGGAGTGATATAGCCCACAGTTTAGGGGGTAGGCCTGGGGTCTGGGTGTGCTGTAGGCCTAAAATCAATCGGGGCATGCCAGAAAGGTTAGGGATCATTCTAGTGTGGTTCGTTTAATTTTTTATGGCCATTTGTGTGGACAAACGGGCAAAATGGCACAAACAACGTATTTTTAGGCCATATCAATGTACAATAGTTTACGGTTTTAGGGTTAGGCCTAGGGTCCGAGCGTGTTGTGGGCCAAAAATAAATCTGAGCGTGCTAGGGAGGTTGGGGATCATGACAGTGTGGTTCGTTTAATTTTTCGTGGCTATTTGGATGGACAAACGGGCGAAATAGCACAAATGGGGCACTTTTAGGCTAAATCGGTGTGCTATAGCCCACGATTTTGGGGGTGGGCCCTGGGTATGGGCGTGCTGTGAGCCAAAAATTGACTGGAGCATGACAGGGAGGTTGGGGATCATCCTAGAATGGTCCGTTTAATTTTTCATGGCCATTTGGGTGGACAAATGGGCAAAACAGCGTGAACGGGACATTTTTGGGACAAATCGGTGTGCTATAGCCCACATTTTTGGGGGTAGGCCCGGGTTCCAGGCGTGCTGAAGGTCGAAAATCAATCGAGGCATTCCAGTGAGGTTGGGGATCATCCCAGTTTGGTCTATTTTATTTTTCGTGGCCTTTTGGGTAGACAAAGGGGCAAAGTGGCGCAAATGGGGCATTTACAGGAAAAATCAGTGTGCTATAGCCTACGGTTTTGGGGTGGGCCTAGGGTTCGGGCTTGTTGTGGGAAAAAAATCAATGAGGCGTGGCAGGGTGGTTGAAGATCATCCCAGTGTGGTCCGTTTTAATTTGCATGGACATTTAGGTTGACAAAAAAGTGAAACGGAGCAAACGAGGAATTTTTGGGCCAAATCAGTGTGCTATCACCGACTTTTGGGGTGAGCTCGGGGTCCGTACGTGGTGTAGGCCAAAAATCGACCAGGATGTGCCAGGGAGGTTGGGGATTATCTCAGTGTGGTACGTTTAATTT
Source organism: Capsicum annuum (assembly GCF_002878395.1). Lineage (NCBI taxonomy): Eukaryota > Viridiplantae > Streptophyta > Magnoliopsida > Solanales > Solanaceae > Capsicum > Capsicum annuum. The sequence continues at coordinate 193,213,610 of NC_061117.1, read as the reverse complement.
TTCGTGGCCATTTGCATGGACAAACGGTCGAATTGGTGCGGAAAAGGCATTTTTAGGCTAAATTAGTGTGCTATAAATCACAGTTTTTGGGATGGGCCCGAGGTTCGGGCTTGCTGTGGGCCAAAAATCAACCGAGGCATGTCAGGGAGGTTAGAGATCATCCCAGTGTGGTCCGTTTTATTTTTCGTGGGTGTTATGGTGGACAAGCATGCAAAACAGCGTGAAAGGGGCATTTTCGGGCCAAATAGGTGTGCTATAGTCCAAGATTTCGAAGGTGGGCCAGGGGTTCGGGCATTCTGTGGGCCAGAAATCAACCAGGGCATGCCTGGGAGGTTGGGGATCATCCCAGTGAGGTCATTTTAATTTTTTGTGGCCATTTGGGGGGACAAATGGGAGAAACAACGTGAACGGGGCATTTTCGAGCCAAATCGGAGTGATATAGCCCACGGTTTAGGGGGTAGGCCTGGGGTCTTGGCGTGCTGTAGGTCGAAAATCAATCGGGGCATGCCAGAAAGGTTAGGGATCATCCTAGTGTGGTTCGTTTAATTTTTTGTGGCCATTTGGGTGGACAAACGGGCAAAACAGCACAAACGAGGTATTTTTAGGCTATATCAATGTACAATAGCTTACGGTTTTAGGGTTAGGCCCAGGGTCCGAGCGTGCTGTGGGACAAAAATCAACCTGAGCGTGCTAGGGAGGTTGGGGATCATCCCAGTGTTGTTCGTTTAATTTTTCGTGGCTATTTGGATGGACAAATGAGCGAAACAGCATAAATGGGGCATTTTCGGGCTAAATCGGTGTGCTATAGCCCACGATTTTGAGCGTGGGCCCTGGTTCTGGGCGTGCTGTGAGCTAACAATTGACTGGGGCATGAAGGGAAGGTCAGGGATCATCCTAGAATGGTCCGTTTAATTTTTCATGGCCATTTGGGTGGACAAATGGGTGAAACAACGCAAACGGGGCATTTTCAAGCCTAATCAGTGTGCTATAGCCCACGATTTTGTGGGTAGGCCTTGGGTCCGGGCATGCTGTGGGCCAAAAATCGATCGGGGTATGGAAGGGAAGTTGGGTATCATCCCAGTATGGTTCGTTTAATTTTTTGTGACCATTTTAGTGGACAAACGGGCAAAACGATACGAATGGGGAATTTTCAGGATAAATCGGTGTGCTATAGCCCACGATTTGGAGGGTGGGCCCGTGGTTTGGGCGTGCTGTGAGCTAAAACTTTGCCTGGACGTGCCAAAGAGGTTGGGCATCATCCCAGTGTCGTCCGTTTAATTTTTCATGGCCATTTGGGTGGACAAACGGGCAAGACGGCGCGAACGGGGCATTTTTGGGCCAAATTGATTACTTAAGCCCGCGGTTTTGGGGTGGGCCTGGTGTCCTAGCGTGCTGTGGGGCAAAAATCAATCGGGGCATTCCAGGGAGGTAAGGGATTCTTCAAGTGTGGTCCATTTAATTTTCATGGCCATTTGGGTTGACAAATAGGCGAAAATGCACAAACGGGGCATTTTAGGGAGAAATTGGTTTGCTATAGCCCACGGTTTCAGGGGTGGGCCCGGGGTCTGGGGTGCAGTGGGCCAAAAATCGATCGAGGTCTGCTAGGGAGATTAGGATAGTCCCAATGTGGTTCGTTTAATTTTTTGTGGCCATTTGGGATGACAAATGGGCCAAACGACGTGAATGGAGAATTTTTGGGCCAAATTACTGTGTTATAGCCCACAGTTTTGGGGGTGGGCGCGGGGTTCAGGTGTACTGTGGGCCAAAAATTGATCGGGGTATGCTAGGGAGGTTGGGATCATCCCAGTGTGGTCCTTTTTGTTTTTTCGTGGCCATTTGGCTAGACAAACAGGCAAAACGGCACGAGCGGGGCATTTTTGAGCCAAATCGGTGTGCTATAGCCTACGGTTTTAGGCGTGGGCTCTGGGTTCGAGCATGCTGTGGGCCGAAAATCGATCGGGGCATGCCAGGGAGGTTGGTGATCCTCCAAGTGTGGTTTTGTTTTATTTTCTGTGGCCTTTTGGATGGACAAACGGGTGAAGCGGTGCAAACGAGGCGGTTTCAAGCCAAATCGGTGTGTTATACCTCACGATTTTGAGGGTGGGCCCAGGTTTTGAGCGTGATGTGGGCCAAAAATTGGCCGGGGCATTCCAGGGAGGTTGGGATCGTCCGAGTATGGTCAGTTTAATTTTTTGTGGCCATTTGGGTGGACAAACGAGCGAAATGGCACGAACGGGGCATTTTCGAGCCAAATCGGTGTGCTATAGCCCACAATTTTGGGAGTGGGTTCGGGGTCCAGGTGTGCAGTGGGCCGAACTTCGATCGGGGCATGCCACGAAGGTTGGGGATCATCCTAGTACGGCCCATTTAATTTTTCGTGGCCAATTTGGTGGACAAACGGGCGAAACGGCTTGAACGGTACATTTTCGAGCTAAATCGGTGTGCTATAGCCCATGATTTCGGAGGTGGGACCTGGGTCCGTACGTGCTGTAGGCCAAAAATTAACCAGAGCTTGGCAGGGAGTTTGGGGATTATCCCAGTGTGGGCTGTTGATTTTTTCATGGCCATTTGGGTGGACAAACGGGTAAAACGGTGCGAACGGGACATTTTTGGGCCAAATAGGTGTGTTATAGACCATAGTTTTGGGTATGGACTCGGGGTACGGGCGTGCTGTGGGACGAAAATCGATCGGGGCGTGCCAAGGAAGTTGAGGATTATTCTAGTGTGGTCCGTTTAATTTTTCATGGCCATTTGGGTGGACAAACGGGAAAAACGGTATGAATGGGGTATTTTTGAGCCAAATCAATGTGTGCTATAGTGCACGGTTTTGGGGTGATCCCGAGGTCCGGGCGTGCTACGGGCCAAAAATCGATCAGGGCATGCTAGGGAGGTTGGGGATCGTCCCTGTGTTGTTCGTTTAATTTTTCGTGGACATTTGGGTGGACAAACGGTCGAAATGGAGCTAACGAGGTGTTTTTTGGCTAAATCGGTGTGCTATAGTTTCGGGGGTAGGCTCGGGGTCTGGGCGTGCTGTAGCCCAAAATCGATTGGGGCGTGCCAGGGAGGTTGGGGATCGTCCCAGTGTGGTTCATTTAATTTTTCATGGCCGTTTCGGTGGATAAACGGGGGAAATTGTATGAATGGGGCATTTTCAGGCCAAATCGGTGTGCTTTAGCCTACGGTTTCGGGGGTTGACCAGGGGTCCAGGCGTGCTGTGGGCCAAAAATCATCCAAAGTGTGCCATGGATGTTAGGGATCATCCCAGTGTGGTCCGTTTAAGTTTTTTCATGGCCATTTGGGTAGATAAACGAGCGAAATAGCGCGAACGACACATTTTTGGGCCAAATCGGTGTGACATAGCCTACAGTTTTGGGGGTGGGCCTAGGGTCCGGGCTTACTGTGGGTCAAAAATCAATCGGGGCATGCCAGGGAGGTTAGAGATCATCCTAGTGTGGTCCGTTTATTTTTCGTGGCCATTTGGGTGGACAAACAAGGCCAATCAGAGTGAAAGGGGCATTTTTGGGCTAAATCGGTGTTCTATAGAGCACAGTTTCAGGGGTGGACTCGGGTCAAGGTGTACTGTGGGCCAAAGATCAACCAGGCATGCTTGGGAGGTTGGAGATCATCCCAGTGTAGTTCGTTTAATTTTTCATGGCCATTTGGGTGCGCAAATGGGAGAAACGGCTTGAACGGGGTATTGTTGGGCCAAATCAGTGTGCAATAGCCCACGGTTTTGGGGGTGGGCCTGAGGTCCGAGCAGGGTGTTGGCCAAAAATTGATCGGGGTATGCCAAGGAGGTTGGGATCATCCTAGTGTTGTTCGTTTTGTTTTTCATGGCATTTGGGAGAAAACGGATGAAACGGCGTGAACGGGGTATTTTCGAGCCAAATTGGTGTGTTATAGCCCACGATTTTGGGGGTGGGCTCGGGGTTCGGGCGTGATGTAGGCCAAAAGTTAACCGAGGCATGCCATGGAGGTTGGAAATCATCCTAGTGTGGTCTGTTTAACTTTTAGTGGCCATTTGGGTGGACAAACAGGCGAAACGGCGCGAACGGGGCATTTTAAGGTCAAATCGGTGTGCTATAGCCCACTATTTTGGGGGTAGGCCTTGGGTCCGGGCGTGCTGTGGTCAAAAAATAGACTGAGGCATGCAAGGGAGGTTGGGGATCATCCCAGTGTGGGCCGTTTAATTTTTGTGACTATTTGGATGGTCAAACAGGCAAAACGGCGCGAACGGGGCATTTTTGGGCCTAATTGGTGTGCTATAGCCTATGGTTTCAGGTGTGGGCTCGGGGTGTGGATATGATGTGGGGCAAAAATCAACCGGCGCATGCCAGAAAGGTTGGGGATCATCCCAGTGTGGTCCGTTTAATTTTTGGTGGCTATTTGGGTTGATAAATGGGCAAAACGACACGAACGGGGAATTTTTGGGCCAAATCAGTGTCCAATAGCCCACAGTTTTAGGGGTGGGCCTGGGGTCCAAGCATGTTGTGGGCCAAAAATCAACCTGTGCATGCCAGGGATGTTGGGGATCATCCCAGTATGGTTCGCTTAATTTTTCATCGTTATTTGGGTGGACAAATGGGCAAAACGAAGCAAATAGGGTATTTTCAGGCCAAATCAGTATGCTATAGCCCATGATTTCTGGGGTAGTCCTGGGGTCCAGGCGTGCTGTAGGCCAAAAATCAACCGAGGTATGCCAGGGAGGTTACGGATCATCCCAGTGTGGTCCGTTTAATTTTTCATGGACATTTGGCTAGACAAACGGGCGAAACAGCGTGAACAGGGCATTTTCGAGCCAAATCAGTGTGCTATAGCCCATAGTTTATGGGGTGGCCACGAGGTCCAAGATTGTTGTGGACAAAAATTGACCGAAGCTTTCCAAGGGGGTTGAGGATCGTCTAAGTGTTGTTCGTTTAATTTTTTATGGCTATTTGGGTGGAAAAACGGGTAAAACGGCGCGAACGAGGCATTTTTGGGCCATATTGGTGTGTTATTTCCCACGGTTTTGGGGGTGGGACTGGGGTCTAGGCATTCTATAGGCCAAAAATCGATCGAGCCATGCCAAGAAGGTTGGGGATCATCCCAGTGTGGTCCGTTTAATTTTTCATGGCCATATGGGTGGACAAACGGGCGAAACGGTGTGAACGAGGAATTTTCAGGCTAAATTGGTGTGCTATAGCCTACGGTTTCAGGGGTGGGCCCGAGGTTCGGGTGTACTATGGGCCAAAAATCGACCGGGGCATGCCAGGGAGGTTGAAGATCATCCCAGTGTGCTCCGTTTAATTTTTTGTGGCCATTTGGGTGGATAAATGGGCAAAACAGCGTGAACAGGACATATTTGGGCCAAATCGATGTGCTATAGCCCACGGTTTTGGGGTGGGCCTAGTGTCCTAGCGTGCTATGGGGAAAAAATTGACCGGGGCATGCCAGGGAGGTTGGGGATCCTCCATGTGTAGTCCATATAATTTTCGTGGCCATTTTGATGGACAAATAGGCAAAACTGCACAAATAGGGCATTTTAGGGAGAAATTGGTGTGCTATAGGCCACGATTTCAGGGGTGGGCCCGGGGTCTGGGGTGCTGTGGGCCGAAAATTGACCGGGGTGTGCCAGGGAGGTTGGGATTGTCCCAATGTGTTCTATTTAATTTCTTGTGGCCATTTGGGAGGACAAATGGGCCGAACGACGTGAATGGAGAATTTTTGGGCCAAATTACTGTGTTATAGCCCATAGTTTTGGGGGTGGGCGCGGGGTTCAAGTGTAATGTGGGCCAAAAATTGATCGGCGCATGCTAGGGAGGTCTGGATCATCCCTGTGTGATTCTTTTAGTTTTTCGTGGCCATTTGGGTAGACAAACAGGCGAAACGGCGCGAGCGGCGCATTTTTGAGCCAAATCGGCGTGCTTTAGCCTACGGTTTTGGGCGTGGGCTTTGGGTCCGAGCATGCTGTGGGTCGAAAATCGATCGGGGCATACCAGGGAGGTTGGTGATCATCCAAGTGTGGTTTTATTTTATTTTCTGTGGCCTTTTGGGTGGACAAACGGGGTATTTTCAAGCCAAATCGGTGTGTTATAGCTCACGATTATGAGGGTGGGCTCGGGTTTCGAGCATGCTGTAGGCCAATAATTGGCTGAGGCATTCCAGGGAGGCTGGGATCATCCGAGTATGGTTAGTTTAATTTTTTGTGGTCATTTAGGTGGACAAACGAGGGAAATAGCATGAACGGGGCATTTTTGGGCCAAATCGGTGTGCTATAGCCCACGATTTTGGGAGTGGGATCGGTGTCCCGATGTACTGTGGGCTGAAATTCGACTGGGGCATGCCATCAAGGTTAGGGATCATCCTAGTATGGTCCGTTTAATTTTTCGTGGACATTTGGGTGGACAAACGAGCGAAACGGCTTAACGGTGCATTTTCGAGCCAAATCGGTGTGCTATAGCCTATGATTTCGGACGTGGGACCTGGGTCCGGGCGTGATGTAGGCCGAAAATTAACCATAGCTTGGCAGGGAGTTTGGGGATCATCCCAGTGTGGGCCATTTAATTTTTCGTGGCCATTTGGGTGGACAAACGGCAAAACGGTGCGAACGGGGCATTTTTGGGCCAAATAGGTATGTTATAGACCATAGTTTTGGGTATGGGCCAGGGGTACGAGCGTGCTGTGGGACAAAAATCGATCGGGGCATACTAGAGATGTTGGGGATCATTCTAGTGTAGTCCGTTTAATTTTTCGTGGCCATTTGGGTGGACAAACGGGCAAAACGGTATGAATGATGCATTTTTGGGCCAAATCAATGTGTGCTATAGCGCACGGTTTTAGGGTGAGCCCGAGGTCCGAGCGTGCTACCAGGGAGGTTACGGATCGTCCCAGTGTGTTCCGTTTAATTTTTCATGGATATTTGGCTAGACAAACGGGCGAAACAACGTGCATAGGGCATTTTCGAGCCAAATCGGTGTGCTATAGCCCATAGTTTATGGGGTGGCCACGAGGTCCGGGCTTGCTGTGGGCCAAAAATCGACCGGAGCATACCAGGGAGGTTGAATATCATCCATGTGTTGTTCGTTTAATTTTTTATGGCTATTGGGTGGATAAATAGGTAAAACGGCGCGAACGAGGCATTTTGAGGCCAAATTGGTGTGTCATTGCCCATGGTTTTGGGGATGGGCCTGGTGTTCGGGCGTTTAATGGGCTAAAAATTAACTGGGGCATTCCAGAGAGGTTGGGGATCATCCCAGTGTTGTCCCTTTAATTTTTCATGGCCATATGGGTGGACAAACAGGCGAAACGGTGTGAATTGTGGATTTTCCAGCTAAATCGGTGTGCTATAGCCCACAGTTTAAGGGGTGGGCCCGAGGTTTGGGTGTGCTATGGGCCAAAAATATACCGGGGCATGCCAGGGAGGTTGAAGATCGCCCAATATGGTTCGTTTAATTTTTTGTGGCTATTTGGGTGGACAAACGGGTAAAACAAAGTGAACGGGACATTTTTGGGCCAAATTGGTTTGCTATAGCCCACGGTTTTGGGGGTAGGCTCGGGTTCCAGGCGTGCTGAAGGCGACAAATTGACCGGGGCATTTCAAGGAGGTAGGGGATCAACCTAGTATGGTATATTTTATTTTTCATGGCCTTTTGGGTAGATAAACGGGCCAAACAGCGCAAATGGGGTATTTTTTGGGAAAATCAGTGTGCTATAGCCTACGGTTTTGGGGTAGGCCTAGGGTTTGGGCTTGTTGTGGGACAAAAATCAATAAGGCGTGGCAGGGTGGTTGAAGATCATCCCAGTATGGTCCTTTTTAATTTGCATGGACATTTAGGTGGACAAAAAAGCGAAACAGAGCAAATGAAGAATTTTTAGGCCAAATCTGTGTGCTATCGCCCACTTTCGGGGTGAGCTTGGAGTCCGTGCGTGGTGTAGGCCAAAAATCGACCGGGATGTGCCAGGGAGGTTGGGGATCATCTCAGTGTGGTACGTTTAATTTTTCTTGGCCATTTCCATGGACAAACGATCGAATTGGTGCGAAAGAGGCATTTTTAGGCTAAATTGGTGTGCTATAAATCACAGTTTTGGGGGTGCACCCAAGGTTCGGGCGTGCTGTGGGCCAAAAATCAACTGGGGCATGTAAGGGAGGTTAGAGATCATCCCAGTGTGTTCTGTTTTATTTTTTGTGGCCATTAGGGTGGACAAGCGGGTCAAACGGCGCGAAGGGGGCATTTTCGGGCCAAATAGGTGTGCTATAGCCCACGATTTCGAAGGTGGGCCAAGGGTTCGGGCATTCTGTGGGCCAAAAATCAACCAGAGCATGCCAGGGAGGTTGTGGATCATCCCAGTGAGATCAGTTTAATTTTTCGTGGCTATTTGGGGGGACAATTGGGAGAAACAACATGAACGGGGCATTTTCGAGCCAAATCGGAGTGATGTTTGGGCGTGCAGCAGGCCGAAAATCGATCGGGGCATGCCAGAAAGGTTAGTGATCATCCCAGTGTGGTTAATTTAATATTTTGTGGCCATTTGGGTGGACAAACGGGCAAAATGGCACAAACGAGGTATTTTTATGCCAAATCAATGTACAATAGCTTACGGTTTTAGGGTTAGGCCCAGGGTCCGAGCGTACTGTGGCCCAAAAATCAACCTGAACGTGATAGGGAGGTTGGGGATCATCCCAGTGTGGTTCATTTAATTTTTCGTGGCCATTTGGGTGGACAAACGGGCAAAACAGCGCAAACGGGGCATTTTCGGGCCAAATCAGTGTGCTATAGCCCACGATTTTGGGGGTGGGCCCTGGGTCTGGGCGTGCTGTGAGATGAAATTTATTGGGGCATGCTAGGGAGGTTAGAGATCATCCCAGTGTGGTCCGTTTTATTTTTCGTGGCCACTAAGGTAGAAAAGCGGGCGAAACGGCTCGAAAGGGGCATTTTCGGGCCAAATAGGTGTGCTATAGCCCATGATTTTGAAGGTGGGACAGGGGTCCGGGCGTTCTGTGGGCCAAAAATCAACCAGGGCATGCCAGGGAGGTTGGGGATCATCCCAGTGAGGTCAGTTTAATTTTTCATTGCCATTTGGGGAGACAAATGGGAGAAACAACGTGAATGGGGCATTTTCGAGCCAAATCAGAGTGATATAGCCCACGGTTTAGGGGGTAGGCCCGGGGTCTGGGCTTGCTGTAGGCCGAAAATCAATCGGGGCATGCTATAAAAGTTAGGGATCATCCCAGTGTGGTTTGTTTAATTTTTTGTGGCCATTTGGGTGGACAAACGGGCAAAACGGCACAAACAAGGTATTTTTAGGCCAAATCAATGTACAATAGCTTACGGTTTTAGGGTTAGGCCTAAGGTTCGAGCATGCTGTGGGCCAAAAATTAACCTAAGCATGATAAGGAGGCTGGGGATCATCCCAATGTGGTTCGTTTAATTTTTCGTGGCCATTTGGGTGGACAAACGGGTGAAACAGCACAAACGGGTCATTTTTGGGCCAAATTGGTGTGCTATAGCCCATGATTTTGGGGGTGGGCCTTGGGTTTGGGCGTGTTGTGAGCCAAAAATTCACTGGGGCATGTCGGGTAGGTTGGGGATCGTCCCTGAATGGTCTGTTTAATTTTTCATGGCTATCTGGGTGGACAAATGGGTGAAACAGGGCGAACGGGGCATTTTCTAGCCAAATCAGTGTGCTATAGCCCATGATTTCATGGGTGGGCCTTAGGTCCGGGAATGCTGTGGGTCAAAAATCGATCAGGGTGTGGCAGGGAGGTTTGGATCATCCCAGTTTGGTTCGTTTAATTTTTTGTGACTATTTTGGTGGACAAATGGGCAAAACGATACGAATGGGGCATTTTCAGGATAAATCGGTGTGCTATAGCCTACGATTTTTGGGGTGGGCCCGCGGTCAGGGCGTGCTGTGGGCTAAAAATTTGCCTAGGCATGACAGAGAGGTTGGGGATCATCCCAGTGTGGTCCATTTAATTTTCGTGGCCATTTGGGTGGACAAATAGGCAAAACTATACAAACGGGGCATTTTAGGGAGAAATTGGTTTGCTATAGCCCACGGTTTTAGGGGTGGGCCCGGGGTCTGGGGGTGCTATGGGCCAAAAATCAACCAGGGTGTGCCAGGGAGGTTGGGATAGTCCCAACGTGGTTCGTTTAATTTTTTGTGGCCATTTGGGAGGACAAATGGGCAAAACGATGGGAATGGAGAATTTTTGGACCAAATTACTGTGTTATAGCCCACAGTTTCGGGGGTGGGTGCGGGGTTCAGGTGTACTGTGGGCAAAAAATTGACCGGGGCATGCTAGGGAGGTCGGGGCCATCCCAGTGTAGTTCTTTTAGTTTTTCGTGGCCATTTGGGTAGAGAAACAGGCGAAATGGCGCCAACGGGGCATTTTTGAGCCAAAATGGTGTGCTATAGCCTACGGTTTTGGGCGTGGGCTCTGGGTTTGAGCGTGCTGTGGGCCAAAAATCGATCGGGGCATGCCAGGGAGGTTGGTGATCATCTAAGTATGGTTTTCTTCTATTTTTTGTGGCCTTTTGGGTGGACAAACGGGTGAAGGGGTGCAAATGGGGCATTTTCAAGCCAAATAGGTGTGTTATAGCTCACAGTTTTGAGGGTGGGCTAAAGTTTCGAGCGTGCTGTGGGCGAAAAATTGGTCGGGGCATTCCAGGGAGGTTGTGATCATCTGAGTATGGTCAATTTATTTTTTTGTGGCCATTTGGGTGGACAAATGATGAAATGGCACGAACGGGGCATTTTCGGGCCAAATCGGTGTGCTATAGCCCATTATTTTGGGAGTGGGATCGGGGTCCGGGTGTGCAGTGGGCTAAAATTTGATCGGGGCATGCCACGAAAATTGGGGATCATCCTAGTGTGGTTCGTTTAATTTTTCATGGCCATTTGGGTGGACAAACAGGCGAAATGGCTTGAACGGTGCATTTTCGAGCCAAATCGGTGTGCTATAGCCCATGATTTCGGAGGTGGGACCTAGCTCCGTGCGTCCTGTAGGCCAAAAATCAACCAGAGCTTGGCAGGGAGTTTGGGGATAATCCCAGTGTGGGCCGTTTAATTTTTCGTGGCCATTTGGGAGGACAAACGGGCAAAACGGTGTGAACGGGGCATTTTTGGGCCAAATAGGTGTGTTATAGACCATACTTTTGGGTATGGGCCTAGGGTACGGGCGTGCTGTGGACAAAAATTGATCGGGGCGTGCCAGGGAAGTTGGGGATCATTCTAGTGTGGTCCGTTGAATTTTTCGCGGCCATTTGGGTGGACAAACGGGAAAAACGGTATGAATGGGGCATTTTTGGGCCAAATCAATATGTGCTATAGCGCACGGTTTTGGGGTGATCCCGAGGTCCGAGCATGCTACAGGCCAAAAATCGATCAGGGCATGCCAGGGAGGTTGGGGATCGTCCCTGTATGGTTTGTTTAATTTTTCGTGGCCATTTGGATGGACAAACGGGCGAAATGAAGCGAACGAGGTGACTTTGGGCTAAATCGGTGTGCTATAGTTTTGGGGGTAGGCCCGGGGTCTGGGCGTGCTGTAGGCCAAAATCGATTGGGGCATGCCAGGAAGGTTAGGGATCATCCCAGTGTGGTTCATTTAATTTTTCATGGCCGTTTCGGTGGATAAACGGGGGAAACGGTATGAATAGGGCATTTTCGGACCAAAATAGTGTGCTTTAGCCCACGGTTTCGGGGGTTGACCCGGGGTCCGGGCGTGCTGTGGGCAAAAAATCATCCGAAGTGTGCCATGGAGGTTAGGGATCATCCCAGTGTGGTCCGTTTAAGTTTTTTCATGGCCATTTGGGTAGACAAACGAGCGAAATAGCACGAACGAGGCATTTTTTGGCCAAATCGGTGTGATTAGCCCATGGTTTTGGGGGTGGGCCTAGGTTCCGGGCGTACTGTTGGTTGAAAATCAATCGGGGCGTGCCAGGATGGTTTGAGATCATCCTAGTGTAGTCCGTTTATTTTTCGTGGCCATTTGGGTGGACAAACAAGGAAAATCAGAGTGAATGGGGCATTTTTGGGCTAAATTGGTGTTCTATAAAGCACAGTTTCAGAGGTGGACTCGGGTCCAAGCGTACTATGGGCCAAAAATCAACCAGGCATGCCTGGGAGTTTGGATATCATTCCAGTTTAGTCCGTTTAATTTTTCATGGCCATTTGGGTGGGCAAATGGGGGAAATGGTTTGAACGGGGTATTGTTGGGCCAAATCTGTGTGCAATAGCCCATTATTTTGGGGGTGGGTCTGAGGTCCGAGTAGGGTGTTGGCCGAAAATCGGTCGGGGTGTGCCAGGGTGGTTGGGATCATCCCAGTGTTGTTTGTTTTATTTTTCATGGCATTTGGGTGAAAAACGGATGAAACGGCATGAACGGGGCATTTTCGAATCAAATTGGTGTGTTATAGCCCATGATTTTGGGGGTGGGCTCAGGGTTCGAGTGTGCTGTAGGCCGAAAGTTGACCAAGGTATGCCACTGAGGTTGGGAATCATCCTAGTGTGGTCCGATTAACTTTTTGTGGCCATTTGGGTGGACAAACGGGCGAAACGGCGCGAACGGGGCATTTTTAGGTCAAATCGGTGTGCTATAGCCCACTGTTTTGGGGGCAGGCCATGGGTCCGGGCGTACTGTGGTCCAAAAATCGACTGGGGCATGTAAGGGAGGTTGGGGATCGTCCCAGTGTGGACTTTTTTATTTTTTGTGGCTATTTAGATGGTGAAACAGGTAAAACGATGCGAACGGGGCATTTTTGGGCCTAATTGGTGTGCTATAGCCTACGGTTTTGGGTGTGGGCTCGGGGTCTGGATGTGATGTGGGCCAAAAATTAACTGGGGCATGCCATAAAGGTTAGGGATCATCCCAGTATGGTCCATTTAATTTTTGTGGCTATTTGGGTTGACAAACGGGCAGAACGATGCGAATGGGGAATTTTTGGGCCAAATCAGTGTCCAATAGCCCACAGTTTTAGGGGTGGGCTCGGGGTCCAAGCATGCTGTGGGCCAAAAATTAGCCTGTGCATGCTAGGGATGTTGGGGATCGTCCCAGTATGGTTCGTTTAATTTTTCGTCGCCATTTGGGTGGATAAATGGGCAAAACGGAGCAAACAGGGCATTTTCGGGCCAAATCGATATGCTATAGCCCATGATTTCTGGGGTAGTCCTGGAGTCCAGGCGTGCTGTAGGCCGAAAATCAACCGAGGCGTGCCAGGGAGATTATGGATCATCCCAGTATGGTCCGTTTAATTTTTCATGGACATTTCGCTAGACAAACGGGCGAAACAGCGTGAACAGGGCATTTTCAAGCCAAATCGGTGTGCTATAGCCCATAGTTTATGGGGTGTCCACGAGGTCCGAGATTGCTGTGGGCCAAAAGTCAATCGGAGTATTCCAGGGGGGTTGAGGATCGTCTAAGTGTTGTCCGTTTAATTTTTTATGGATATTTGGGTGGACAAACGGGTAAAACGGCGCGAACGAGGCATTTTTGGGCCAAATTGGTGTGTTATTGCCCACGGTTTTGGGGGTGGGCTCGGGGTCCAGGCATGCTATAGGCCAAAAATGGATTGAGGCATGCCAAGGAGGTTGGGGATCATCCCAGTGTGGTCTATTTATGGGTGGACAAACATACGAAACGACGCAAATGGGGAATATTCGGGCCAAATCGGTATGCTATAGCCCACGGTTTTTGGGGTTGACCCAAGGTCCGGGTATTTTGTCGGCCGAAAATTGACCAGGGGATGCTAGGAAGGTTAGGGATCGTTCCAGTGTGGTCCGTTTAATTTTTCATGGCTTTTTGGGCGGATCAACGTGTGAAACGGCGCGAACAGGGCCTTTTCGGGCTAAATAAGTGTGCTTGAAACAACGATTTTTGGGTTTGACCCGGGGTCCGGGCATGCTACGGGCTAAAAATCATTCAGAGTGTGCCAGTAAGGTTGGGGATCATCCGGTGTGGTTTGTTTAATTTTTTTGTGGCCATTTGGATGTACAAACAGGCGAAACGACGCGAACTGGGAATTTTTGATCTAAATCGGTGTACTATAACCCACGATTTTAGGGGTGGGCCCAGGATCCAAGCGTGTAGTGGGTCAAAAATAGATCGGGTTATGGCAGGGAGATTGGGGATCATCCCAGTGTAGTCCGTTTATTTGTTGTTGCCATTAAGGTGGACAAACGAGCGAATCGGCATAAACAGGGCATTTTTTGGTTAAATCGGTGTGCTATTGATCACGATTTTGGGGTTGGGCCCGAGTACGGGCGTGCTGTGGGCCAAAAATCAACCAGGGCGTGTCAGGGAGGTTGGAGATTGTCCCAATATGGTTCTTTTAATTTTTTGTGGCCATTTGGGTGGACAATCTGGGGAAACGGCGCAAACAGGGTATTTTTGGGGCAAACCAATTTGCTATAGCCCACGGTTTCGAAGATGGGCCCGAGATCCGAGCGTGCTGTGGGGCAAAAATTAGTTGGGGCATTCCAAGGTGTTTGGGATCGTCCTAGTGTGGATTGTTTAATTTTTAGTGGGAATTCGGGTGGTAAAATGGGCAAAACGGTGTGAATGGGGAATTTTTGGGCCAAATCAGTGTGCTATAGCCCACAATTTTGGGGGTGGGCTCGAGAGTGCTATTGGCTGAAAGCCGATCGGGGCATGCCACGAAGGTTGGGGATAATCCTAGTGTGCTCCATTTAATTTTTCGTGCCTATTTGGGTGGACAAACGGGAGAATCGGCGCGAACGGGGCATTTTCAGGCCAAACAGGTAAGCTATAGCCCACGGTTTTGAGGGTAGGCCTGGGGTTCGGGCGTGCTGTGGGCTGAAAATTGGCCGGGGTATACCAGGGAGGTTGGGATCATCCTAGTGTGGTCCGTTTAATTTTTTGTGGCCATTTAGGTGGATAAACGGGCGAAATGGTGCGTACGGGGCATTTTCGAGCAAAATCGGTATGCTGTAGCGTACAATTTGGGGGTGGGCCTAGGGTCCGGGCATACTCTAGGCCAAAAGTCGACTGGAGCATGCCATAGAGGTTAGCTAGTGTGGTCCATTTAATTTTACGCGGCTATTTGGGTGGACAAACGAGCGAAACGACGCCAACGGGGCATTTTTGGGCCAAATTGGTGTGCTATAACCCACTGTTTTGGGGGTGGACCCTAGGTCCTGGCATCCTATAGGCGAAAAATTAACCGAGGCATGCCAGGGATGTTAGAGATTATCCCAGTGTGGTAAGTTTAAATTTTTGTGGCCATTTGGGTGGACAAACGGGAAAAACGATACGAACGAGGCATTTTTGGGCCAAACCGGTGTACTATTGCCTATGATTTTGAGGATGGGCCCAGGGTTCGGGCGTGCTGTGGGCTAAAAATTGGCTGGGGAATGCCAGGGAGGTTGGGATCGTCCATGTGTGGCCCATTTATTTTTTCGTGGCCACTTAGGTGGACAAATGGGCGAAACGGCGCGAATAGGGCATTTTCGGACCAAGTCGGTGTGCTATAGCCCATAGTTTCAAGGGTGGGCCCAGGGTCTGGGTGTGCTGTAGGCTGAAAATTGGTCGAGGTATTCCAGGGAGGTTGGGATCATCCAAATGTGGTCAGTTTAATTTTTCGTAGCCATTTGGGTGGTCAAACGGGTAAAACGGCATGAACGGAGCATTTTTGGGCCAAATCGGTGTGCTCTAGCCCACAATTTTTGGGGTGGGCCCGTGGTCCACGCGTGTTGTAGGCTAAAAGTCGACCGACCCATGCCGAAGAGGTTGAGGATCATCCTAGTATGGTCCGTTTAATTTTTCGTGGCCATTTGAGCGGACAAATGGGCGAAACCTCACGAACGGAGCATTTTTGGGCCAAATCGGTGTGCTATAGCCCATGGTTTCGAGGGTGAGCCCAAGGTCCAGGCGTGTTATGGGCGAAAAATCAGTCGGGACGTGCTAGGGAGGTTTGGATCATCCAAGTATGGTCCGTTTAATTTTTTGTTATCATTTGGGTGGACAAACGGGCGAAACGGCGCGAACGGGTTATTTTTGAGATATATCGCTGTGGTATAGCCTACTATTTTGTGGGTCGATCCGAGGTCCAAGCGTAATCTGGGCCAAAAGTCAAACGGGGCATGCCACGGAGGTTGGAGATCATCCTAGTGTGGTCCGTTTAATTTTTCATGGCGATTTGCGTGGACGAACAGGCAAAATAGCGCGAACGGGGCATTTTGAGGTCACGGTTTAGGGGGTGGGCCCTGGTTCGGGCGTGTTGTTGGCTGAAAATCGATCGAGGCATGCCAAGGAGATTAGGGATCGTCCTAGTATTGGCCGTATATTTTTTTGTGGCTATTTGGGTGGACAAACGAGTGAAACGATACGAATGGGGCATTTTTGAGCCAAATCGGTGAGCTATAGCCTATGGTTTCGGGGGTAGGCCCGGGTTTGGGCGTGCTGTGGATCGAAAATCAACCGGAGCATGCCAGGAAGGTTGGGGATCATCTCAGTATGGTCTGTTTAATTTTTTCTGGGCATTTGAGTGGACAAACGGGCAAAAGTGTTCAAATGGGGCATTTTTGGGCTAAATCAGTGTGCAATAGCTTACGATTTTGGGGGTGGGATCGGGGTCTGAGCTTGCTGTGGGCCGAAAATCAACCTGGGCATGCCAGGGAGGTTGGGGATCATCCTAGTGTCGTTCATTTAATTTTTCATGGCCGTTTGGGTGGACAAACGGGTGAAACGGCGTGAACGGGGCATTTTTAGGCCAAATTGGTGTGTTATAGCCCACGGTTTCGGGGGTAGTCTCGGGGTCCGGGCATGCAGTAGGCCGAAAATCAACCAGAGCATGCTAGGGAGGTTTGGCATCATCGCAGTGTGGTCCGTTTATTTTTTCATTGCTATTTGGGTGGATAAAAGGGCGAAACAGTGCAAACGGGGCATTTTCGGGCCAAATCGGTGTGCTATAGCCACTAGTTACAGGGGTGGGCCCAGGGTCAAGGCATACTGTGGGCCATTAATTGATCGGGGCATGCCAGGAAGGTTGTGGATTGTCCTAGTGTTGTCCGTTTAATTTTTTGTCGCCATTTGGGTGGACAAGCGGGCGAAACGGCGCGAATGGGGCATTTTTAGGCTAAATCGGTGTGCTATAAACCACGATTTTGAGGGTGGGCCCAAAGTTCGAGCGTGTTATGGGCTGAAAATTGACTGGGGTGTTCCTGGGAGGTTGGGATCGTCCGAGTGTGGTAAGTTTATTTTTTTGTGGCTATTTACGTGGACAAACGGGCAAAACGGCACGAACGGGGCATTTTTGGGCCTAATCAGTGTTCTATAGCCCACAATTTTGTTGGTGGGCCCGAGGTTCGAGCATGCTGTGGGCCAAAATTCGATCGGGGCATGCCACGGAGGTTGAGATCATCCTAGTGTGGTCTGTTTAATTGTTCGTTCCCATTTGAGTGGACAAACGAGCGAAACAGCGCGAACGGGGCATTTTTGGGCCAAATCGGTGTGCTATAGACCACGATTCTTGGGGTGGGCCCTGGGTTCACACGTACTGTGGGCAGAAAATCAACCAGAGCATGGCAGGGAGGTTAGGGATCGTCCCAGTTTGGGCCGTTTAATTTTTTGTAACCATTTAGGTGGACAAATGGGTGAAACGGCGCGAGTGAGGCATTTTCGGGCCAAATAGGTGTGTTATACACCAAAATTTTGGGGGTGGGCCCGAGGTCCGGATGTGCTATGGGCCAAAAATTGACTGGGCCATGTCAGGGAGGTTGGGGATCATTCCGATGTGGATTTTTTAATTTTTCGTGGCCATTTGGATGAACAACCGGGCGAAACGGTGCAAACAGGGTGTTTTCGGGCCAAATCAGTGTGCTATAGCACATAATTTTGAGAGTAGGTCTGGGGTCTGGGCGTGCTGTAGGCCAAAATCGATCAGGGCAATGGGCCAAACAATGCGAACATCGAATTTTCGAGCCAAATCGGTGTGCTTTAGCCCACGGTTTTGGGGGTTGACCAGGGGTCCGAGCGTGTTGTGCGCCAAAAATAATCTAATGCGTGCCAGGGAGGTTGAGGATCATCCCAGTGTGATCCATTTAATTTTTTGGTGGCCATTTGGGTGAATAAACGGGCGAAACAGCGCGAACAATGCATTTTCTGGCCAAATTGGTGTTCTATAGCCCACGGTTTCGGGGGTGGACACAGGGTCCGGGCGTACTGTGGGCCAAAAATTGATCGAGGCATGCCAGGGAGTTTGGAGATCATTCCAGTGTGGTTCATTTATTTTTTGTGTCCATTTGGGTGCACAAAAGGGCGAATAAGCCAGAACGAGGCATTTTTGGGTAAAATCAGTGTGGTATAGATTATGGTTTTAGGGGTGGGCCTGGGTCCGGGCATACTGTGGGCCTAAAATCAATTGGGGCATGCCAGGGATGTTGGATATTATCCTAGTATGGTCCTTTTAAATTTTCGTGGCGATTTGGGTTGACAAAAGGGCAAAACGGCATGAATGAGGCATTTTTGGGCTAAACCAGTGTGCTATAGCCCACGATTTTGAGGGTGGGTCCGGAGTTCGGGTGTACTGTAGGCTGAAAATCGGCCGGGGCATGCCAGGGAGCTTGGGATCATCCCAGTATGGTCCGTTTAATTTTTTGTGGCCATTTAGGTTGACAAACGGGCAAAACAGTGCCAACAGGGCATTTTCGAGCCAAATCGGTGTGCTATAGTGCACGATTTTGGGGGTGGGCCTGGGGTCCGGGTGTGCTGTGGGCCTAAAGTCGACCGAGGCATGACACAAAGGTTAGCTAGTGTGGTCTATTTAATTTTACGTGGCTATTTGGGTGGACAAACGAGCGAAACAACGCAAACGGGGCATTTTTGGGCCAAATCGGTGTGCTATAGCCTACTGTTTTGGGAGTGGCCACGGGCGTGCTGTGGGCCAAAAATTTATTGAGGCGTGTAAGAGAAGTTGGTGATCAACACAGTGTGGGCCGTTAAATTTTTCGTGACCATTTGGGAGGTCAAATAGGCGAAACGGAGTGAACGAGGCTTTTTCGGGCCTATTCGGTGTTCTATAGACCACGGTTTCGGGGGTGGGCACGGTGTTCGGGCATGCTGTGTGCCCAAAATCAACTGGGGTATGCCAGGAAGGTTGGGCATCATCCCAGTATGGTCCGTTTTATTTTTTGTGGCCATTTGTGTGGACAAACGGGT
The DNA here is from genome assembly GCF_002878395.1 of Capsicum annuum. Classification (NCBI taxonomy): domain Eukaryota; kingdom Viridiplantae; phylum Streptophyta; class Magnoliopsida; order Solanales; family Solanaceae; genus Capsicum; species Capsicum annuum. Next base: position 193,194,454 of record NC_061117.1, on the reverse strand, counting down.
GAAACGGCACGAATAGGGTATTTTTGGGCCAAATCTGTGTGCTGGCCCAGAGTCCGAGCATGCTGTGGGCTGATAATCGACCTGTGCATGCTGTCATTCTGTTAATTTTTCATCGCCATTTGGGTGGACAAACGGGCTAAACGGAGCGAATGGGGCATTTTTCGGCTAAATCGGTGTGCTATAGCCCACGGTTTTGGGGGTGGGCCCAAGGTCCGAGCGTGTTGTGGGCCAAAAATAGATTGGGCCATGCCAGCGAGGTTGGGGATCATCCCATTGTGGTCCGTTTAATTTTTCGTAGCTATTTTGGTGGACAAACGGGCGAAATAACGCGAACGAGGCATTTTCGGGCAAAATCACTATGCTATAGTGCAGGATTTTAGGGGTGGGCCTAGGGTCCGGGCATGCTGTGGGCTGAAAGTCGACTGGAGCATCCCACGGAGGTTAGATAGTGTGGTCCGTTTAATTTTACTCGGCTAGTTGGGTGGACAAACAAGCAAAATGGCACGAATGGGGCATTTTGGGTCAAATCGGTGTGCTATAGCCCACTGTTTTGGGGTGGGCCCTGGGTTCGGGCGTCCTGTGGGCTAAAAATTAACCGAGGCATGTCAGGGAAGTTGGATATTATCCCAGTATGGTCCATTTAAATTTTTATGGCCATTTGGATGGATAAACGGGCAAAACGGCACGAACAAGGCATTTTTTGGCCAAACCTGTGTACTATAGCCCATGATTTTGAGGGTGAGCCCAGGGTTCGGGTGTGCTGTGGGCTAAAAATTGGCTGGGGCGTGCCAGGGAGGTTGGGATTGTGACAGTGTGGTCCGTTTAATTTTTCATGACTATTTAGGTGGACAAACGGGCAAAACGGAGCGAACGGGGCATTTTCAGACCAAGTTGGTGTGCTATAGCCCACGGTTTCGAGGGTGGGCCCGGGGTATAGGTGTGCTGTGGGCTGAAAATTGGTCGGGGTATGCCAGGGGGGTTGGGATCATCCAAGTATGGTCAGTTTTATTTTTTGTAGCCATTTGGGTGGGCAAACGGGTAAAACGGCACGAACGGGGCATTTTTGGGCCAAATCGGTGTGCTCTAGCCCACGATTTTGGGTGGGCCTGGGGTCCAAGCATGTTGTGGGATAAAATTCGACCGGCCCATGCCACAGAGGTTGGGGATCATCCTAGTATGTTCAGTTTAATTTTTTGTGGCCATTTGAGCGGACAAACGGGCAAAACCTCGCGAACGGAGCATTTTTGGGCCAAATCGGTGTGCTATAGCCCACGGTTAGAGGGTGGGCCTTGGGTTCGGGCATTTTGTTGGCTGAAAATTGATCAAGGCGTGCCAGGGAGATTGGGAATCATTCTAGTGTGGGTCATATATTTTTTGTTTGCCATTTGGGTGGACAAACGAGTGAAATGATATGAATGGGGCATTTTCAAGCCAAATTGGTGAGCTATAGACTATGGTTTTGGGGGTGGGCCTGGGGTTCGGGCGTGTTGTGGATCGAAAATCAATCGAGGCATGCCAGGAAGGTTGGGGATCATCCCAGTATGGTCCATTTAATTTTTTGTGGGCATTTGGGTGACCAAACGGGCAAAAGTTTGCAAATGGGGCATGTTTGGGCCAAATCAGTGTGCAATAGCTTACTGTTTTGGGGGTGCGATCAGGGTCTAAGCTTTCTGTGGGCTGAAAATCAACCTGGGCATGCCATGAAGGTTGGGGATCATCCCAGTGTCGTTGATTTGATTTTTTGTGTCCATCTGAGTGGAGAAACGGACGAAATGGCATGAATAGAGCATTTTCAGGCTAAATTGGTGTGTTATAGCCCACGGTTTTGGGGGTAGTCTTGGGGTCCGGGCATTCTGTATGCTGAAAATTGATCAAAGCATGCCAGGGAGGTTTGGCATCATCACAGTGTGGTCCGTTTATTTTTTCATTGCTATTTGGGTGGATAAAAGGGCGAAACAGTGCAAACGGGCCAAATCGGTGTGCTATAGCCCATGGTGTTAGGGGTGGACCTGGGGTCAAGGTGTGGTGTGGCCTAAAAATCAATCGGGGCTTGCCAGGGAGGTTTTGGATTGTCCCAGTATGGTCCGTTTAGTTTTTCGTGGCAATTTGGGTAGAGAAGCGGGCAAAACAGCATGAATAGGGCATTTTTAGGCTAAATCAGTGTGGTATAGACGACGATTTTGAGGGTGGGCCCAGGGTCTGGGTGTGATGTGGGCTGAAAATAGACCGGGGTATGCCAGGGAGGTTGGGGATCTCTTAGTGTGTTCCGTATAATTTTTCATGGTCATTTGGGTAGACAAACGGGTGAATCGGTTCGAACGAGGCATTTTTAGGCTAAATCGATGTCCTATAGCCCACGATTTTAGGGCTGGGCCCGGGGTTCAGACTTGCTGCAGTCCAAAAATCAACCGGGGCATCTTCGTTTAATTTTTTGTGGCTATTTAGGTGGACAAACAAGTGAAACGACATGCAACATAGGTTGGGGATCATCCCAGTGTGGGCCGTTTAATTTTTTGTGACTATTTGGGTGGTCAAACGGGCGAAACAGAGGGAACGAGGCTTTTTTGGGCTTAATCGGTGTGCTATAGACCACGGTTTTGGGGGTGGGCCCGGTGTTCGGGCATGCTGTGTGCCCAAAATTGACCGGGGTATGTCAGGTAGGTTAGGGATCATCTCAGTATGGTCTGTTTAATTTTTCGTGGCCATTTGTGTGGACAAACAGGAGAAACGACACGAGTGGGGTATTTTTGGGCCAAGTCAGTGTGCTGGCCCGGAGTCCGAGCATGCTGTGGGCTGATAATTAACTTGTGCATGCCAGGGATGTTAAGGATCGTCCCAGTGTCATTCGGTTAATTTTTCATCGCCATTTGGGTGGACAAACAGGCTAAACGGAGCGAACGGGGTATTTTCGGGCTAAATCGGTGTGCTATAGCCCACAATTTTGGGGGTGGGCCCGAGGTTAGAGCGTGCTGTGGGCCAAAAATAGATTGGGTCATGCCAACGAGGTTGGGGATCGTGCCAGTGTGGTCCGTTTAGTTTTTCGGGGCTAGTGGGATGGACAAACGGGCAGAACGACGCGAATGAGGCCTTTTCGAGCCAAATCAGTGTGCTATAGCCCACGGTTTTCGGTGTGGAGCCATGGTCAGGGCGTACTGCATGGAAAAAATAGACCAAGGCATGCCAGGCAGGTTGGGGATCATCTAAGTATGGTTCATTTAATTTTTCATGGCCGGTTGGTTTGACAAACGGGTGAAACGGCACGAACGAGGCATTTTCTGGCTTAATCGATTTTCTATAGCCCATGGTTTCGAGGGTGGGCTCGGGGTTCGGGCGTACTGTGGATCAAAAATTAATCAGGGCGTATCAGGGAGGTTGGGATTGTCCCAGTGTGGTTCATTTAATTTTTCGTGGCCATTTGGGTAGACAAATGGGCAAAACGGCGTGAATGGGGCTTTTTCAGGCCAAATCAGTGTTCTATAGCCCATGATTTAGAGGGTGAGCCTGGGGTCCGGGCGTGCTGTGGGTCAAATATTAGCCAAGTTGTGCCATGGAGGTTGGGGATCATCCCAGTGTGGTCCGTTTAATTTTTCGTGGCCATTTGGGTGGACAAATGGGCAAAATGTTGCGAACAGGGCATTTTCAGGCCAAATTGGGTTGCTATAGCCCACAGTATTGGGGTTGGGCTTAGGGTCCGGGCGTGTTATAGGCCAAAAATTGATCAGGGCGTACCAGGGAGGTTGGGGATCATCCCAATGTGGTCTGTTTAATTTTTCGTGGCCATTTAGGTGGACAAACGTATGAAACGATACAAACGGGGCATTTTTAGCCCAAATCAGTGTGCAATAGCCCGTGGGTTCGGGGGTGGGCTCGGGGTCCGGGCGTGCTACTGGCCGAAAATTGACCAGGGAGTGCCAGGAATATTGGAGATCATCCCAGAGTGGTCCGTTTAAGTTTTCATGGATGTTTGGATGGATAAACGGGCGAAACGGAATGAACAAGGTGTTTTCAGGCTAAATCGGTGTACTTTAACCCACGATTTTGGGGGTTGACCCGAGGACCGGGCAAGTTGTGGGCCAAAAATCATCCGGAGCATGCCAGGTAGGTTGGGGATCATCCCAGTATGGTCCGTTGAGTTTTTTCGTGGCCATTTAGGTGGATAACCAGGCAAAACGGTGCAAACTAGGTATTTTTGGTGTAAATCGGTGTGTTATAGCCCACGATTTCAAGGTTGGACATAGGGTTCGAGTGTGCTATGGGTCAAAAATCAATCGAGGCATGCCAGGAAGGTTGGGGATCATCCCAGTGTGGTCCGTTTATGTTTCACGGCCATTTGGGTGGACAAACGGGAGAATCGGCATAAACGGGGCTTTTTTGGGCCAAATTGGTGTGCTATAGCCTACGACTTTGGGCATGGACCCATGGTTCGGGCGTGCTGTGTGCCAAAAATCAACCAAGGCATGCTAGGGAGGTTGTGTATAATCCAAGTATGGTCCATTTAATTTTTCATGGCCAGTTGGGTAGACTAACGGGTGAAACGGCACGAACGAGGCATTTTCAGGCTTAATCGATTTGCTATAGCCCATGGTTTCGAGGGTGGGCTTGGGGTCCGGGTGTGCTGTGGGCTGAAAATTGATCGGGGCATACCAGGGAGGTTGGGGATCGTCCCAGTGTGGTCCGTTTAATTTTTCGTGGCTATATAGGTGGACAAATGGGCTAAATAGTGCGAAAGGGGCGATTTCAAGCCAAATCAGTGTTCTATAGCCCACGATTTAGAGGGTGGGCCTGGGGTCCGAGCGTGCGGTGGGTCAAAAATTGGCCAGGGCGTGCCATGGAGGTTGGGGATCATCCTAGTGTGGTCTGTTTAATTTTTCGTGGCCATTTGGGTGGACAAACGGGCAAAACGATGTGAACGAGGCATTTTTGAGCCAAATTGGGTTGCTACAGCCCATGGTTTCGGGGTTGGGTTTAGGGTCCGGGCGTGTTGTGGGCTGAACATAGGCCGGGGCATACCAGGGAGGTTGGGGATTATCCTAGTATGGTCTGTTTAATTTTTCATCACTATTTGGATGGACAAACGTATGAAACGACTCAAACCGGGCATTTTTAGGCCAAATTGGTGTGCTATAGCCCACGGGTTTGGGGGTGGGCTCGAGGTCGAGGCGTGCTGTTGGCCAAAAATCGACCGGGGCATGCCAGAAAGGTTGGAGATCGTTCCCGAGTGGTTCGTTTAGTTTTTCATTGACGTTTGGGTGGATAAATGGGCAAAACAGCGCGAACAGGGCATTTTTGGGCCAAATCAGTGTGCTTTAACCTACAGTTTCAGGGGTTGACCCAGGGACCGGGCATGCTGTGGGCCAAAAATCTTTCGAAGCATGCCAGGTAGGTTGGGGATCATCTTAATGTGGTCTGTTTAGTTTTTTTGTGGCCATGTGGGTGGACAAACAGGCAAAACAGTGCAAACAAGGTATTTTTGGTCCAAATCGATGTGCTATAGCCTACGTTTTCGGGGGTGGGCACAGGGTTCGAGTGTCCTGTGTGTCAAATATCAATCGGGTCGTGCCAGGGAAGTTGGGGATCATCCTAGTGTGGTCCGTTTATTTTTCACGGCTATTTGGGTGGACAAATAGGAGAATCGGCGCAAACGGGGCATTTTTGGGCCAAACCGGTGTGCTATAGCCCACGGTTTTGAGGGTAGGCCCGGAGTTCGGGTGTGCTGTGGGCTGAAAATTGGCTGGGGTATGCCAGGGAGGTTGGGATCATCCGAGTGTCGTCGTTTTAATTTTTTGTGGGCATTTAGGTGGACAAATGGGTAAAATGGCGCAAACGTGGCATTTTCAGGCCAAATTGGTGTGCTATAGCGCATGATTTTAGGGGTGGACCTGGGGTCCGGGCGTGCTGTGGGCTGAAATTTGATCGGGGCATACCACCTAGGTTAGCTTGTGTGGTCCATTTAATTATACGTGGTTATTTGGGTGGTCAAATGAGCGAAACGGCGCAAACGGGGCATTTTGGGCTAAATTGGTGTGTTATAGCCCACTGTTTTGGGGGTGGGCCCTGGGTTCGAGCGTACTGTGGGACAAAAATCAACCAGGGCATGCCAGAGATGTTGGAGATTATCCCAATATGGTCCGTTTAAATTTTTGTGGCCATTTGGGTGGACAAATGGGCAAAACGGCATGAATGGGGCATTTTTAGGCCAAACAAGTGTGCTATAGCCCACGATTTTGAGAGTGGGCCTGGGGTTCGGGCGTGCGGAGGGTCGAAAACTGGCTGGGGCATGCTAGGGAGGTTGGTATCATCCCAGTGTAGTCCGTTTAATTTTTCGTGGCCATTTAGGTGGACAAACGGGCAAAACAGCGGGAACAGTGCATTTTCTGTCCAAATCGGTGTGCTATAGCGCACGATTTTGGGGGTGGGCTTGGGGTTCGAGCGTGCTTAGGCCAAAAGTTGATTAGGGCATGCCACGGAGGTTGGCTATTGTGGTCCCTTTTATTTTACGTGGCTATTTTGGTGGATTAACGAGCGAAATGGCGCGAAAGGGGCATTTTTGGGTTAAATCGATGTTCTATAGCCCACTGTTTTAGGGTTGGGCCTTGGGTACGGGAGTGCTATGGGCCAAAAATCGACTGAGGCATGTAAGGGACATTGGGGATCATCCTAGTATGGGTTGTTTAATTTTTCATGACCATTTGGGTGGTCAAAAGGGCGAAACGGAGTGAACGAGGCATTTTTGGGCCTAATCAGTGTGCTATAGACCACGGTTTCGGGGGTGGGCCCGGTGTTCGGGCATGCTGTGTGCCCAAAATTAACTGGGGTAGGGCATCGGGTCTGGGAGTGCTGTGGGCCGTAAATTGACCGAGGCATACCAGGGAGGTTGGGGATGGTCCTATTTTGGTCTGTTTAATTTTTCGTGGCCATTTGGGTAGACAAACGTATGAAACGATGCAAACAGGACATTTTTAGGCCAAATTAGTGTGCTATAGCCTGCGGGCTCGGGGTCAGGGCGTGCTATTCGCCAAAAATCAACCGGGGTGTAACAGAAAAGTTGGAGATCATCCTAGAGTGGTCTGTTTATTTTGTTTATGGATGTTTGGGTGGATAAACGAGCAAAACGGCGTGAACAGGGCATTTTCGGGCCAAATCGATGTGCTTTAACCCACGATTTTGGGGGTTAACCTGGGGATCGGGCATGCTGTGGTCCAAAAATCATTCGGACCATGCCAGGTAGGTTGGGGATCATCCTAGTATGGTCCGTTTAGTTTTTTCGTGGCCATTTGGGTGGACAAACAGGCGAAACGGCACAAACGAGGCATTTTCAATCCAAATCGGTGAGCTATAGCCCACAGTTTTGGGGTTAGGCATAGGGTTCAAGTGTGCTGTCGGTCAAAAATTGATCGGGATATGCTAGGGAAGTTGGGGATCATCCCAGTGTGGTCCGTTTATTTTTCATGGCAATTTGGGTAGACGAACGGGAGAATTAGCATGAACGGGGCATTTTCAAGCCAAATCAGTGTGCTATAGCCCACGGTTTCGGGCGTGGAACCATGGTCCAGGCATGCTGTGTGCTAAAAATTGACCAAGGCGTGCCAGGGAGGTTGGGGATCTTCCAAGTGTGGTCCGTTTAATTTTTCGTGTCCAGTTGGGTGGACAAACGGGTGAAATGACGCAAACGAGGCATTTTCAGGTTTAATCGATTTGCTATTGCCTATGGTTTCGAGGGTGGGCTCGGGGTCTGAGCGTGCTGTGGGCCTAAAATCGATCGGGGCGTACCAGGAAGGTTGGGGATCATCCCAGTGTGGTCCATTTAATTTTCGTGGCCATTTGGGTGGACAAATAGGCAAAACGGCGTGAACTGGGCGTTTTCAGGCCAAATCAGTGTTCTATTGCCAATGATTTAGAGGGTGGGTCTAGGGTTCGGGAGTGCTGTAGGTGAAATATTAGCCAGGGAGTGCCATGGTGGTTGGGGATCATCCCAGTGTGGTCCTTTTAATTTTTTGTGGCCATTTGGGTGGACAAACGGCCAAAACAGCACGAACGGGGAATTTTCGAGCCAAATTGTGTTGCTATAGCCCATAATTTCGGGGTTGGGCTTAGGGTCTGGGCGTGCTGTAGGACGAAAATTGACCGAGGTGTGCCAGGGAGGTTGGGGATTGTCCCAGTTTGGTCTGTTTAATTTTTTGTGGCCATTTGGGTGGACAAATGTATGAAACGACTCAAACGACGTATTTTTAGGAAAAATCAATGTGTTATAGCCCGCAAGTTCAGGGATGGGCTCGGGGTCCGGGCCTGCTGTTGGCCAAAAATCAATCGGGGCATGCCAGAAAGGTTGGAGATCGTCCCAGAGTGGTCTGTGTATTTTTTCATGGATATTTGGGCGGATACACCGGCGAAACAGTGCAAACATTGTGTTTACGGGCCAAATCGGTGTGCTTTAATCTACGGTTTTGGGGGTTGACCCGAGGACCGGGCATGCTGTGAGCCAAAAATCATCCGGAGCATGCTAGGTAGGTTGGGGATCATCCCAGTGTGGTCCATTTAGTTTTTTCGTGGCAATTTTGGTGGACAAATAGGCGAAACGGTGCGAATAGGGAATTTTCAAGCTAAATTGGTGTGCTATTGCCCATAATTTTAGGGGTGGTCCTTGGGTACCGACATACTGTGGGCTGAAAGTCAACCGGGGCATGCCACAAAGGTTGGGGATCATCCTAGTGTGGTCCGTTTAATTTTTTTGTGCCTATTTGGGTGGAAAAACGGGCAAAACTGCGCGAACAACACATTTTTTGGCCAAATCGGTGTGCTATAGCCCACTGTTTCGGGGGTGGGCCCTGGGTTTGGGTGTGATGTGAGCAGAAAATCGACTGGGGTATGTAAGGGAGGTTTGGGATCATCCCAGTATGGGCTGTTTAATTTTTTGTGGCATCTGGTTGGTCAAACAGGTGAGACGATGTGAACGGGTCATTTTCAGACCTAATCGGTGTGCTATAGCCTACGATTTTGGGGGTGGGCTCGGGGTCCGGGCGTGCTGTTGGCCAAAAATCGACCGGGGTATGCTAGAAAGGTTGTGGATCATCCCAGTGTGGTCCTTTTAATTTTTTGTGTCCATTTGGACGGACAAATAGGAGAAACGGCGTGAACGGGGTATTTTTAGGCTAAATTAGTGTTTAATAGACCACAGTTTTCGGGGTGGGCTCGGGGTTTGAGCATGCTTTAGGCCGAAAATCGACCTGTGCGTGCCAGGTCCATTAGGCATCATCCCAGTTTGGTTCGTTTAATTTTTAGTTGCCATTTGGGTGGAAAAATAGGCTAAACGGAGCGAATGGGGAATTTTTGGGACAAATCAGTGTGCTATAGCCCACGGTTTTGGGGGTGGGCCCGGGGTTCGGGCGTGCTGTGGGACAAAAATTAATCGGGGCATGGCAGGGAGGTTGGGGATCATCCCAGTGTGGTCTGTTTAATTTTTCGTGGCTATTTGGGTGGACAAACAGATGAAACGGTGTGAACGGGGCATTTTCGGGGACAAATCGGTGGTCTATAGCCCACGGTTTTAGAGCTGGGCCAGGGGTCCGATCATGACGTGGGCTGTGCCAGGTAGGTGGGGGGTTGTCCTAGTGTGGTTTGTTTAATTTTCGTGGCCATTTGGGAGGACAAATGGGTGAAACGGTGCAAATGGGGTATTTTCGAGACAAATTGGTGTGGTATTGCCCACGGTTTTGAGGGTGCACCCGGGGTTCGGGCGTACTGTGGGTCAAAAATTGATTGGGGCGTGCCATAGAGGTTGGGGATAATCCCAGTGTGGTCCGTCTAATTTTTTGTGGCCATTAAGGTGGACAAACGGGTGAAACAGCACGAACCGGGAGTTTTCGAGCTAAATTCAATGTGGTATAGCCCACGGTTTCGGGCGTGGACCTGTGATTCAGGCGTGATGTGGGCCAAAAATCAACCGAGAAGTGACAAAGAGGTTGGGGATAATCCAAGTGTGGTCCGTTTATTTTTCGTGGCCAGTTGGGTGGATAAATGAGCGAAACAGCGCGAACGAGGCATTTTCAGGCTAAATTAGTTTGCTGTAGCCCACCGTTTTTGGGGTGCACCTGGGGTTCGAGCGTCCTGTGGGCCAAAAATAGATCAGGGCATGCAAGGGAGGTTTGGGATCATTCCAGTATGGGCCGTTTAATTTTTTGTGGCCATTTGGGTGGTCAAATGGGGGAAATGGTACGAATGGGGCATTTTCGAGCCTAGTCAGTGTGCTATAGCCCATGGTTTCGGGGGTAGGCCTGGGGTCTGGGCGTGCTGTGGGCCAAAAATCAACTGGGGTATGCCAGGAAGGTTGGGATCATCCCAGTATGGTCTATTAAATATTTCGTGGCCATTTGGGTGGACAAACGGGAGAAACAACGCGAACGGGACATTTTTGTGCTAAATCAGTGTGTAATAGCATATAGTTTTAGGGATGGGCCCAGGATCCGAGCATGCTGTGGGCAAAAAATTGACCTGTGCATGGTAAGGACGTTGGGGTTCATCACAGTATGGTTCGTTTAATTTTTCATCGCAATTTGGGTGGACAAACGGGCTAAACGGAGCAAATGGGGCATTTTCGGGCCAAATCGGTGTGCTATAGCCCACAGTTTCGGGGGTAGTCCAGGGTTCCGAGCGTGATGTAGGTCAAAAATCAATTGAGGCATGCCAAGGAGGTTTGGAAATATCCCAGTGTTGTCCGTTTAATTTTTCATGGCTATTTAGTTGGACAAACATGCGAAACGACGTGAACAGGGCATTTTTGGGCCAAATCGGTGTGCTATAGCCCATAGTTTTGGGGGTGGGACAGGGGTCTGAACAGGGTGTGCCAGGGAGGTTGGGGATCATCCCAGTATGGTCCGTTTAATTTTTCGTGGCCATTTAGGTGGACAAACGGGCGAAACGACACAAACAGGGCATTTTCGAGCCAAATTGGTGTGCTATAACCCACGGTTTCAGAGGTGGGCTTGGGGTCCGGGCGTGATGTATGCCAAAAATTGATCAAGGCATGCCAGGGAGGTTGGGGATCATCCCTGTGTGGTCCGTTTAATTTTTTGTGGCCATTTAGTTGGACAACCTTGAGAAATGGTGTGAGCGAGGCATTTTTAGGCCAAATCGGTGTGCTATAGCCCACGATTTTGGTGGTGGGCCCAAGGTTCGGGTGTGCTGTGGGAAAAAAATCAATTGAGGTATGCCAAGGAGGTTGGGGATCGTCTAAATTTGGTCCATTTAATTTTTTGTGGCCATTTGGGAGTACAAACGGCTGAAATGGCACAAATGGGGCATTTTTCGGCCAAATCGGAGTCCTATAGCCCACGATTTTGGGGGTTGGCCCGTGTTCTGGGCGTACTACGGCCCAAAAATCATTCAGGGCATGCCAAGGAGGTTGGGGATCATCCCAGTGTGGTCCATTTTGTTTTTTCGTGGCCATTTGGGTGGTCAAATAGGAGAAACGGCACGAAGGGGACATTTTCGGGCCAAATAGGTATGCTATAGCCTACGGTTTTGGGGGTGGGCCCAGGGTCTGGGCATGCTATGGGCTGAAAATTGACCAGGGTATGCCAGGGAGGTTGGCGATCGTCTCAGTATGGTCCGTTTAATTTTTCATGGCCATTTGGGTGGACAAACGGGTGAATCGGTGCGAACGATGCATTTTTGGGCTAAATCGGTGTGCTATAGCCCACGTTTTTGGGGATGGGCCCAGGGTTAGGGCTTACTACGTGCCGAAAATCAACTGGGGCATTCCAGGGAGGTTGGGGATCACCCTAGTGTGTTCCGTTTAATTTTTTGTGGCCATTTAGGTGGACAAACAAGCAAAATGGCGAGAACGGGGCATTTTTGGGCCAAATCAGTGTGCTATGCCCACAGTTTCGAGGGTTACCCCAGGGTCCAGGCATGTTGTGCCTGAAAATTGGTCGGGCTATGCCAGAGAGGTTGGGATTGTCCCAGTATGGTCCGTTTAATTTTTTTTGGCCATTTCGGAGAACAAATCGATGAAACGGCGCGAATGAGGCATTTTTGAGCCAAATTGGTGTGCTATTGCCCACGATTTTGAGTGTGGACCCGGTGTCCGGGGGTTTTGTGGGACAATAATTGACTAGGGTGTGCCAGGGAGGTTGGGGATCGTACCAGTGTGGTCCGTGTAATTTTTTGTGGCTATTAGGGTGGACAAATGGGCGAAACAGCATGAACGGGGCATTTTCGAGCTAAATCAATGTGCTATAGCCCACGGTTTTGGGCGTGGACCCGTGGTCCGAGCGTGATGTGGGCCAAAAATTGACTGAGGAGTGCCAGAGAGGTTGGAGATCATGCAAGTATGGTCTGTTTATTTTTTGAGGCCATTTGGGTGGACAAATGGGTGAAATGACACGAACGAGGTATTCTCAAGCTAAATTGGATTGCTATAGCCCATGATTTTGGGGGTTGGCCCAGGGTTCGAGCGTGCTGTGGGTTAAAAATAGATCGAGGCGTGCCAGGGAGGTTGGGGATCGTCCTAGTGTGGGCCGTTTAATTTTTCGTTGCCAATTGGGTCGACAAACGGGCTAAACAGAGCGAATAGTGCATTTTCGAGCCAAATCGGTGTTCTATAGCCCACGATTTCAGGGGTAGTCCCGGGGTCCGGGCGTGCTGTAGGCCAAAAATCGATTGAGGCATACCAAGAAGGTTTGGGAACATCCCAGTGTTGTCCATTTAATTTTTCCTAGCTATTTAGGTGGACAAACTTGTGAAACAATGCGAAAAGGGCATTTTCGAGCCAAATCGGTGTGCTATAGCCCACGGTTTTGGGGGTGGGCCAGGGTTCCGAGCATGTTGTAGGCCAAAAATAGACCAGGGCATGCTAGGGAGGTTGGGGATCATCCCAGTATGGTCCATTTAATTCTTTTGTGGCTATTTGGGTGGACAAACGGGTGAAACGGCGCAAACGGGGTATTTTCGGGCCAAATTAGTGTGATATAACCCACGGTTTCAGGGGTGGGCTTGGGGTCCAGGCGGGATGTGTGCCAAAAATTGATCAAGGCATGCTAGGGAGGTTGGGGATCATCCCTATATGGTCCATTTAATTTTTCGTGGCCATTTAGTTGGACAAACTTGAGAAATGGCGCGATCGAGGCATTTTTAGACTAAATCGGTGTTCTATAACCCACGATTTTATTTGTGGGCCCAGGGTTTGGGTGTGCTGTGGGCTGAAAATAGATTGAGGCGTGGTAAAGAAGTTGGGGTTCGTCCAAGTGTGGTCCATTTAATTTTTCGTGGCCATTTGGGTGGACAAACGGGTGAAACGGCAAAAACAGGGCATTTTTCTGCCAAATCGGTGTGCTATAGCCCACGGTTTCGAGGGTTGGCCCAGGGTTCGAGCATGATGTGGGCAAAAAATCATTCGGGGCATGCCAAGGAGGTTGGGGATCATCCCAGTGTGGTCCTTTGAATTTTTCTGTGGCTATTTCGGTGGACAAATGGGCAAAACAACGCGAACGGGACGTTGTCAGGCCAAATAGGTATGTTATAGCCTACGGTTTTGGGGATGGGCCCAGGGTCTGGGCGTGCTGTGGGTTGAAAATAGACCGGGGTGTGCCAGGGAGATTAGGGATCAACTCAGTATGTTCCTTTTAATTTTTCATGGCCATTTGGGTAGACACACGGGTGAATCGGTGCAAGCAAGGTATTTTGGGCTAAATCGGTGTGCTATAGCCAACGATTTTAGGGGTGGGCCCGGGGTTAGGGCTTGCTGCGGGATAAAAATCAATCGGGGCATTCCAAGGAGGTTGGGGATCGCCCCAGTGTATTCCGTTTAATTTTTTGTGGCCATTTAGGTGGACAAACAAGTGAAACAGCGAGAACGGGGCATTTTTGGGCCAAATTGGTGTGCTATGCCCACGATTTCGAAGGTCACTCTAGGGTCTGGGCGTGTTGTGGGCCAAAAATTAGTTTGGCCATGCCAGGGAGGTTGGGATCATTCCTGTGTGGTTCGTTTAATTTTTTGTGGCCATTTTGGTGGACAAACGGGCGAAACAGCGCGAACGAGGTATTTTTGGGATAAATTGGTGTGTTATAGCGACGATTTTGGGGGTGGGCCTAGGTTCCGGGCTTATTGTGGGCTGAAATTTGATTGGGGCATGCCACAGAGGTTAGGGATCATCTTAGTATGGTCCATTTAATTTTTTTGGCCATTTGGATGGACAAACGAGCGAAATGGTGTGAACGGGGTATTTTTGGGACAAATTGGTGTGCTATATCCCACGGTTTAGAGGGTGGGCCCTGGGTCCAGGTGTGCTGTGGGCCAAAACTCGGCAGGGGCGTGCTAGGGAGGTTGGGGATCATCTCAATGTGGGTCGTTTAATTTTTCATGGTCATTTTGGTGGACAAACGGGCGAAATAATGCGAGTTTGGTCCGTTTAATTTTTTGTGGCTATTTGGGTGGACAAACGGGCGAAATAGCTTGAATGGGGCATTTTCGGGCCAAGTCGATGTGCAATAGCCTACAGTTTTGGGGGTGGGCTCGGGGTTCGGGCGTGATGTGGGCCAAAAATCGACCAGGGCATGCCAGGGAGGTTAAGGATCATCCCAGTTTGGTTCGTTTAATTCACCGTGACCATTTAGGTAGACAAACGGGCGAAACGATCCAAACGAGGCATTTTCTGGCTAAATTAGTATGCTATAGCCTACGGTTTCGGGGGAGGGGATAGGGTTCAGGCGTGCTGTAGGCCGAAAATCAATCGAGGCATGCTAGGGAGGTTGGGGATCATCCCAGCGTGGTTTGTTTATTTTTTCGTGGCCATTTGGGTGGACAAACTGGCAAAACAGCACGAACGGGGCATTTTTGGGCCAAATTTGTGTGCTATAGCCTATGGTTTCAGGCGTGGATCCATGGTCCGGATGTGCTGTGTGCCGAAAATCGATCGAGGCATGCCAGGGCGGTTGGGGATCATCCAAGTGTGTTCCATTTAATTTTTCATTGCCATTTGGGTGGATAAACGGGCGAAACGGCGCGAACAAGGCATCTTCAGACTAAATCTATTTGCTATAGCCCATGGTTTTGGGGGTGGGCTCGGGGTTCGGGCGTGCTATGGGTTGAAAATCGATTAGGGCATGCTAAGGAGGTTAGGAATCGTCCTAGTGTGGTTCGTTTAATTTTTTGTGACCATTTCGGTGGACAAACGGGCCAAAACAATGCCAACGGGGCATTTTTGGGCCAAATTAGTGCGCTATAACCCACGGTCTTGAGGGTGGGCCCAGGGTCCAGGCGTGAATTATGCCAAAAATCGATCGGGGCATGCCAGAGAGGTTGGAGATCATTCTAGTGTGGTCCGTTTAATTTTTGGTGGTCATTTGGTCGGATGAACGAGAGAAATGGCGCGAGCAGGGCATTTTTAGGACAAATCAGTGTCCTATAGCCCACGGTTTTTGGGGTTGGTCCAGGGTCCGGGCGTGCTGTGGGCTAAAAATTCTTCGAGGCATACTAGGGAGGTTGGGGATCATCCCAATATGGTCCGTTTAATTTTTTTGTGGCCATTTGGGTGGACGAACTGGCGAAACGGCGCGAACGGGATACTTTTAGGCCAAATAGGTATGCTATAGCCCACGATTTCGGGGGTGAGCCTAGAGTCTGGGTGTGTTGTAGGCTCAAAGTAGACCGAGGTGTGGCAGGGAGGTTGAGGATCATTCCAGTGTGGTCCATTAAATTTTTCATGGCCATTTGGGTGGACAAACGGGTGAATTAGTGCGAACAAGGCATTTTTGGGCTAAATCAGTGTGCTATAGCCCACGATTTTGGGGGTGAGATTGGGGTCCGAGCATGCTGTGGGCCGAAAATCAATCGAGGCATTCTAGGGAGGTTGGGGATCACCTTAGTGTGGTCCGCTTAATTTTTGTGGCCATTTAGGTGGACAAACAGGCGAAATGGCGAGAACGGGGCATTTTTGGGCCTAATCGGTGTGCTACAGCCCACGGTTTTGAGGGTTGCCCCAGGGTCAGGGTGTGCTGTCGGCTGAAAATCGGTTGGGGCATCCCAGGAAGGTTGGGATCATCCTAGTATGGTCCGTTGAATTTTTCATGGCCATTTGGGTGGACAAATGGGCGAAAAGGCGATTACGGGGCATTTTCAATACAAATCGGTGTGCTATAGTGATGATTTTGTGGGTGGGCCCGGGGTTCGGGTGTGCTATGGGCCAAAAGTTGATCGAGGCATGCCACAAAGGTTGGGGATCATATTAGTATAGTCTATTTAATTTTTTTTGGCCATTTGGGTGGACAAACTAGCGAAACGGCATGAACGGGGCAATTTCAGGCTAAATTAGTGTGCTATAGCCCACAGTTTAGAGGGTGGACCCTGGGTCCGGGCGGGCTGTAGGCCAAATATCGATAGGGGCATGCTAGGGAGGTTGAGGATCATCCCAGTGTGGGCCGTTTAATTTTTCATGGTTATTTTTTTGGACAAACGGGTGAAACAATGCGAACGGGGCATTTTCTGGCCAAATAAGTGTGCTATAGCCCACAGTTTTAGGGGTGGGCCTAGGGTCTGGGCGTGCTGTAGTCTTAAAATCGATCGGGGCATGACAGGAAGGTTGGGAATCATCCCAGCGTTGTCTGTTTAATTTCTCATTGCCATTTGGGTGGACAAACAGGAGAAACGACGCGAATGGGGCATTTTTGTGCCAAATCAATGTGCAATAGCCCACGGTTTCGGGCGTGGACCTGTGGTTCGACCATATTATGGGTTGAAAATTGACCTGTGCGTGCCAGGGATGTCGGGGATCATCCCAGTATGGTTTATTTAATTTTTCGTCGCTATTTGGGTGGACAAACAGGCTAAACGGAGCTAACGGGGCATTTTTGGGCCAAATCGATGTACTATAGCCCACAGTTTTGGGGGTAGTCCCGAGGTTTGGGCGTGCTGTAGGCCAAAAATTAATCGGGCCGTGCCAAGGAGGTTTGGTAACATCCCAGTGTTGTCCATCTAATTTTTCATGGCTATTTAGGTAGACAAACGGGCAAAACGACGCGAACAGGGTATTTTCGGGGCCAGGGGTCCGAGTGTGTTTTAGGCCAAAAATAGACTGGGGCATGCCAGGGAGGTTGGGGATCATCCCAGTGTGGTTCGTTTAATTTTTTGTGGCCATTTGGGTGGACAAACGGGCAAAACGACACAAACAGGGTATTTTTAGGCCAAATTAGTATGATATAACCCACGGTTTTAGGGGTGGGCTCGGGGTCTGGGCGTGATGTGGGCCAAATATCGATCAAGGCATGCCAGGGAGGTTGGGGATCATCCCTGTGTGGTCCGTTTAATTTTTCGTGTCCATATGGTAGGACAAACGGGAGAAATGGCTCGAGCGGGGCATTTTTAGGCCAAATTGGTGTGCTATAGGTTTTGGTGTTGGGCCCGGAGTTCGGGAGTGCTGTGGGCCGAAAATCAATTGAGGTAGGGAATCATCCAAGTGTGGTCCATTTAATTTTTTGTGGCCATTTGGGTGGTCAAACGGGAGAAACAGCACAAAAGGGGCATTTTTCAGCCAAATCGGTGTGCTATAGCCCACGATTTTGGGGGTTGGCTTGAGGTTTGGGAGTGCTGTGGGCTATAAATCATTTAGGGCATGCTAGGGAGATTAGGGATCATCCCAGTGTGGACCGTTTAATTTTTTCGGGGCTATTTGGGTGGACAAATGGGTAAAACGACGCGAACGGGATGTTTTTGGGCCAAATAGGTATGCTATAGCCTATGGTTTCGGGGGTGGGCCTAGGGTCTGGGTGTACTGTGGGCTGAAAATAGACCGGGGTGTGCCAGGAAGATTTTGGATGGTCTCAGTATGGTCCGTTTAATTTTTCATGGCCATTTGGGTGGACAAACGGGTGAATCGGTGCCAACGAGGCATTTTTGGGCTAATTCGGTGTACTATTGGGCACGGTTTTTGGGTGGGCCTGTGGTCCAGGCTTTCTGTGGGCCAAAAATCAACTGGGGCATTCTTGAGAGGTTGGGGATCACCAAAGTGTATTCCGTTTAATTTTTTGTGGCCATTTAGGTAGACAAACAAGCGAAACGGCGAGAACGGGGCATTTTTGGGCCAAATCGGTGTGCTATGCCCATGGTTTCGAGGGTTGCCCCGGGGTCTGATCAAGCTGTAGGGTAAAAATTGGTTGGGCCATGCCAGGGAGGTTTAGATCGACCCAGTATGGTCCGGTTAATTTTTCGTGGCCATTTGGGTGGACAAACGGGCGAAATGGTGCAAACGGGGCATTTTTAGGATAAATCGGTGTGCTATAGCGACGATTTTAGGGGTGAGCCCGGGGTTTGGGCTTGTTGTGGGCCAAAAGTTTATCGGGGCATGCCATAGAGGTTGTGGATCATCCTAGTATGGTCTGTTTAATTTTTTGTGGCAATTTAGGTGGACAAATGGGCGAAACGATGTGAACGGAGAAATTTTGGGCCAAATTGGTGTGCTATAGCCCACGGTTTAGAGGGTGGACCTTGGGTCCGAGAATGCTGTGGGCTAAAAATCGATAGGGCTGTTCTAGGGAGGTTGGAAATCATCCCAGTGTGGGTCATTTAATTTTTCGTGGTCATTTTGATGGACAAACGGGCGAAACAATGTGAACGGGGCATTTTCGAGCCAAATCAGTGTGCTATAGCCCACGGTTTTAGAGGTAGGCCCAGGGTCCGGGCGTGTTGTGGGCTAAAAAAAGACCAGGACATGCCAGGAAGGTTGGGAATCGTCCTAGTGTTATCTGTTTAATTTTTCGTTGCCAGTTGGGCAGGCAACAGGAGAAACGGCGTGAACGGGGCATTTTTGTGCCAAATCAGTGTGCAATAGCCCACGGTTTTGGGGGTGGTCCCAGTGTCCGAGCATGTTGTAGGTCAAAAATTGACCTATGCATGCCAGGCACATTGGAGGTCATCCCAGTATGGTTTATTTAATTTTTCGTCGCCATTTGGGTGGACAAACAGGCTAAACGAAGCAAACAGGGCATTTTCGGGCCAAATTGGTGTACTATAGCCCATGGTTTCAGGGTAATCCCGGGGTCCGGGCGTGCTGTAGGCCAAAAATCGATCGGGGCATGCCAAGGAGGTTTTGGAATGTCCCAGTGTTGTCCTTTTAATTTTTCATGGCTATTTAGGTGGACAAACGGGCGAAACGATGCGAACAGGGCATTTTTAGGCCAAATCGATGTGCTATAGCCCACGGTTTTGGGGGTGGGCCAGGGGTCCGAGTGTGTTATGACTTGAAAATAGACCGAGGCATGCCGGGGAGGTTGGGGATCATCCCAGTGTGGTTCGTTTAATTTTTCATGGCCATTAGAGTGGACAAACGGGCAAAACGGCACAAACGTGTCATTGTCGGGGAATATTGGTGTGCTATAACCCACGTTTTTGGGGGTGGGCCCAAGGTTCGGGCGTGATGTGTGCCAAAAATTGATCAAGGCATTCTCGGGGGGTCGGGGATCATCCTTGTGTGGTCCGTTTAAGTTTTCATGGTTATTTGGTTGGACAAACGGGAGAAATGGCGCGAGCGGGGCATTTTTAGGCCAAATCGGTGTGCTATAGCCCATGCTTTTGGTGGTGGGCCCGGGGTTCGGGAGTGCTGTGGGTCAAAAATCGAACGAGGTATGCCAAGGAGGTTAGGGATAGTCCAAGTGTGGTCCATTTAATTTTTTGTGGCCATTTGTGTTGACAAACGGGTGAAACGGGACAAACGAGGCATTTTTTGACCAAATCGGTATGCTATAGCCCACGGTTTCGGGGGTTGGCCCGAGGTCCGGGCGTGCTCTGGGCCATAAATAGTTCGGGGCATGCCAGGGAGGTTGGAGATCATCCCAGTGTGGACCGTTTAATTTTTTTGGGGCCATTTGGGTTGAAAAATGTGGGAAACGATGTGAACGAGATATTTTCTAGCCAAATAGGTATGATATTGCCTACGGTTTCAGGGGTGGGCCTAGGTTCTGGGTGTGATGTGGGCAGAAAATAGATCGGGGTATGCCAGGGAAATTGAGGATCATCTCAGTGTGGTCCGTTTAATTTTTCATGGCAATTTGGGTGGACAAACGGGTGAATCGGTGCAAACAAGGCATTTTTGGGCTAAATCGGTGTACTATAGCCCACGGTTTTTAGGCCGAGCCTGGGGTCTGGGCTTTCTATGGGCTAATAATCAACTGGGGCATTCTAGAGAGGTTGGGATTGCTGCAGTGTGTTCCATTTAATTTTTTATGGCCATTAAGGTGGACAAACAAGCGAAACAGCGAGAACGGGGCGTTTTTTGGCCAAATCGATGTGCTATGCCCATGGTTTCGAGGGTTGCCCCAGGGTCCGGGTAAGCTGTGGGGCGAAAATCGGTTGGGCTATACCAGGGAGGTTGGGATCGTCCCAGTGTGGTCCGTTTAATTTTTTGTGGCCATTTGGGTGGACAAACGGGTGAAACGGCGCGAACGGGGCATTTTTAGGATAAATCGATGTGCTATAGCAACGATTTTGGGGGTGGGCCCGGGGTCTGGGCTTGTTGTGGGCCAAAAGTTAATCGACGCATGCCACGGAGGTTGAAAATCATCCTGGTATGGTCTTTTTAATTTTTTGTGGCCATTTGGATGGATAAACATGCGAAACGGTGTGAACGGGGCATTTTTGGGCCAAATTGGTGTGCTACAGCCCACGGTTTAGAGGGTGGGCCCTGGGTCCAGGTGTGCTGTGGGCCAAAAATTGACAGGGGCATGCTAGGGAGGTTGGGCATCATACCAGTGTGGGCCGTTTAATTTTTCGTGGTCATTTTGGTGGACAAACAGGAGAAAAAATGCAAACGGGGCATTTTCAGGCCAAATTAGTGTGCTATAGCCCACAATTTTAGGGGTGGGCCTAGTGTTCGGGCATGCTGTGGGCTGAAAATTGATCGAGGCATGCCAGGAAGGATGCGGATCATAGCAGTGTGGTCTATTTATTTTTTTGTGGCCATTTGGGTGGACAAACAGGCGAACGGGGCATTTTTGGGCCAAGTCGGTGTACAATAGCCTATAGTTTTGGGGGTGGGCTCGGGGTTCGAGCTTGTTGTGGTCCAAAAATCGACTAGGACATGACAGGGAGGTTAAGGATCATCCCAGTATGGTTCGTTTAATTCTTCATAACCATTTGGGTAGACAAACAGGCAAAATCGGTATGCTATAGCCAACTGGTTCGGGCGTGGGAACGGGGTTCGGGTGTGCTGTGGGTTGAAAATCGACCAGGGCATGCCAGGAAGGTTGTGGATCGACCCAGTATGGTCTGTATAATTTTTCATAAATGTTTGGATGGATAAACGGGCAAAACGGGACGAACAGGGAATTTTTAGGCCAAATCGATGTGCTTTAACCTACGGTTTTGGGGGTTGACTCGGGGACGGGGCATGCTGTGGGCCAAAAATCATCCGAAGCATGCCAGGTAGGTTGGGGATCATCCCAGTGTGGTCCCTTTAATTTTTTTGTGGCCATTTGGGTGGACATATAGGCAAAACGATGCAAACATGGAATTTTTGGTCCAAATCAGTGTGTTATAGCCCACAGTTTTGGGGGTAAGCACATGGTCCGGATGTGCTGTGGGTGGAAAATCGATCGGGGCATGCCAGGAAGTTTGGGGATCATTCCAGTATGGTCCGTTTATTTTTCGTGGCCATTTGTTTGGACTAATAGGCGAATTGGCACGAACAGGGCATTTTTGGGATAAATCAATGTGCTATTGATCATGGCTTCGAGGGTGGTCCCGGGTTTTGGCATACTGTGGGCCGAAAATCAATTAGGGTACGCCAGGGAGGTTAGAGATCATCCTAGTGTGGTCCGTTTAATTATTCGTGGCCATTTGGGTGGAGAAACGGGCAAAACGGCACGAATGGTCTATTTTTGGGAATAACCGGTGTGCTATAGCCCATAATTTTGAAGGTGGGCTCGGGGTTTGGGAGTGCTGGGGGCCGAAAATTGGCTGGGGCGTGCGAGGGAGATTTTGATCATCCCAGTATGGTTCGTTTAATTTTTCGTGGTCATTTGGGTGGACAAACGGGCGAAACAATGCAAATGTGGAATTTTTGGGCTAAATCAGTGTGTGCTATAGCCCATGATTTTGGGGGTGGGCCTGGGGTCCAGGCGTGCTGTGGACAGAAAGTCGATCGGGGCATGCCGCGGAGGTTGGGGATCATCCTAGTATGGTCCGTGCAATTTTTATGGCCATTTGGGAGGACAAACAGGCAAAACAGCGTGAACGGGGCATTTTCTGACCAAATGAATGTGCTATAGCCCACTGTTTTGGGGGTGGGCCCTGGGTTCGGGCGTGCTGTTGGCCGAAAATTGACTGGGGCACGTAAGGGAGCTTGGGGATTGTCCTAGTGTGGGTCATTTATTTTTTTGTGGCCATTTGGGTGGTCAAACGGGCAAAACGACGCAAACGGGGCATTTTTGGGCCTAGTCGGTGTGCTATAGCCTACGATTTTAGGGGTGGGCTCGGGGTCCGGGCGTGCTGTGGGACAAAAATTGACCGAGGTATGCCAGGAAGGTTGGGGATCATCCCAATGTGGTCCGTTTAGTTTTTTGTGGCCATTTGGGTGGACTAATGGGAGAAACAGCGCGAATGGGACATTTTTGGGCCAAATTTGTGTTCAATAGCCTATGGTTTTGGGGGCAGGCCCGGGGTACGAGCATGCTGTGGGCCAAAAATTGACCTGTGCATGCCAGGGACGTTGGGGATAATCCCAATATGGTTTGTTTAATTTTTTTCGCTATATGGGTGGACAAACGGGTTAAACGAGGCGAACGAGGCATTTTCGGGACAAATCGATGTGCTATAGTCCATGGTTTCAAGGGTAGTCCATGGGTCCAGGCGTGCTGTAGGTCGAAAATCGACCGGGGCGTGCCAGGGAGATTTGGGATCGTCTCAATGTTGTCTGTTTAATTTTTCATGGGCATTTAGGTGTACAAACAGGCGAAACAATGGGAACGGGGAATTTTTGGGCCAAATCGGTGAGCTATAGCCGGGGTGGGCTCGGGGTCCGGGCGTGCTGTGGGCCGAAAATAGAACAGGGCATCCCAGGGAGGTTGGGGATCATCCCAGTGTGGTCCATTTAATTTTTCGTAGACATTTAGGTGGACAAACGGGCAAAACAGCGTGAACGGGGCATTTTCGGGCCTAATCAGTGTGCTATAGCCCACGATTTTGGGGGTGGGCCAGGGGTTCGGACGTGCTGTTGGACAAAAATTGATCGGGGCATACCAGAGAGGTTGGGGATCATCCCAGTGTGGTCCATTTAATTTTTTGTGGCTATTTGGGTGGACAAATAGGCGAAATAGCATGAATGCAACATTTTTGGGCTAAATCGGCGTGCTATAGCCCGCGGTTTCAGGGGTGGGCCTGGGGTCTGGGTATGCTGTTGGCCAAAAATCAACCGGGGCATGCTTGGGAGGTTGGGGATAATCCCACTGTGGTACGTTTAATTTTTTGTGGCCATTTGGGTGGACAAACAAGCGAAATAGCATGAACGGGGTATTTTCGGGACAAATTGGTATGCTATAGCCCACGATTTTAGGGGTGGGCCCGGGTACGAGCATGATGTGGGCCAAAAATTGACCGAGGCATGCCAGGGAGGTTGGGAATCATCCTAGTGTGGTCCATTTAATTTTTCGTGACCAATTGGGAGGACAAATGGGTGAAATGGCGCGAATAGGGCATTTTCGATCCAAATTAGTGTGCTATTACCCACGGTTTTGAGTGTGAAATTGGGGTACGAGCGTGTCGTGGGTCGAAAATTGATTGGGGCATGCCAGGGAGGTTGGGGATAGTCACAGTGTGGTCCATTTAAGTTTTTGTGGCCATTAGGGTGGATAGACGGGCAAAATAGCACGAATGGGGAGTTTTCAAGTGTGGACCCGTGGTCCAAGCGGCCAAAAATTTATCGAGGCATGCCAAAGAGGTTGGGGATCATCCAAGTATGGTCCTTTTAATTTTTCATGGTCAGTTGGGTGGACAAACGGGCAAAACAGCACGAATGAGGCATTTTTAGGCTAAATTGGTTTGCTATAGCCCATGGTTTCGGGAGTGAGCCCGGGTTCTGGGTGTGCTGTGGGCCAAAAATTGGTCCAGGCATGCCAGAGAGGTTGGAGATCATCCCAGTGTGGTCCGTTTAGAGAGTGGGCTCGGGATCCAGGCGTGCTGTGGGCTGAAAATTAGACGGGGTGTGCCATGGAGGTTGGGAATCGTCCTAGTGTGGTCCTTTTAATTTTTGTGGCCATTTGGGTGGACAAACGGATAAAACGGCACGAATGGGGTATTTTTGGACCAAACTGGGTTGCTATAACCCACGATTTTGGAGTTGGGCTTAGGGTCCGGGAGTGCTGTGGGCCAAAAATTGAACGAGGCGTACCAAGGAGGTTGGGGATTGTCCCAGTATGGTCTGTTTAATTTTTTGTGGCTATTTCTGTGGACAAACGTATGAAACAATGCGAACGGAGCATTTTCCGGCCAAATCAGTGTGCTATAGCCTACGGGATTAGGGGTGGGCTCGGGGTCTGTATGTGCGTGGGCAAAAAATCAACCAGGGCTTGCCAGTATGGTTAAGGATTGTCCCAGTGTGGTCCGTTTAATTTTTCATGGACGTTTGGGTGGATAAACGGGCGAAACGGCATGAACGGGGCAATTTCGGGCCAAATCAGTGTGCTTTAACCCACGGTTTTGGAGGTTGACCCGTGGAACAGATGTGCTGTGGGCCAAAAATCATCCGGAGCGAGCCTGGGAGGTTGGGAAACATCACAGTGTGGTACGTTTAATTTTTTTGTGGCCATTTGGGTGGACAAATAGGAAAAATGGGGCGAACGGGGCATTTTCAATCCAAATTAGTGTGCTATAGCCCACAGTTTTGGGGGTGGGCCCAGGGTCCGGGCGTGTTGTGGATCAAAAATTGATCGGAGAATGCCAGGGAGGTTGGGATCGTCTCAGTGCGGTCCATTTAATTTTTTGTGGCCATTTGTGTGGGCAAACGGGTGAAATAGAGCGAACGAGACATTTTTGAGCCAAATCGGTGAGCTATAGCTCACAATTTTGGGGGTGGGCCTGGGTTCCGGGTGTGCTGTAGGCCGAAAGTCGACCGGGGCATGCCTCGGAGGTTGGGGATCATTATAGTTTGGTCTGTTTGATTTTTTATTGCTATTTGGGAGGACAAACGGTCGAAACAACTCGAACGGGGCATTTTCGAGCCAAATCGGTGTACTATAGCCCACGATTTTGGGGGTGGGCCTAGGTTCTGGGTGTGTTGTGGGCCAAAAATAGACCGTGGCATGCCAGGGAGGTTGGGTATCATCCCAGTATGGTCCGTTTAATTTTTCATGGCCATTTGGGTGGATAAACGGGCGAAAATATGTGAACGGGGCATTTTTGGGCCAAATTTGTGTGTTATAACCCATAGTTTGGGGGTGGCCCCAGGGTCCGGGTGTGATATATGTCGAAAATTGATTGGGGCATGCCAGGGAGGTTGGGTATCATCCCAGTGTGGTCCGTTTAATTTTTTACGGCAATTTGGTTGGACAACCAAGAGAAATAGCGTGAGCGGGGCATTTTTAGGCCAAATCAGTGTGCTATAGCCCACATTTTTGGTGGTGGGCCTGGGGTTCGGGTGTGCTGTGGGCCAAAAATTGACTGAGGTGTGCCAGGGAGGTTGGAGATCATTGAAGTGTGGTTTGTTTAATTTTTCGTGGCTATTTGGGTGGACAAACGGGTGAAACATCGTAAACGAGGCGTTTTTCGGCCAAATCGGTGTGCTATAGCCCACGGTTTTGGGGGTTGGTCCAGGGTCCGGGCGTGCTGTGGGCTAAAAATTGTTTGAGGCATGCCAGGGATGTTGGGGATCATCCCAATATGGTCCATTTAAGTTTTTAGTGGCCATTTGGGTGGACGAACGGGTGAAACTGCGCGAACGGGATGCTCTCGAGCCAAATAGGTATGCTATAGCCCACAATTTTGGGGGTGAGCCCAGGGTCTGGGTGTGCTGTAGGCTGAAAATAGATCGGGGTGTGCCAGAGGGGTTGGGGATCATTCCAGTGTGGTCCGTTTAATTTTTCATGGCCATTTGGGTGGACAAACGGGTGAATTGGTGCGAACAAGGCATTTTTGGGCTAAATCAGTGTGCTAAAGCCCACAATTTTAGGGGTGGGATCGGGGTCCGGGCATGCTGTGGGCCAAAAATCAATCGGGGCATTCTAGAGAGGTTGGGGATAGCGTCAGTGTGGTCCGCTTAATTTTTTGTGGCCATTTAGGTGGACAAATAGGCGAAACAGCGGATTTTCAGGCCTAATCAGTGTGCTCTAGCCCACAGTTTTGAGGTTTGCCTCGGGGTCCGGGCGTGCTGTCGGCTGAAAATTGGTTGGGGCATGCCAGGGAAGTTGGAATCATCTCTGTATGGTCCGTTTAATTTTCCGTGGCCTTTTGGGTCGACAAATGGGCAAAACGGTGCGAAGGGGGAGGTTTCGATATAAATCTGGGTGCTATAGTGACGATTTTGGGGGTAGGCCCAAGGTCCGGGCTTGCTGTGGCCCGAAAGTTGATCGGGGCATGCCACGGAGGTTGGGGATCATCCTAGTATGGTCCATTTAATTTTATGTGGCCATTTGGGTGGACAAACGGGCAAAACGACATGAACGGGGCATTTTCGGGCTAAATTGGTATGCTATAGCCCATGGTTTAGAGGGTGGGCCCTAGGTCTGGGCGTGCTGTGGGCCAAATATCGACATGGGCGTGCTAGAGAGGATGGGGATTATCCCAGTGTAGGCTGTTTAATTTTTCATGGTTATTTTAGTGGACAAACAGGCGAAACAATGTGAACGGGGCATTTTCGGGCCAAATTAGTGTGCTATAGCCTACGGTTTTAGGGGTAGGCCAAGGGTCCGGGCGTGCTGTGGGTTGAAAATCGACTAGAGTGTGCCAGGAAGGTTGGAAATCATCCCAGTGTGGTGCGTTTAATTTTTTGTGGCCATTTGGGTGGACAAACGGGTGAAACGACGCGAATCGGGCATTTTCGGGCCAAGTCGGTGTGCAATAGCCGACAGTTTAGGGGGTGTGTTCGGGGTTTGGGCATGATGTGGGCCAAAAATTGACCAGGGCATGCCAGGGAGGTTAAGGATCATCCCAGTGTGGTTCTTTTAATTCTTCATGACCATTTGGGTGGACAAACAGGCGAAACGATGCAAACGGGGCATTTTTGGG
This sequence comes from Capsicum annuum, assembly GCF_002878395.1. NCBI lineage: Eukaryota > Viridiplantae > Streptophyta > Magnoliopsida > Solanales > Solanaceae > Capsicum > Capsicum annuum. Next base: position 193,167,255 of record NC_061117.1, on the reverse strand, counting down.
CCAAATTAGTATGCTATAGCCCACGTTTTTGGGGGTGGGGCCAGGGTCCAGGCGTGCTGTGGGCCAAAAATCAATCGGCGCATGCTAGGGAGGTTGGGGATAATACCAGTGTAGTTCGTTTATTCTTTCATGGACATTTAGGTGGACAAACGGGCATAACGGCACGAAATGGGCATTTTCGGGCCAAATTTGTGTGCTATAGCCCATGGTTTTGGGCGTGGATCCATGGTCCGAGCGTTCTGTGTGCCAAAAATTGACCAAGGTGTGCCAGGGAGATTGGGGATCATCCAAGTGTATTCAGTTTAATTTTTCATGGCTAGTTGGGTGGACAAACGGGCGAAACGATGCGAACAAGGTACTTTCAGACTAAATTGGTTTGCTATAGCCCATGATTTTGGGGGTGGGCTCGGGCTGTCATCGTGCTGTGGGCCAAAAATCAATCGGGGCATGCTAGGGAGGTTAGGGATCGTCCTAGTATGGTCTATTTAATTTTTCATGGCTGTTTGGGTAGACAAACAAGCGAAATGATGCCAACGGGGTATTTTCAGGCAAAATCAGTGTTCTATAGCCCACGGTTTAGAGGCTGGGCCAGGGGTCCGGGCGTGCTGTGGGTCGAAAATCAATCGGGGTATGCCAGGGGGTTGGGGATCATCCCTGTGTGGTTTGTTTGATTTTTCGTGGTCTTTTGGTTGGACAAACGGGGGAAACAGCGCGAACGGGCATTTTCGGGCCAAGTTGGGTGGCTATAGCCCACGATTTTGGGGGTGGGCTAGGGGTCCGGGCATGATGTCGGCCAAAAATCGACCGGGGTGTGGCAGGGAGGTTTTGGATCGTCCCAGTATGGTACATTTAATTTTCGTAGCCATTTTGGTGGACAAAAGGGCAAAACAGCGTGGATGGGGCATTTTTTGGCTAAATCATTCTACTATAGCCCCCCACTGTTTCGGGGGTGGGACCGAAGTTCGGGTGTGTTGTTGGCCAAAAATCGACCAGGGCATGCTAGGGATATTGGGGATCGTCCTAGTGTGGTTCATTTTATTTTTCGTGATCATTTGGGTGGTCAAACGGGCGAAACGGCACGAATGGGGCATTTTCGAGCCAAATCGGTGTGCTATATCCCACAGTTTTAGGGGTGGGCCTGGGGTTCGGATATGCTGTGGGCCAAAAATTGACCGGGGTATGCCAGGGAGGTTGGGGATCGTCCAAGTGTGGTCCATTTAATTTTTTGTGGCTATTTGGGTGGTCAAACACGAGAAATGGCATGAACGAGGCATTTTCGAGCTAAATTGGTGTGCTATTGCCCACGATTCCGGGTGTTGGCCCAGGGTCCGAGCGTGCTGTGGGCGAAAAATCATCCGGGGTATGCCAGGGAGGTTGGGGATCATCCCAGTATGGTCCGTTTAATTTTTTCATGGCCATTTGGGTGGACAAATAGGCAAAACGATGCAAACAGGTATTTTTCAGGCCAAATCGGTGTGCTATAGCCCACGGTTTCGAGGGTGGGCTGGGGGTCCGGGTGTGCTGTCGGCCGAAAATCGACCGGGGTATGCCAGGGTCGTTAAGGAACATTCTAGTATGGTCCGTTTTATTTTTTGTGGCCATTTAGGTGGACAAACGGGAAAAACAATGTAAATAGGGCATTTTCGGGCCAAATTGGTGTGCTATAGCCAATGCTATTAGAGGTGGGCTCGGGGTCCGGGTGTGCTATGGGCCGAAAATCGACCTGGGCGTGTCAGGGAGGTTGGGGATCATCTCAGTGTAGTTCATTTAATTTTTCATGGTCATTTGGGTGGATAAACAGGCGAAATCTCATGAACGAGGCATTTTTGGGGCAAATCGATGTGCTTTATCCCACGGTTTTGGGGGTAAGCCTGTGGTCCGGGCGTACTGTAGGTAAAAAATCGACCGGGGCATGCCAGGGAGGTTGAGATTCATCCCAGTGTTGTCCGTTTAATTTTTCATGGCCATTTGGGAGGACTAACGGGCTAAACGGCACAAATGTGGCATTTTTAGGCCAAATCGTTGTGCTATAGCCCATGGTTTTGGGGGTGGGCTCGGGGTCCGAGCGAGCTATAGGCCAAAAATTGATCGGGGTGTTCCTGGGAGGTAGGGGATCATCCCATTATGGTCCGTTTAATTTTTTTTTGCCATTTGGACGGACAAACAGGCAAAACGGCATGAATGAGGCATTTTTGGGCTAAATCGGTGTGCTATAGCCCACGGTTTTGGGGGTGGGCCAAGGGTTCGGGCGTTTTGTTGGCCAAAAATTGACTGGGGCATGCCAGGGAGGTTGGGCATCGTCCCATTGGGTTCCGTTTAATTTTTGTGGCCATTTGGGTCGATAAACGAGCGAAACTGCACGCACGGGGCATTTTCGGGCAAAATCGGTGTGCTATAGCCCACAGTTTCGGTGGTGTGCCAGGGTTCAGGCGTGCTATGGGCAAAAAATCAATCAAGGCATTCCAGGGAGGTTGGGGATCGTCCATGTGTGGTATGTTTAATTTTTCGTGTCTATTTGGGTGGATAAATCGGTGAAACATGAATGGGGCATTTTCGGGCTAAATCATTGTGCTATAGCCCATGGTTTTGGGGGTTGGCCTGGGGTCGGGGCGTGCGGTATGCAAAAAATATCTGGGGTAAGCCAGGGAGGTTGGGGATCGTCCTAGTATGGTCTGTTTAATTTTTCGTGGCCATTTGGGTGGACAAACGGGTGAATTGGCGCAAATGGGGCATTTCGGGCTAAATCGTCATGCTATAGCCCACGGTTTTGGGGGTGAGCCTGGGGTCCGGGCGTGCTATGGGCCAAAAATCAATCGGGGCATGCCAGGGAGGTTGGGGGATCATCCCATTGTGGTCATTTTAAATTTTTGTGGACATTTGGGTGGACAAACGGGTGGAACGGCGTGAACGGGGCATTGTTGGGCCAAATTGGTGTTATAGCCCACGGTTTCAGGGATGAGCCCAGGGTCCGGGCGTACTGTGGGCTGAAAATCGGCCGGGGCATGCCATGGAGCTTGGGAATCGTCCCAGTGTGGTCTGTTTAATTTTTTGTGTCCATTTGATTGGACAAACGGGCAAAACGGCGCAAACGGGGCATTTTTAGGCCAACTTGGGTTGCTATAGCCCACGATTTCGGGGGTGGACTAAGGTCCGGGCGTGCTGTGGGACAAAAATCGACCTGGGCATACCAGGGAGGTTGGGGATCATTCCAGTGTATTCCGTTTAATTTTTTGTGGCTATTTGGGTGGACAAACGGGCGAAATGGTGCGAACTGGGCACTTTCGGGCCAAATCGGTGTGCTATAGCACACAGTTTTGGGGATGGGACTGGGGTCCGGGCGTGCTGTGGGCTAAAAATCTATCAAGGCATGCCAGGGAGGTTGGGGATCATTCCAGTATGGTCCGTTTATTTTTTTGTGGCCATTTGGGTGGACAAACGGACAAAACAATGCAAACAGCGTATTTTCGGGCCAAATCGGTGTGCTATAGCCCACGGTTTTAGGGGTGGGCCCGGTGTCCGGGCGTTCTGTGGGCCAAAATTCTATCGGGGTGTGCCAGGACATTTGGGGATTGTCTCAGTGTGGCCCTTTTAATTTTTCGTGGCCATTTGGGTGGACAAACGTGCAAAACGACACGAACGAGGCATTTTCGAGCCAAATCGGTGTGCTATAGGCCACGGTTTTGGGGGTAAGCCTGGGTGCCAGGCGTGCAGTGGGCCGAAAATTGACCGAGGTGTGATAGGGAGGTTTGAAATCGTCCCAGTGTGGTATGTTTGATTTTTTGTTTCCATTTGGGTGGACAAACTGGCGAAACGGCGCGAACGGGGCATTTTCGGGCCAAATCAGTGTGCTATAGCCCACGGTTTTGGGTGTGGACCCATGGTCCGAGCATGCTATGGGCCAAAAAATGATCGGGGCATGCCAGGGAGGTTGGGGATCATCCAGTAGGGTCCGTTTAATTTTTCGTGGCCATTTGGATGGACAAACGGGCGAAACGACGCTAATGGGGCGTTTTCGGGCAAATGAACAATCAAGATTAGTAGTAAAAGCTCCTCACCAACACTCGTATTCACAAACTTTTGTGATCCTCACAATTGGAGCGGCAAATATTTAAAGTTGCTTTTACTTCGGTAGTTAATAAGATGTCAATTCTACTTGGCGGCCGGATTAGATTCTTTTTTGATTGACTCAAGACTCAAAATAAAATTTTACTTACGAACTTGAAACAAAAAAGTTACTACGATTTAAAAAATATAAAAAAAAGTACACAAATAATGAAGACATGAAATAAATGGATTCAATAATTAATGTACAACTAAGTAGGTGATTACTAGTTGTTAATTAATTCTAGAATCAAGACATGAAACTAATGAAACAATAAAATGAAACTAAGAATCTAAAATTAGGAGGAAGTCTTGGACCCTTTTTCAATTTTCAAGACTTGACTTTATCTTGTACTTCTCCTTAAAACATGGAACCTTGTTTCATGGAAAGTGGTTGATATGCGATGGAAAGTCTTTTGGAGGTTGGGAGTCTTTCAAGACTAACAATTCTTCACCTTTTTCCCTTCACCTTTCTAGATCTAGCATTCACTTTATTTTAACAAGGTATGAAGGTTGGGAAGAACATCATGAACACTTCAAAAATCATCAAGAACAATAAAAATAATTACCAAGATCCACAATACAACCACACGGCCAACTCCAAGACAACAATGTTTTGACACGGCCAAGACTACAAAACCACCAACAACGGCCTAGTCTCTTTAGTATTGCATTTCAGTTTTTTTTTTCTAACAAGAGATGAAGGTTGTGAAGAACTTTAAGAACAACAAAAATACTCTTTTCAATAACAACAACCACACAAACGGCCAAGTCAAGTTTCTCAACAACAATGTCTACCACACGGCCTTACTTGTTCACAATAACATCAATCTTTAAAACTCAAATCTAGATCGACTCAAAGTGTTAGTGAAGAACAAAAGTAATACCACAAATAAATAAGACAAATAAAAGACTCCTATACCTAGAATCAAGAGAAAATCTCGGCCAAGAACACCACAAGAACACAATTTTTGGCCAAGAACACAAAATGGACAGATTGCGACTTTTCTAGAATTTTCAGATTTCAACTTTTTTTTTTTCAAGTGAGCTAGCCCATGATTTGATCTTGTAGGAACAATATCAAGCCATGCTATGATACCAAATGATACAAGAATGATAGCGGAAACACGAAACACACTCCAAATCAGTCCATAATCTTAAGGATCCGCGGACCAAGATGGAGACCACTCTCGGATTCGCTATAAACAAGAAGAATACAAGATACAATGGTGTATACAACACCAAAAACAGCTACAAAACATGAGGAACAAGATGAATAACAATAACACAAGTTTCGGATTCAATAAAGGACCCAAAACAGTCCACTACACAAGATGATAACAACAAAAGTAAAGGATAGATAGTGAGACCAAGATTATTACAAGATTAAGAACTAAAGAGTGTATTAAACTCAAAACCCCCTAATGAATGTGATAATCAAAATCACACTCTTACGGTGACCGCCAAGGGAATCAACTCACCTCAAGATCTACCATTTCCAAGCAAATATCAATACTAGCTTTTCCAAGCCCTAACTAATACTAAGTTTTCTTCTCTCAAGAGAGAGGATCTTTAATGTTTCAATCTTTCATCTTTTCATCCAAACTAAAGAGAAAAGACCTAAAATGTACTACTTATAGTATATTACAAAATTAGACAAAAAGACCACATTACCCTTAATGACCAAGGGTGGCCTTGGTGTGTTGGAAGACAATATGAATTATCCAAAACGCCCTTAAGGCTAAGTGACCAAAATGTCCTTAGTAAAGGGAACCAAAACCGTGAACTAACAAAGGTGGTCCAAACCTGAGAGTCCTTAAGTCTTCAAGGCTCCAAGCAATCTTCTACACTCGGGTTTGATCAATGGTAGGCTCAAAACATTCCCTCAAAGTATGATCCCGTGCCCTCTATGCGACCAAAGCTTGATTCTTCACATAGTGACTTTGAATGATGTCGTCAAAAGCTAAGACGACCATTATTCTTATATCAAACTAAGGAAACATTAATGATGATTCATACATCTAAATTATAGCCAACTTTCACGAAAAACATGTAACGACCCAATGTTATCCTTTTAAGGTGTTATCGGTTCTCTTTGATATTATGAATAAAAGAGAGCACGAGTCAAACCTTTATGCATAAATAACAAATATGAAAATCCAAATGAAATAAGAAAACTAGAATGTAATTTTAGCATCCCTAAAATGTGAACCACAATTCAAAAATCATATTATGCATGATTCAAAAATATCTAAATAGTTCCATTTAGCCACAAAAATTTGAACTTAAACTAGTAATAAGCCTTTAAGTAAAACAAAAGGGAAGAAGGAAAGCATGAATGTTAACAAAGAAGGAGAAGAAAGAAAAGAACACAAATAAATGGAAAAATTATGAATTTTGAATCAACAAAAACTTCTTTCTTTGATCACAGCCTTATAAAATCCTTAGAGGTTTGAGGCCATGGGCGTGAAATTGAATTCAAGAGACAAAGATATTGTTGGGATAACATCATCCGAGCAAACCATAAGTTAGGCTCTATTAATCATTGCCAAAGGGGTACTAAACTCAATAATGAAATTGTGCGGGTATCAAAATAACACTACAAAAGATCATATTTAACCATTTATAACAATAGTGTCTCTAAAAATTGTAACATATGACTAGAGTAAGAAGAAAATAGTTAGCAAATGTGAATAATAACACACAGAACAACATATGACGATGGGCAAAAATTCGGGTAACACAAATTTAAGTATTAATACAACAATTCCAAACAATATTCTAACTTAAAAAAAGACAACAGGAAGCTAAGAATTGAAAAAGAGAGATAAAATAGAGAACCTATACAGGAAGCCAAAACTAAAGAAAAACAATGAGATTGGAACAACAATACATTACCATGTTAAAGTCATGATCTTCATCACATAACCAATGACCTTTAATTTTGTCAACAACAAACAATCCCAGCAAAGTGAAACTACAACTATGAAATTACGATGAAGGAGACAAAGAGAAAAAGAAAATGATAAAAAAATTGAAAAAATAGAGATGTGTTAACCTTTTTTAGAGCAGCAAAATGGAACTTCAAGCCTTCTATGGAGTCTTGACCATCACTGGAAAGCAATATTTGAGAACTCTAATGAGCCGACCATTTTTTTAAAAAAAGTTTTTATTAAAGAAAATTTAACTCTTTGCTCATAAGCTTTTATCCAACTCTTTCAGACTTGGTCTTTCTACAAAAATAGTGGTAGTAGTTATAGAAAAAGATAAAGATTGAATTCTTTGAATCCACCAATGTGAGAGAAAGAATTTAGGGGTGTTTTGGGAATTTAAAATTATAGATAAGGTTTTTGGAGGATAAGGTTGAGGTGGAATTGTACAATTTAGTACAAATTTTGAAATTCAAATTTGAATTTGATTTTGGTAGCTGTTGGTGCTATTGCAGGTCATCAGGTTTGGGTTGCGTTTTTGCTAATTTTATCATAATTACCAGTGTCGAGTTATAGTGGTTGGTGTTTTTGTATGCGATGCTAAAGCCGTTGGTGGATTTTCCACAGCTATTGTCGATGTTTTATCACTGGTGGGTTACTGTTGTTGTTTCTAGGTTGTTGATGCTGTGTTGCTATCATGGTTTTTGGGTGTTGTGCATTGGTGTTTGCAGCTATTTGGAGAAGAGTTTATTAGTTAGGTGTTGGGCTGTACCAGCTCAAGGGGAGGACTGGAGGTCATTTTGATATTGTTATAGGGCCTATTTATATGAAATGGAGTTGGGCTGGAGGGATTTAAAAAGAAAGAAAATCCAATTTAAATTCTAGCCACATTAGGTTAAAACATAACCAAAATTAAATTAACAGAAACTAAATTGAAACTACTTCATCTTCTAATTAATTAACGATCTTCTCAATTCTCCAATAATTTCAAAATAAATATGTAATGAAGCACAATTATTCTATTTAAATATTAAGAAACTAATTATGTCATCAATTCCTTATTTTACAATCGACTTTTGAGAAAAATAGAATATTTGCAATTTGAATAGACTTTTCATTCAAAATAAATTGTAAAATATTTCTTCAAGTGAAAGTTACATGATTCTATACAATTAAATACATAATGCATTAACTTCACCAAAAATTTAGAAGATAAGCCTGACATTTGTTTTTTAAAAATAATTTTAGATAGTTATTTTAAAGCTATTTGAAATTAAAAAGCTCAAAAACTAATTCAAAATGGGAAGGGCAAAAATTAGGTGTTAACGACCATGATAGACTGTAACGCCCCGAGTCTGTACCCCAGTCACTACACGTTGCTCATAATCTCGAAGGACTATAAGCGAACCCATGACTTGTACCTGCTGCAACAACTAAATGATAATACTGAAATATGGGGAAATTAGGCAAAAAATCACCATAATGTTCAATACTGAATTACAATTGAATAAGGTATAACAATGTCAAAAATGAAATATCTGTCTGAAAATACCCTATTCTGAAAAGCCTTTAAACTGTCTGAAATGTGGATTTGATGAGACAAGTCCCCAACTAACTCCAGCCACCGAAATAAACTGATAAAACTAAAATATTGGAGAAAATAAACATGTCCTCAAACTATGAGGACTCATCACTAACTCTGTCTGCTGAAGATCTGAACTGCTAAGGGAGCTCGGGAGCTTACGCGTTTGAACATATGATATAAGACATCATAATGCAATAGAAAAGTATGCGTCAGTACTTTGAATGTACTGGTATGCTAAGCGAGGTAGGGTGAAATGTATTGGTTCATATGGATGAACAATACTGACTAAATAAAATGAATATAATTGAATGAGAGAACATGCATGAATACGTATACTGTAACTGAGATCGTGATAGTACTGAATACTAAATATGAATATTGATTAACTGATATCCTAGTTTACTAATACTGTACTACTGATAATTGAATGACTATATCTGACAGTCCGGATTTTGTGGAACTATACTGAGTTTCGTACTGAGCTGAGTGAGTGTGTCTGATAGTCCTAAATCTATAAAACTGAACTGAGTTCTATACTGAAACTAAATCTTAAATTGAAACTATGGAAGGTAATCATCTAACTGACATGCCCCTTTCTAAATAAATTAGGGTTCAACCTGTAACCCTAGTTGAAAGGGTGTCAATACTGTACCACGGATAAAGACAAGATGTGAGTTAACCCTCTCTGACAGGAAGCTCTTTCATCAAATCTCGCTGGCAGGAAAACTCGAATGAGATGTATCAACCCTCATATTATCTGACAGAAAGATATCTCAACCAACGCTGGCTATGTATTTTTGTAATGCAGGAATTTCTACTAAGGGAAAAACCCTCCGCTGGTAGAAATTCCCCCATCCTTGGGCTATCTCGGTGTTGAATCCTACTTCCAATAGAATAGATACCAAACTAATTTTTCCTAGTTCATACTAGGATTGATTGAACTGTTACTGAGTTTACTGAGTCTTGTTGACTGACAGAATACTACTGAATTCTGTTAGCAGACTGAGTTTTCTGAGGTCTGAAATAAGTATTGAACTAGACTGGACTGATACTGAGTCTACAAAATTTTTCTTGAGTTCTGTAACTGACTGAGAGTACTACTGATCGTAACATGATTGATACTATCCTAAGACTGACAATGGCTCTAGGTAATCATCTAAATTATCAAGTATTAGATACCTCCAGCACTCGATAGCATAATTTATAAGACATGACACAATCTTGAAATATGATAAATAACTACTTGATCATCATTCATTCATTGGGACATTCTAGTAAACACTTGCATAACATGAACTTGAATACATACTAACATGATATAATTTTATTATTTAATTCTCATGAACAACTCATCAAACACTGGAAAGGCATTGCATATGCATATAGTACTAACTAACACATGAGTGTCACAATTTTAGGGCTTAAACATGAATTCACATGATACTTTATACATAATAGTTGTTTTTACATAAATCTTACACTTAATCATGGAATAGAAATCCAATCAACATTATAATCATGAATACACTTGAATTCAAATCATGGAAAGCATAACATTAAGATACTTGAAGTTTAAAAGAGTTTCTTGGTCTCCAAGGGTGGAAGGGACCCTTGGATGAACACTTTACATACCTTAGTGCCTAAATTCTGTAAGATTGGTGGTGGTTTCTTGAGTTTTTGATTTGAAATTGATCCCCTTCGGGTTTCTGTTCTTGAAAAATTTGAGAATAATGAATGAATTTAGCCTCTAAAGAGGCTTAATCTCGTGTTTTGGAGGCTGATAAACGTGGGAAAAAGACCCTATTACCCCGAAGGACGCGACTTTTTAATGACTAAAATCTAAACTGTCGATGCACAGACCGACGTTCTGCATTATTGGCATTGATATGATGGCCAACGCACCACATCGATTCCGCATCGGTTCACTAGAATTTGCACTGAGTTAAGGGAAAAATTATCTGTCGACGCGATGGATGATACAATGCGTCGAGATCGTATCGACCCACTACTTTGGTCACTCAAACATGGTCTAAATGAGGTCTGATAAATCCAAAACTTCTCTGTAAATACCTACTGACACTCCTGATCATGAATCAATCTAAAGATCGATACTTTATGGTCATAAGGGTCATGAAATAGAGTTGCCAACTTACAAAGGCCAAAATAATACTAAGTCTGAATACTTAGCTAGAATTTTCTAAGTCTGGGACCCCTTGACAAGCTTTAAAAGACTGTATTAAGCTTAGAATTTCGTGGGGTCTTACAATATCTCCCCCTTGGGAATATTCATCCTTGAATGACACTGATTAAACTGAGAATACTAAGAGACTAGATTTAAATATTGGACATGCACAACTGAAGCATGATTTCACGACTGAGATTTTTGATATACTGAATTATCATACTGAACATGCATATTTGATACATGAGTACATAGCTGAATATGATTCATGAATGCATGACTGTGATTACTGATAAGCTGAGTTTATATAGTGAACATGCATGTCTGATGCATGAGTACATGGTTGAACTGATTCGTGAATGCATGAATGAGTATGCAACATTAATTAATTCTACGTTGGTAGCTATATCCAAACTTAGGAATGAGTAATTCAAAGAAAAACTGTTACCTTGGGCTGAGTATGAGTTTGTAGAGAAGAGATGTGGATACTGGGTCCACATATCTACCTCTGCTTCCCTAGTAGCTCTCTCAACTGACTGATTTTGCCATAGAACTTTGACTAAAGGGACTTCTTTGTTCCTCAGTCTGTGAATCTGATAATCAAGGATTTCGATTGGCATCTCTTCATAAGAGAGGTTGTTATAAATATCTATGCCCTCTGTAGGGACTACGACTGCTGGGTCACCTATGCATTTCTTTAGCAAGGAGACATGGAACACTGGATGCACTGAAGTTAAGTCTTAAGGTAACTCAAGCTCGTAAGCTACCTTTCCAAAATGGCTGAGGATTTGGTAAGGAATGATATATCAGGGACTAAGTTTCCCCCTATTTCTAAACCTCTTCTCTTCTTTCATAGAAGATATTTTCAAATACTCCAAATCACAAATACCGATCTCGAGATCCTTTCTGTGCATATCTGCGTATGATTTCTGTTGACTCTGAGCTGTCGTAAGCCTTTCCCGTATCAACTAAACTTTATCTAAGGTACCAAATACCAAGTTAGGCCCTATCACTATGGTCTCACCCGCTTTAAACCAGCCAAAAGGAAATCTACACCTCCTTCTATAAAATATCTCGAATGGAGCCATCTGATTACTGGAATGATAGATGTTGTTATAATAAAAATTCCATCAAAGAAAAGTGGTTATCCCAACTACCTTTAAAGTATATCGCACACGCTCACAGCATATCTTCTAAAGTTTGAATGGTCCTTTCTGCTTGACCATTTATCTGGGGATGAAGGGTTGTAATAAGGTAAACTCGGGTACCAAGACCCTTTTGTAATGCCTTCAAGAAATAAGAGGTAAACTAGGTACCTCTATTTGATATAATGGACAATGGAACACCGTAAAATTTGACCAATTCCCTGATATAGAGTTTTGCTTAATCCTCGATCGAATAGGAGGTATGGACTGGTAGAAAATGAGATGATTTGGTCATCCTATCTATAATGACCCAAACTGAATCATGCTGACGATGAGTACAAGGTAAATCAATCACAAAGTCTATGTTCACTTCTTCCCATTTCTACATGGGAATGCTGAACTCCTGCGTGGACCCACTAGGCTTCTGATGCTCAATTTTAACTTGCGAACATGTTGAGCACTTAGCCTTAAACTCTTGAATGTCTCTCTTCATCCCACTTCACTAATAGATCTCCCATAAATAATGGTACATCTTAGTAGCCTCTAGATCAATAGAGTAGCGCACACCATGTGCTTCTACAAGAATTTATTGCCACAAGTCATCTATACCTGGGACAGATAGCCGACCCTGATAATGCAAAACACTATCTTCCCTTTGGGAGATGACCTCTACTTTCTGATCTCTGACTGATTCTTTCAACTTGACTATACTAGGATCCCTATCCTACTTTTTCTTTACCTTAGAAACCAGGGATGATTTAAAATACTCGGCACCCATACACTACCTTTTGATGAATTTACTAAGTGAACACCTATTCAGGTAAGTTGATGAACTTCCTGAAATAACTTTTTCTTACCATCATCCACATGAGCAACACCACCCATAGACATCCGACTGAGAAAATCAGCCGCTAAATTGGCTTTACCCGGATGATACAGGAAACTCATGCCGTAGTATTTTAACAACCCTAACTACTTTCTCTGCCGGAGATTTAAATCTTTTTGAGAGAACACAACTGTAGGCTCTTATGGTCAGTGAACACATCAATGTATATCCCATACAAATAGTGCCTCCAAATTTGTAAGGAAAATACTATAGCTGCATTTTCAAGATCATGAGAAGGATAGTTCTTTTAATGGGTCTTAAGGTGTCTAGAGGCATAGGCTATGACTTTACATCTCTGCATCAAAACATACCCCAAACAAACTCTGGAAGCATCACAATACACAATAAAGTTGTCTAAACCATCTTGCAGGGTCAAAACTGGAGCTGTAGTTAGTCGATTCTTCAACTCCTGAAAACACTTTTCACAAGAATTTAACTAATAGAATTTAACTTTCTTCTGAGTCAATCTGGACATAGGGGATGAAATATATGAAAATCCCTTAACAAACCATGGGTAATAGTCAGCCAAGCCCAATAAACTCCTGATATCTGATGGAGATATGAGTCTAGGCCATTTTCTCACCGCTTTGGTCTTTTGGGGATCAATTCTAATGCTCTCACCAAAAATGATATGGCCAAGGAAGGCTGCTGACCTTATCCAAAATTTGCACTTACAAAATTTGGTGAATAGCTGATGGTTTCTAAGAGTCTATAATACCATTCTGAGGTGGCCTGTATAATCTTACTCAGTGTGAGAGTAGACAGGAATATCATCTATGAAGACTATGACAAACATATCCAAGTACTGCTAGAACATATGGTTCATCAAGTCCATAAAAACTGCTGGGGTATTGGTAAGATCAAAGGACATGACTAAGAATTTGAAGTGACTATACCGAGTTTTGAAAGTTATTTTTGGGATGTCACATTCTTTGACTCTAAGCTGATGATAGCCCGATCTGAGGTCTATCTTGGAGAAGTAACTGGCACACTAAAGTTTGTCAAACAAGTCATTTATTCTGGGAAGAGTTTACTTGTTCTTGATCGTTACTTTGTTTAGCTGAAGGTAGTCAATACACATTAAGAGGGAACCATCTTTATTATGCATGAACAAAATTGGTGTTCCCCATAGGGATAGACTAGGTCTGATAAATCCCTTATCTAGGAGATATTTTAACTATTCTTTAAATTCTCTGAGTTCTGCAGGTGCCATTCTATTTGGAGGAATAGATATGGGCTGATTATCTGGGAGAAGGTCGATTTTGAAATCAATTTCCCTTTTAGGAGGGAATCCGGGAAGGCCTTCGGGAAACACATCTAGGAATTTACATACTACTAACACTGATTCAAGATTTGAGGTTTCTGAACTGGATTCCTAGACTCGAACGAGATGGTAGAAACATCTCTTCGATATTATTTTTATCGCTTAAAGGTAAGAAACAAGCTGACCCCTAAGTGCTGAAGTACTACGCCTCTAATCTAGGATGGGCTCAATCAGAAACTAAAACTAGACAATTCTGTTTTTGCATTCGAATAAGGTATGTCAGGAATAAAGTTAATCCATACCGAGAATGACATCGAAATCAGTCATCTCTAATTTGACTAAGTCTGCTGAAGTGACTTTTTGAGATGTCATAACCGAATAGTTCTTGTATACCCACTTGGCTATGATGGATTTACCCACTGGGGTAGAGACTAAGAAAGGCTCTACTAGAATTTCATGACTGACTCTGAAATCAATAGCTATATATGGAGTAATAAAAGAAAAGAAAGCTTCTAGAACTTGCAAAGCATAAACATGAAAATGGAAAACTTGTAACATACCCGTGATAACATTAGGAAAATTTTCCTAATTCTTTCAGGATTGAAGAGCATAGAGTTTGTTTGGGCATTGCCCACTGGTGGCACTGGAAGAGGCACCCTGCTGATTCAGGCGATCGGGCTGAGATGGGGGTTAATTATGCTGACTTTGCAAACCCACCTGAGGACACTGTCTAAACTTGTGGACTGGCTTGCCACATAAAAAATACACATCACTGCCAGCTCTGCAGATACCCAAGTAGTTTCTTCTACACTTCTGACAAAGGGGATTAGTTTAGGCACTGCAAATACTACCCCAAGATTTAGGGCCTGATGCCATATCTCTATTGTCGTCTCTGAATTTTGACATAGGAGAACTGGCTGAGTACAGAGCAAAAACTGAGGATTTTGGGAAGAACGGAGAATGATTCTCACCCTTTAACTTAGGCTGAGCAAAGTTGAAACTACCAATTCTTACTCTTTTATTCTCTCTCTCCTTCTCTTTATTCTTGGCCTTCTCTATCTGCTGAGCATGGACCATGAACCTAAATATGTCCATCTCCTTAATCAACATTGTGGTTCTACACTCTTTGACCATAATGCTAGACACCCCAGACACAAATGTACTCATCTTAGATATGCTATCTGCTATTACATGAGGGACATATCAAGAAAACTGAGTGAACTTAAGAGAATACCCTTGTACTGTCATATTTCCCTACTTCAGATTTATAAACTCCAAAACCTTTTCTTCCCTCAACTCTAGCGGGAAGAACCTATCCAGAAAAGCAACAACAAACTCCTCTCATTCTATGGTCCCTACATCAGTGGCCCATTATGATTTCCACTGTTTACACCATGAGTGTGCCACATCATGCAACTGATATGTGGCCAACTCAGTGCTCTCATCAACAGTCCCTCCAATAATATCTGTAACTTTATACACCTAATTAAAAAATTCCTACGGGTACTCATTTGATTTAGACCCAGTAAAAGATGGAGGGATTATTCAGGTGAAATACCAAATCCTGGATGCAGCAGTATTGACCACTAGGTTGGCTGGAACAACAGCTGGGCATTCATTTTAGGATGCCACAGAATGAGCTAGGATGGTGAAAGATACTCTGAACTCAGCGTGGGAGACATGTTCGTCTTAGGGATCTGGCTGGATCGGCTGGGGTTTTGGATGGTCTCCCGTTCCTCTTTCTTTAGTCCTTTCCAGAGGCATATTCTATAAAAATAAGAGAAACTTGGATTAGACAGAGAGTTTTACTAGAGCTCTTGCTCTCTTGAAAGACATGAATACTGAAAATAGAGAAAATTTTCCTAAAACATCTCGTAGCCTCCTATGCATAAGTGTGACGCACTATATACCTATACACAAAACTCTACTAGATGTAACTTTCAGACTTTCTAGGACTCTATTGAACCTTAGGCTCTGATACTAAGTTTGTAATGCCCTAAATCTGTACCCCGAATGCTATACGGTACTCAAAATCCCGAAGGACTACAAGCTAACCCATGCTGGTACCTGCTGCAACAACTGAATAATAATATTGAAATATGCAAAAATTAGGTAGAAACTTGCCATAATGTTCAATGCTGAATTATAACTGAATAAGGTATAACAATGTCAAAACTGAAATATTTGTCTGAAAATATGCTAGTCTGAAAAGCCTCTAAACTGTCTAAAATATGGAGTTGATGGGACAAGTCCCCAACTAACTCTGTCTACTAAAATAAACTGATAAAACTAAAATACTGGTGTAAATAAGCATGTCCTCTAACATTAAGGACTCACCACTAACTATGTCTGTGAAAGATTTGAACTGCTAAGGGTGCTCAGGAGCTCATGCGTCTGAACCTATGATTTAAGACATCATAGTGCAAGAGAACTGTATGCGTCAGTACTTTGAATGTACTGGTATACCAAGTGAGGTAGGCTGAAATACATTGGTTTATATGCATGAACAATACTGACTGAATGCCATGAATATAACTGAATGACAGCACATGCATGAATACGTATACTGTAACTAAGATTGTGATAGTACTGGGTACTGAATCAGAATATTGATTAACTGATATTTGAGTTTACTGATACTGTACTACAGATAATTGAATGACTATATCTTACATTACTAATTTTGTGGAACTATACTGAGTTCCACACTGAGCTGAGTGACTATGTCTGATAGTCTTGAATCTGTAGAACTGAACTGAGTTCTATACTTAGATTGAATCTAAAACTGAGACTATGGGAGGTAACTATCTAACTGATATGACCCTTTTTAAATAGATTGGGGTCTAGCCTACAACCCCAGTTATAAGGGTGTCAATAACGTGCCACGGGTAAAGACAAGCTGTAAGTTAACCCTCTCTGACAGAAAGATCTTTCATCAACCCTCACTGAAAGGAAAACTTGAATAAGATGTATCAACCCTCATAATATCTGGCAGAAAGATATCTCAACCTATAATGGGTATGTAGTTCTGTAATATAGGGATTGCTACTAAGGGTTAAACCTTCTACTAGCAGGAATGCCCCCATCCATTGGCTAGCTCAATTTTGAATCCTACTCCCAACTGAATAGACACTGAATTGATTTTTCCTAGTTCATACGAGGCTTGTCTGAACTGTTACTGAGTTTATCGAGTTTCGTTGACTGACAAAACACTATAGAATTTTGTTTACTGACTGAGTTTATTGAGTCATGGAATAAAAATCCAATGAACATTATAATCATGAATATAATTATGCTTTGGTCTTTTAGGGATCAACTCTAATGCCATCACCGAAAATAATATGGCCAAGGAAGGCTACTGACCTTATCCAAAATTCGTACTTACTAAATTTGGAGAATAGCTAGTAGTTTCTGAGAGTCTGTAATACTATTCTGAGATGAACATATCCAACTACGGCTTGAACACATAGTTCATCAAGTCCATGAAAGTTGTTGGGGCATTGATAAGACCAAAGGACATGACTAAGAATTTAAAGTGACCATTCTGAGTTTTGAAGGCTATTTTGGGCTGTCATATTCTTGAATCTGAGCTGATGATAACCCAATTTAAGGTCTATCTTGGAGAAGTAATTGGCACCCTAAAGTTTGCCAAACAAATCATCGATTCTTGGAAGAGGATATTTGTTATTTATCATGACTTTATTTAGCTGACGATAGTCAATACACATTCTGAGGGAACCGTCTTTCTTATGCACGAATAAAACTGGTGTGCCCCATGGAGATAGACTAGGTCTGATAAATCCCTTATCTAGGAGATATTTTAACTATTCTTTTAATTTTTTGAGTTTTGTTGGTGCTATTTTGTATGGCAGAATAGCTACGGGCTGAGTATCTGGGAGAAGGTCAATTCTAAAATCAATTTACCTTTTAGGAGGGACTCCGGGAAGGTCTTTCAGAAACACATCTAGGAATTCACATGCTACTGAGACTGATTCAAGATTTGAGGTTTTTGAACTGGAGTCCTGGACTTGAATAAGATGGTAGGCACATCCCTTAGATATCATTTTTCTCGCCCGAAGGTAAGAAATAAGCTAACCCTAAGTGCTGAAGTACTATCCCCCACTCTAGGATGGCTTCATCAGAAACTAAAACTAGATAATTTTATTTCTGCAATCGACTAAGGCATAGAAGGAATGAAGCCAATCTATGCTGAGAATGACATTAAAATCGGTCATCTCTAATTCAATTAAGTTTGCTGAAGTAACTTTTTGAGATATCATAATCGGGCAGTTCCTGTCTACCCTCATAGATATAATGGATTTACCCACTGGGGAAGATACTGAGAAAGGCTCTACTAGAATTTTGGGACTGTCTCCTAAATCAATAACTATATATAGAGTAACAAAAGACAAGGAAGCTTCTAGATCTAGCAAAGCATAAACATGCAAATGGAAGACTTGTAACGTACCAGTGACCATATCAAGAGAATTTCCCTAATCCTATTGGGACTAAAGAGCATAGAGTCTATTTGGGTGTTGCCCACTGGTGGCACTGGAAGAGGCACCCTACTGGTTTGGGCGATCAAACTGAGCTGAAGGACGATTATGATGACTCTGCGAACCCACTTGATGAAACTGTCTGACCTTGTGGCCTGGCTTGCCATATCCAGAATACATATAACTTCCAACTGTATAGATACCCCAGTGGTTTCTACCACACTTTTTACAAAGTAGATTGGTTCGGGCACTGCTAACATTACCTTGAGGCTTAGGGCCTGACGCCCTATCTCTGTTGTCGTCTCTAAATTTTTTCATAGGAGCACTGGCTGAGGATGGAGCTGGAATTGATGATTTTACGTGGAACTGAGAATGATTCCCACCCTCTGGCGTAGGCTGAGCAATGTTGAAACTACTTGTTCTCACTTTCTTATCCTCCTTCTTCTTCTCTTTATTCTTGGCCTCCTCTATCTACTGAGCATGGACCATGAGACTATATATATCCATTTCCTTAATCAACATTTCGGTCCTACACTCTTTGACCACACTGCTAGACATCCTAGAAATAAACTCTCATCTTAGATCTCCTATCTACTACTACATAAGGGGCATATCTGGCTAACTGAGTGAACTTGAGAGAATACTCTTGTACTATCATATTTCCCTGCTTTATATTTATAAACTCCAAAAACTTCGCTTCCCTCAACTCTAGAGGAAAAACCTATCCAGAAAAGCAATAACAAACTCCTCCCATTCTTTGGGCCCTACATCAGTAGCCCTTTCTACTTTCCACCTTTTAAACCATGAGTATACCATATCCTACAACTGATATACGGCCAACTCAGCATTCTCAACAGCAGTTAATCCCTTAATATTTAAAACTTTCTGCACCTGATTAAGAAATTCTTGAGGGTCCTTATCTGATTTAGACCTAGTAAAAGATGAAGGGTTCATTCGGGTGAAATCCTAAATCATGGATGCAGCAGTATTAGACACTAGGTTGGCTAGAAAAGTAGCTGGACATTTACTCTGGGCATACACAAAATGAGCTAGGGTGGTGAAAGCTGCTCTTAACTCAGCATAGGACACATGTTCATCCAGGGGATCTGGCTGGATGGGCTGGGGTTCTGGCTGGTCTCCTGTTTATCTTCACTTAGTCCTCTTCAGAGGCATATTCTGTAAATGGATAAGAAACTTGTATTAGATAGAGAATTTAACTGGATCTCATGCTCACTCGCATGACATGAATATAGAAAGAAGGGATACATTCCCTAAAACACCTCATAGCGTCCTATTAATAAGTGTCACAATACACACCTATGCACAAAACTCTACTAGATGTGGCTTTGAGACTTACTAGGACTCTATTGAACCTTAGGATCTGATACCAAGTTTGTAATACCCTGAGTCTGTACCCCGACGCTATACGGTGCTCATAATCTCTAAGGACCACAAGCTAACCCATGACTGGTACATGCTGTAGTAACTGAATAATAATACTAAAATATGTGGAGATTAGGAGAAAACTCGCCATAATGTTCAATATTGAATTAAAACTAAATAAGGTATAACAATATCAAAACTGAAATATCTATCTGAAAATAACCTAGTCTAAAAAGCCTCTAAACTGTTTGAAATGTGGAGTTGATAGGATAAGTCCCCAATTAACTCTAACAACTAAAATGAACTGATAAAACTAAAATACTGGAGAAAATAAGCATGTCTTCAAACTATGAGAACTCACTACTAACTCTATCTATGGAAGATTTCAACTGCTAAGGGTGCTCGGGAGCTCACACATCTGAACCTATGATATAAGACATTATAACACAAGAGAAAACTATGCATCTGTACTTTGAATGTACTGGTATGTTAAGTAAGGTAGGCTGAAATGCATGGGTTCATAAGCATGAACAATACTGACTGAATGAATTGAATATAACTGAATGAGAGAACATGCATGAATACGTATACTGTAATTGAGACTGTGATAGTACCAAATACTAAATCTAAATACTGATTAGCTAATGTCTAGTTTACCAATATTATACTACTGATAACTGAATGATTGTATCTGACAGTCATGATTCAGTGGAACTATACTGAGTTCCGCACTAAGATGAGTGACTGTGTTTGATAGTCCTGAATATGTAGAGCTGAACTGATTTCTATAATAAGACTGAATCTGAATGTGAGACTGTGGGAGGTAATCATCTAACCGATATGCCCTTTTCTAAATAGATTGGGGTCCAGCATGTAACCCCAGTTGGAAGGGTGTCAATACCGTGCCACGGGTAAAGACAAGCTATGAGCTAACCCTCTCTGACAGAAAGCTCTTTTGTTAAACCAAGTTGGAAAGAAAACTTGAATGAGATCTATTAACCCTTATAATTTCTGGCAGGAAGATATCTCAACCTATGTTGGCTACATAGTTTTGTAATGTAGGGATTGTGATGTGTGAGCTAATGCTAACATATTTGAGGCTTTTAACTAATAATAATTGTGAAGTCTTAAGAAACTTTTGTCGTTTTTAATTGCTTGATGTTTTATTTTACAGTAGAAGATAAGATGCTAGAGAACCAACAAGAATGGAAGCAAATGAGCTGAAATCTGAAGTAAATAAAGGCGAAGTGTGGCTAATGACATTTGTGATAAGTCGTCAGTCCTGTGATAAGCTATCAGCTTCATCGTCAGCAGTATATAGAGAATTGACCTAAGTTGAAACCTGTGACGACATTTTGTTATAGGACGTCAAGGAGCTGATAAGTCGTCAAGATTGCCACCATCCTAAGGCAGAACATGAGAGCTGAGGAAAAGCCTTAAAGATATTTGTGATAGGTCATCAAGGAGCTGATAGGGAATCACCATTTGTTGTTAGCGTTAGGCAGCGAGTACCAAAAGCATAAAGAAAGCTGACGACATTTGTGATAAGTTGTAAGCCTCCTGATAGGCTATTACAAATGGCGTCACCTAATCCGAGGAATTTCTAAATTTTATTATTTTGTTTCCATAATTAGGGTGAACTATTTAAAACCTTGTTTAGGGTTTTCTTAAGGGTTCCTAACCTTGAGTTTTGAGAGACAATACTTTGATATTTTTCTCCCTATTCTTTTGGTTTGAGAAAGCAATTACTTTAAAGAGAGTATCATTATTATTTTGGGATTTTCTTTGGTAATTTAACCTGAGAATCTCTAGTTTCTATTCATCTTTTGGTAAGTTCATCTTCCAAAGCATGAATTCATCCATTTTCTTTGATTATTACATCATGAGCAGCTAAATTCCTTTAACCTAAATTATGGGATCTCGGGGTAGGTCTTGATAAGGTACTGAGTGTTCAAGATTCGAAAGGTGGTAGGACTCTTTGATAATTCTAATATTTTAATTATTGTCTGTTGGTTGCAAATGATAGATAACGCCTGCTTTGATTTTCTTGAGAAAGTAATCAAATATAGTGGGAAGTGAATAATCAATATGGATTTGGAAACACTAAACTTCCGTTTAATAATCAGCGCTGTAACAAGGTTGGTTAACCTGAGGTAAAATCTGGGCAGTGAATATAAATTCACTACGTCAAAGACGATTAAGTAATTAAATGCTTATGTAGGTCGAGAGACATTTAAGCATAACTTTGCTAAAGATAAATTGTTCTTCTGCCTACCATGAGAATCTTGAACCACAGTAGCATCTGTCAAGAACCAAAACCCCCAGTGAACATAATTCTGGTTTCTCATAAACTCTTGATTACAAACATTTAAACTAAAGTGACCAACAATTACTTGTTAACTAAAACCCCCCCTTTTCTGGAAACATCCAACTATCAGTTAATTAAATCGCAAAAGACTTATGTTCATACCATATTCCTTGTTGGATTTGACCACAACCTAGTTGGGTTTTATATTGACAACGATCGCTTATATTTTCATTGAGAGGTGTAGTTTGAGCGTTATCAAAAATGGCGTTGTTGCCAGGGAATACGGATGAAAATTGAAGTTTGTGTGCTCTAATTAACTGTTAGTCAAGTTTCCTAGTTTTACATTTATTTGTTGTTTTTGTTTATTTGCAGGATGTTTATAGTCTATGCGAAGAACCAGAAGTTCCAGAGAACCATTATTACCACCTAATCTGGAACCGCAATGAATTGAAAGAATGGCAAAACAGCAAGAGGATGACATATTGGCAGCCTTAGCTAGAGCTCAGGTGAATGTGCAAAATGTCGAGAAACAAGCACGACGTATAAATCCTAAGGACGAAGATTTGGGAGATGAGGAGTTGCTGAATCCTAGTAACCTAAGGTATGCAGAGCAAATAGCTTTACCAATATGGCATAATGTTGACAGGAACCATCCATTCCGAGAAAGGTAAGAGTACCAGCTAATCCAGTATGATCTAAATAATAATAATGATGGAATGGACGAAGCAGCTGCAACGGGTGCAATTATTTCTCCACCGTTGGTACTTGGGGCAAAATTCAACATTACGAGTTCTATGATTCAACTCCTAAATCTGAAGGGGTTATTCGGTGGCATTCCTGGGGATGACCCAAACTTACATCTGGTGAATTTTGTCACTGTCTGCAAATCTTTTGATAACCCAGGAGTGGGCCAGAATACTATCCGGTTGAGATTGTTTCTGTTGTCTCTGTTTGGGGAGGCAACATTGTGGCTAAATAAGATGACACCTGATTCTATAACTAACTGGAGCCAGTTTAAAGAAGCTTTCATAAAAAGGTTCATTCCGCCTTCCAGGAGGATATAGTTGAGGGATGAGATCAGGAACTTTAGGCATCTCACGACTAAAGCCTTGCATGAAACCTGGGAAAGATCCAAGAAGAAAATGACAAAGTATTCGAACCACAACATGACAGACATACATTTGATGGAGTCTTTGTACAGGGCTCTTAACTTCGATATAAAGCCAATTGTAGACAATGTTGTTGGTGGTTTGTTTGTTGATCTTACATTCCTAAAGGATTCAGAGATGCTGGACAGAATGACCAAATAGAGTCGGGCATAGAATACCAGAGACTCTGTAGTAGCCTACCCTACTGCTTCTGTAGGTATTATTACGGAACAACGCAAAACAGAAGAGGAGCGTAACCAAGACATGGCTCACCTTAAAACACAGATGGACTTACTAATCAAGCACTTGCTATTAAGTAAGATTGAAAAGGTAAAAGCTATGGGATCTCAGGATAGAAGTGAGGCTGATGTAGATGAAAAGGCTAACTATGTTAAAATCAGGGTAATCCTAGTTATAAAGATAAAGAGCAAGGAAATTAGAGGAATAACAATAACAGTAGCGGGCTATATGTTCCTCCTGGAAATCGTGAGGCTGTTTCAATAAGTTTTGAAAAGATTTCCATAGAGGACATGATGGATAAGTTGTTGAAGAGAGTGGAAGCTACCAACTTTGGTGTGACCACTATGAAGACCAATCTGACATCCATTAGTCAGTTGGTGCACTCATACTCCACCGCAATCAAACATTCGGAGTAGCAGATGAGCCAACTCTTGCAGTATTTAACCAGAAGAAGAGCGGAAGGTTACCTATTCTAGATCTCTTATTTTCCCTTTCTCTATCCTTATTCTTAGCCTTTTCTATCTGCTAAGCATGGACCATTAGATTGGATATGTCCATCTCCTTAATTAACATCATAGTTCTGCACTCCTTAACCATACTCTTTGATACCCCAAATATGAACTTGCTTATCCTGAACCTATTGTTCGCTACTACATGGGGAGCATACTTGTCTAACTGAGTAAACTTGAGGGAATACTATTTCACACTCATGTTTCCTTACTTGAGATTGATGAACTCTAACACCTTGTCTTCCCTTAACTCTAAGGGAAAGAAACTATCTAGAAAAGCAGTAGCAAACTCTTCCCATTCTATGGGCTCTGTATCTGTGTCCCAATCTACCTTCCACGGATGAAACCACGTATGAGATATATCTTATAGATGATAGGTAGCTAAATCAACATTCTTTCTGGAAGTCACTCTCATAATATCTGTGACTTTATGCACCTGATCGAGGAAAACCTATGGATCCTCTCCAGACTTAGATCCTAAAAGTAAGAGAGGATGAGGACTCATTCCTGTGAATTCTCGAATCCTGGCTGCAATAGTATTGGTCACTGGGTTAGCCTGAACAGTAGTTGTCTGTTCATTCTAAGATGCTAAAAAAAGGGCTAGAGTGGTGAGGGCTACTTTGAATTCTGCATGGGAGACATGCTCATCCAGGGGATATGCCTAAACGGGTTAAGGTGCTGGTTTATTTCTAGTTCTTCTTCCATTTGTCTTTCTGGAAGGCATATTTTGTAAATGGAAGAAAGAAATAAATTAGAGTGAGAGTTTAACTTGAGCTCATGTGCTCTTGCACAACATGAATACTGAAATAAGGGAAAATTTCCTAAAAGAATGTCTTGTAGCCTCTTGCCCATAAGTGTGGCGCGCTTCACACCTATGCACAAGACTCTACTTGATGCAACTTTCAGCCTTCTTAGGAATCTATTGAACCTTAGGCTCTGATACCAAGTTTGTAACACCTCGAGTCTACACCTCGGATGCCACACGGTGCTTTCGACCCCAAAGGACCACAAGGTAACCTATGACTGCTACTTGCTGTGAGCACTGAATAATAATACTGAATTAATGCACAAGTTATGAAGAAATTCCATAAGTTTCATAATCGAATACTCATAAATATAGCAGCTGATAATAACCTCTAAAAACTGAATACTATCTGAACTAGTCTAGTCTGAAAAGCCTCTAATTAAACTTTTTGGCTATGGAGTTGATGGGAAAAACCACCAACTAACTCTAGATGGTAAAATACTGAATCTACTATAATGCTGAAATAAAATAATATCCTCGATAGATGAGGACTCACTACTAAATCTGCTGCTGCTATCTAAATCTGGCTAAGCATGGTCAGGAACCTGAGAATCCAAACCTATGATATAAGACATCATAGCATAAGAAAATAGTATGCGATCAGTACATGGAATGTACTAGTATGCTAGATAAGGTAAGGCTAAAATGCATGGGTTCTTATTCATGAACAATAACTGACTGAGTGATATGAAAATCACTGAATGAGAGTACAAGGATAATTGAACCTACTGTAAACACTGATTATGTAATACTGTGTATATACATATATATACTATGTTTGAGATTTATACTGAAATTGAGTACTGAGTTCTGATAACTAAGTAACTATATCAGAGATTATTGATAACTAATTTACTGATAACTGGGTGTCTATTTCTGTCAGTTCTAATTCTATAGAATTGAATTAATTTCTATGCTGAGACTAAAACTGAAATTGTGGGAGGTAATCATCTAACCGACATGCCCCTTTCTGAACTGATTGGGGTCCAAACTTTAACCCTAGTTGGAAGTTAGTACCATGCTACGGATACAGACTCTGGTTGTGTGGATCCACTAAAATATCATCTAGAAGGAGTAAGGATCGTCCTCTACTGGTAGGTTCCCAGATGATATCGATATTACCCTCAACTAGCAGGTAAACACCTTATCAACCCTTAACTGGAAGGTTGATATTGCAATCTCTGTTGGCTACATAGATTTGGAATGTAAGGACTGCTATAAAGGATTACACCCTCTACTGATAGGTGAGCCCCCTTCCTTGGGTTCGTTTAGTGTTGCATCCTACTCCTAATTGAATGACACTGATAATTAGACAAAACTAAACTGGAATGAGTTTCGCTATGTTCTATAACTGACTGAGTCCTACTATTCGTGATGATACTGAGACTATTTTGTAGCTACTGTGATCTAGGTAAACAACTAGATTTTTAGGTATTGAATAACCCCAAGACTCAATAGCATCAATAGTAAAACATGGCACAATCTTGAAAGCATACTAGCTAGTCACTTAGTCATGATTCATTCATTGAGACATTTTGTCAAACAATTGCTAGGTATGAACTTGTACATAATGGGAACATATGCTAACATGTCATAATTGCACTATTCAATTCACATAGGCCTTCTAACAAACACTTGGGGAGCATGATCATTTCACATAATAATAAGAATATATATAAATATCATGGCTTTAATATTCAACTTGTAAATTTAAGGATTTAACATGAGAATCACATCATTCCTCACACGTGCTATCTTAATTACACGAAACTTGTATTAATCATAGATTGAATACCATATAACAATACACACTTGGATACAATCCAACTCAAATATGTAATTTATGAAATCTCAATCTTTTATTTTGAAAAAGGATTCTTGGGCTCTACGGGTGGTATGGACCCATGGATGAATATCTAACATATCTGGGAGGATGAGTTCTTGAAGTTTCTTGGTGGAATTCTTGAGGATTTCTCTTGATTCTTGGAGCTTAGGGCTTTTCTAATTGAGAGAATGCTCTTGATTTTGAGGAAATTGAATAGAATAATGACTTAACTAGCTTATTAGGGGTTAAATCATGTATTTAGACTGATTAGGGCCATGGAAAAAGAACAAATTACCCTAAAAAAGAATTGAATTTTCATCACTAAAATTCCCAAATGTGGCTTTCATTGTGATGCAGTGGCATCGCGGTGAGCCACTAGATTTTGTCGGCTAGCATAGTCCAAGGATGAGTGCAAAAAATGCACTTTGGCATGAGGCGGAGGTATCTCAGAGCCTCATTGGAAAGTGACAATTGCAAATTAGCACTCTGGCACGATGTACCGTTATCGCATTGACACACTGAAAAAAGCCAATTGGGAATTAAAACTTCACCGCAATGCACTGGAATTGCAATGTCTTACTAAAAACTGACGAATACCATTTTGACCTGTACCGCGACGTGATGCTACTCAATTTTACATATTGTTTCACTAAAAGTGCCATAACTTCTCACTCGGATATCGGATTTGGAAAAAATTTATATCATTGGAAAGCTGACTGAATTGACTACATAATGATGGGTCTCAAGCTAGAAAATTCTGATTATTTTGGATTTTTTATATAGGAATTCTCATGTACTAAGAGAGCTAAACTGAGCTAGGAAAAATACTGGGTACTACACAGATCTCTTGATGGTCTTTGCTATTCCTTATCATTTAAATAATTTTAAAAACTATTTATAAAAATTGTAATAGTTGTTAAGAATAGCCTTAAATAGATCTTTTGAATTAAATTAGTTTCTTTATTTACAACAAATAGGGTAGTCCAATGAACTAAAGCTCACACAATGTGTTGACTATACATCTTCTCACAAGAAAGAGTTCTCATCGCCTTTATCAAACAAAAAGAGGAAGACTTTTTTAGACAAAGACTTCTTAGCTTTCATCTCTTTTATTAAGAGGATTGGACCCTCATTACACAAGCGCATATGGCCCAATGTAAATTATGAAAGAAGCTCAAGTATATTTCAACATCGTACAATGCATACCTAGTAAATATTTCTATCAAATTTTGCCTATTATCCCCTAATCATTGTAAAGAATAGTTTTTGTTTATTTACTGATAGTGCTCAAACGATAATGTATAGCACAATTCTAGTTTGTTATATAATTAGAAGTTTCTATTTCATTCTTTGCTTGTATATAGACATGATTGTAAAACAATATATACAGCAAGAAGATTTTCCCATACCTTTTGTTTAATTTTTTACATGGTATCAGAGCTCTAGGGTTTTTTTTCCTTCAACCATTAAGCTTTTAATCTCTTTACTTATTTTAACACCATGCTAGGAACTTATAAAATAAGGAAACCCCGCCAAAGAATTCCTCTAATTCCTTTTATATTCACCCTTTCGATTCACTAGGGATGCAGTTGGTGAATGTTATTTTTGATGAAAGAGTTTATTCTTGATTCCTTAGTCATTTCCCTCTCTGTAAAGAACATGCTTGGATTCAATGATGATTCCTTAGTTGAACTAGGTTCATTTTCAAAGCAACACAAATCATAGAGTAGAAGTAATGAAATGGTATTTTCTTGGACAACAAACTCTCTCTAAAGATATTGTTGGATTTGTCCTCTATTCAAAAGTAGCAAAAGAAATTTAGAAAGACCTATCAGCTAGATTTGTTCGGTACAATGGAGCACAAATCTATCTTCTTTAAGAGGGTTTGAGTGATGATGTACAAGGAACACATGATATTACAACTTAGTATACAAAGGTAAAGAAAATATGGGATGAATAAGATACTCTTCATAACTTTGATCATTGATCTTTTAGTTGTACATGTGGAGGAAAGGTGAAAACTATTAAATCTCATCAAGATAGAAGGTTGATTTAGTTATTTATGAATCTTAATAAGATTTATTCAGGGGCCAAGAGAAACGTACTTATGGTGGACCCTTTACCATCAGTGGCTTATGCCTATTCTTTGCTTATTCAAGATGAAAAACAAAGAGAGGTACATGTCCTGTACATCTTTCTGAGGCAACATTCTTGGCTAACAATATCAAATTCAATAATAATAAAAAAATTTCTAACCCAAAAATTTTCACTGGAGTTGCGTAAGAGTTCAACCCCAATAATCCTAATTTTGACAGGCCTATGAAAGGAAAATTGCACCCACTACAAACTCACTAATCATAATGTGGGTAAATATTTTAGGCTAATTAGATCTCCACCATATTTCAAGTTTACCAAACCAATGAAAGCTCCATCTAATGGACAAGAGAGGAAAGATATTGGTTATTCATTGGGAAAGCAAAATCACAAGGACAATCCTTACCTATGAGAAGGTAGAATTATAATTGAAGAAATAATAGTGAGAAATGTTACTCTATGGGTAGGCAAAACAAAAACTCTTAGATCTCAGATTTTACTTGTATGGAGGATGCAGGTCATGCTAACTATTTTAGCCTAGGTCAATAAAATCAACTTTTTTCATCTTTCCTCGGACACGAAGAATGGACAACAAAGCCACCAACACTTTGGTGTTGCTAGTTCTGCTCATAGTGTTAGTATAATAACCCCTCATTTTAATCCTTCTTTATTTTCTTTTATATCTAAGATTGATTTATCCCTCTAGATTCTAGATTCTAGATTCTGGTGCTTTTGAGCATATGACTTATGTATATTTTTGCTGGCTAGCGTTACACCTTCCTTCTTCTTTGTATGTTAATCTTCCTAACTAACATAAACTCAAGGTCTCACTCAAAGAGAGTGGTCATATTTTCAAATATCATCCTGCACAATATGCTCTTTATCTCTGATTTTAAATTTAATTTATTATCAGACTATAGGTTCACTACTTAGTATTAGTGCTCACTTTAGTTTTCCTCTTTTGGTTCAATTTTCTATGCCCCCCTCAATAAAGGGGCTAGTGGTTCTTGGGGAGGCTATAGAAGGATTATATTTGGTCAAGCCAAGACCTATAAAGTATAGAACATCTTTAATTCAGTATGCACAAATTTCTACTCATGATTTAGTTTTTCTATTTCCTTATAATAGTTCTAGTAATCACGCCATTAAAGATGTTATTTCTCATCCTGATAGTGATAGTACTTTTCATTCTTTGTTTGTTTCTAGAAAATCTATCTCTAATGTAAACCTATGACATTAAAGATTAAGCTATTTGCCCATTTCCAGATGAAGAATATATCTAATTTTAATATCTCTCATTATCATTGCTTGATCTATCGTGCGATGTATGTGCAAAGGCAAGCAAACAA
Source organism: Capsicum annuum (assembly GCF_002878395.1). Taxonomy (NCBI): domain Eukaryota; kingdom Viridiplantae; phylum Streptophyta; class Magnoliopsida; order Solanales; family Solanaceae; genus Capsicum; species Capsicum annuum. The sequence goes on along the minus strand of NC_061117.1, from coordinate 193,137,005 downwards.
AATGCTCCTTCCACACTAGATTCATTTCCACTAAATCAATCTTTAACTTATTCGATCGTAATTGGTGGTTTTAATAGGGAAACATGGCCATATCTTCTAAAAACCAAAAGCAATACTTTTCTCGTCTTAAAAGAATTCGTTGAAATGGTTGAGAGACAATTCAACACAAAAGTCAAAATAATCAAATCTATTATGCAAAAAGAATTGGGGTCTGATCTAGTTTATCTAATTTAGATTTCTTATCTTATCTAGGAATTCTTCATTAGACCACTTGTGTTGGAACCCCTCAGCAAAATGATATTATTGTATGAAGCACAAATACCTATTAGTGATCAGTAGAGCTCTTTTTTCAATCTAGTTTACTCTTAGCATACTAGGGTGAGTTCTTTTTTAATACCACACATTTGATTAATTAGTTACCTTCCATGGTTTTGGGTTTTAACTCTCCCTATAAGGTCATTTCTCAAAATCACATGATATTCACTCTCTTGAGAAATTTGGATGTCTAAACTTTGCTAGTACTTTATCTCAATTCAAATCAAAACTTGACCCACGAGCTGTCAAATATGTATCTCTAGAGTACCCATATAATAAAAAAGGGTACAAATTGCTCAATTTTTCAACTCACAAAGTTTTTGTTTCAATAGATGTAAGAGTTTTTCCTTTTATTCAGACCTCTATATCTACACCTACCTGTCTTACTGATCAAACTCTATTTGTACCTTTTATTCCTTATAATGGTTTCCCTTTATTTGAAACCACTAACTTTACCACTCAATTCGACTCCTTTACTAGATGTTTCACCTTTACTTCCTAATTTACCTATTTAGTCTCTACCTACCTCACCACCACCCCTCTTTCTTCTTCTCTCCTTCTCCATATGATGTTTACTTTTTTCTGATCCCTCCTTCACCATCTATTTATACTAAAGAGTTTTTTAAGAATGCAGGACCTCCTTAACACTAATTAAACTACTTATGCAATATAATTTATGTCACAAATTTGACTGATTCCTATTTTATTGCTCCTTACACCCTCTATTTTACCTATTTCTGATTTTCTCTTTCCAACCAATCACTTCTTCATTCTGTATGTGTAAAACCCCAACTAAGAATAAAGAGTCCTACATTAGAAAAACACAGGAGGAATGCTAGTATATAAGTAAGCAAGTCTTACTCCCTAGTGACACATTTTAAAGTCATTTGGGCTTGGGCCCAGAACAGATAATATCACTAGTGGGTTGGGGAGTTATATAGGCCTCTTGGGCCTTCATGGATAGGGATGCCCATCGTGTCCAGGGCCTCAACTTTGGTCATGAAAAGATGGTATCAGAGTCTCTCCTGTGTCATCCCTATCAATATGGGCCAGAGTTCAAACTGAGTGTAGGCGAATCCTTATAAGGTAGGGAAAACCTCAGTCCTAAGTCTAGGAAAATCCTATTCGGTAGGGCAAACCTCAGGGAGGACACTGAGTTCATAAGGGGGTATATGTAACACCCCAATATAGGATAAGGAGTCCCACATCGGCAAAACATAAGAGGGATGCTGGGTACATAAGTAAGCTAGCCATACTCCCTAGTGATGCATTTTAAAGTCGTGTGGGTCTGGACCAAGAGCGTACAATATCACTAGTGGGTTAGGGAGTTACAGGACCCTCTTGGCGTTCATGGATCGGGATGCCCATTGTGGCCAAGGCCTCGGCTCGGGTCATGATAGTATGCCATAGTTTTGAATCTACTACTTTATCCCATACTCTCTTTACCATTTTTGGAATGATGCAATGGAAAAAAAAAGTTTGGTGCTTTGGAGTCCAATTAGACCTGAGAGGTTATTCCTCTTCTACCTGGCAAGACAGTTTTACCTTGAGTGGATTTACAAGATAAAATATAGGTCGGATAGGATAATAAAATATATAAGGTACGTTTGGTTATTAGAGGTTATTTTAGGTGTTTATTATCTGTTGTTGTCAAGAATAATTGGTCCTTATTTCAATTAGATAATGATAATACATTTCTTTATGGTGATTTACAAGAAGAGGTCTATATAAATCTCCCTCATGGTATATATATTTCTGATCGTAATTTGTTGTGCTGGCTGAAAAAATATTTATATGTCCTAAAATAGGCCTCAAGACATTGGTATGAATGATTTTCTGGTGCTCCCACTTTCAAAGGTAACTTATATTCCTACAATGATTACTCCCTCTTAAAAAAAAACAAATTTTGGAGTTTACATTCTTCTGGTCTATGTTGGTACTATTGTTTTAACTGGTGATAATCTGTAATACCCCATATTTTGGACTCTAAAATTTCTAAGTTTTGTCAACACAACCATGACTATGACTCAACTGATGAGTCACTATCACTTATTATGAGCCGTAGAGTGGGATTCGTGGTCTCACCAATGAATGGCTCAGGTTAGGGTCCTTTTACATTGAGTCCAAGGTATGGCTCATTGTGAAATGTAATGAGTCATAGGGAGGGACTCATTATTTGAATAATAAAGATGCCCAGGGTTTCTGCATTGACCATGAGTTGATGTCGTGAGTCGTATTGTTAGACAATAAATCATTATGAGAAAATCCTGGTTATAATAATAATGAGTCTTGGTAACGACACATGGTCAAACCTCATGAGTCATTACCTGAGTCCTAACGACTGGGCCCAATTTTCCTGCATGACTTAATTAAGGGTATTTCACTTTTTTCTCCCATCCAGCTACTATCCCATGACCTGAAAACACTAAGTGACTCTCTTATCTTCAACTAATTAAATCAAACACTACTATCATCATCTTAAACCCCCAAGGAAAGAAAAAACTAAGGTTCACAAGGAATTCAACACCCAGGCTCCAATCTTCAGGTTTTCTTTCAATTTATTTGGAGTTTCAAGTATGCCTCTCATCCCTAAACTTGTATTTTCATGAAGGCAAGAATTGATTTAATATTTACATAAAATAATGGTTTGGTTTAAAATTAGGGTTGAGGGGTTTTGATGATTGTTATTGGAATTATTTTTCCCATATTTTAAATATGTCATTCATGCTTTTATTATTGGTGTTGGGACTGAATGGTTGCATGGTCATAGGGATTGGACAAGGGAATATGGGTTTTTCCAAATTGTTGGATTTTGTCTTAGTAATGGTATTAACCTCAACCCACTTTTATGACTTTGGTTTTCAATATGGAATCCGAATGATTTAACTCACTTTTTAAGCATTTGCATTGCATTAATGTACAAATGGATAAAAATGATTTTAAAAGGCCTTGGTGGCCATGGTTTTGATTAAAATAGAACTTGGATTCTAATGGTTAAATGGATTGGTTATGGCATAATGGAATTAGCTTGCAAGCATAATTGTTATAATGATACCAAGTTTGTAAATGCCTTAATAAAGAATCTTTGGTTTAACAAATGGGTTTATATGCAAATTATTTTAATCCGAGCTTAAAAAGAATTATGTAGCTCACCGTTAAGGTGGAGGTCCAGGAGGGACAAACACTAGGAACCACATTTTCTGGCATGGGGTATATATGGTCGTGTGCATGGTACACACTTTATATATATATTTTGAAATGTTTAACGCCTTGGTGTCGCTAGACCTTTCTTAGATTTTTATATTCGTGCGGCTAAACGCACTGAGGCCCTTTTAGCAAGGAGAGTCAAAAGAATATAGACCATAGGTACCTTTAGGATAGAGCGAGAAAAACAATTCATGTTAATATTGTGAACTCTTATGTTCATGGCCCTAGTACCTATCCCGGCATCTTTTATATATATATATATATATATATGTATATATGAACGTGTACTTGTGGTTTTAGGTGATTTTAGAAATCGCATTACTTTATCACTTCCCCTGAGTTACATGCCTATGCTTATCCTAGTGACTATCCCCATACGCTATATCATTTCATAATGTAGGGTACAAAGAGTTTTCTATTGCTCCTGTGCAGCGCTAGGTGTATTGGTTTGTTTGTTGGTTAGCTGTAAAGTGGTGAGTTTCCATCTCCTGGAAGGTCGATCATTTTATTGTTTTATTTTCATTTATGTTTTGGACCTTCAATTTGGATTCGCTTGGCTATAGTCAGGGGCATGTCCCAACATGATTTGCTATTCTTGTTTTAGAGGCTTTCATGGACAAGTGTGGGTTGGTTGGTTGTTTTGAATTCTTAGAACTTACATTTGGTTTGTCTATCCTTTGTATCATTATTGTTAGTTGACTTCCCTATTTTTCTTTATTTATGTGCTTATGAGTAAGGCTAAGGGGGTGATCTACGGCCCATGGTGGGCTTGAGATCCCCATCATGACTAGGTTTGGTTCGAGTCATAAAAATCTTGTTATTAGAGAAGGTTCAGGGTCTTTGGGTGTCCATAAAGCCGTGTTGAGTATAGTTCCATTTATGGGTGTGTAGTGTGCCACACTTATAAGGGGGAGGCTACAAGGCATTTATGAATATTTCCCTTTCTTGTTTTCTATTTTGAGTTGCAGAGTCTAGTGTCATAAAACTCTTCTAAGTATTGGATTTGTCGTATTTCATATCATGCCTCACCAAGGATCTAACGGTCGTAGAAACTCTGTTAGAACCTCTGTCCCACCTGAGGGAGATGTGGAGAGGACCTTCCCTATTTATATAATTTATACCTATTATAAGGGCTCCTGCTCCTGACTGTACCGCTCCACCTGGGTTTTCATCGGCCCTTACTGATCCTTCTCCGATTGGTGATGCTCATGCTCAATTACCTCAGGGAGATATCTTTAATGCATAGTTCCATCAGTCTATTCATCTGCTTACTAAATTGGTGGGATCTCAGTCTTGTCAATCTGGTCCTATAGGATCCATTTTGTGTTCATTTGAGTTTACTCGGGTTGGTTAGTTTATGAGGTTGAATCCCCCAACCTTTATAGTCTTTGAGGTTGAAGATCCTCAGGGGTTTATAGATGAGATGGAGAAGATTTTGAGGGTGATGCATGCTTCTAATTCTGAAGGTGTGGAGTTTGCTGAATATTAGTTAAAAAATGTGGCTTATCAGTCGTATGAGGAGTGAGAACAGCTTAGAGGTGACGAGGCCAAGCCGATAATGTGGGATGAGTTTTCCAGTGCTTTTCTTGAGTGTTTCTTTCTTAAGGAGTTGAGGGAAGCTAAGGTCAAAGAGTTTGTGAACTTAAAGTAGGGTAAGATAAGTGTGAAAGAGTATTTGCCCTAAATTTCATCAGTAGTCCCATTATGCCCCAAAGTTGCATCTAATATGAGGTACCGTATGAGGAACTTTGTTTTTGGTCTATCTCATGACTTGGTATTAGAGTGCAAAGCTGCAACAATAATATGGATATCTGTAGGTTAGTAGTGTATATACAACAGGTTGAGGATGAAAAAAACAAGAAGATAGAGAAGGGTGAAAGGCAGAGTAAGAAATTCAGGTATTCAGAGTAGGGTGCAAATTAGTAGAATACTATAAGAGATGGTAGACTGTTGATAATGCTCAACTTAAACTAAAAATTCAATGCAAGGTAGACGTTGTCAATATATACTTAAAATGAGTCAGGGTCGAATCCTCCAGGTGTTCAAACTTAGTTTTCAAAGCATACGTTTGTTGAGAGTTATCTAAGTGTTAACACATAATGTGAAATTTAAACAATACGTAAAAATTTGATTTAGAACTTTGTTAAGCACAATCACAAAATTTCAGTAATGTGGGATCGGACAATTGATAAGTGTAACAAATTGAGAGGGACCTTTGGGCTATGCTATAATAGGTGGTTTTTATGCATAGGTAAGCAATATCTAGTCCAAGTTTTAGCTAAGGGTTTTGGTTAGGCTAGATTTAGGGTCTTAGTGTTAACCTTTTTATAAAACACTAGATTTCACTCATGGATTGTTTTGAACACCTCATGAGCGTGTCAAGTTTACCAATCCATTACCTCAGACTAGCATCCTTATTTCTAAGATGATGTTATGAATATAGCTAATTCAAGTCACACCCTTATTTCTAAGATGATACTAGGAAATAAGATAATTCAAGAAGTTGTTTACAATTACTCCTCACCCACATCCCTCTTTCAAGGATGATATGGGATCCAAAACAATTGTGGTTTTCACTCACAATTCTTAATTAAACAATGGAGTAAGAGAAAACCCATCACAATTAACTAAATATTTGTACTAACAATCTATACCACACATTAATTACCACCTAATCAAACATAACCCCAAGATATAAGATTAGATATTCAATAAACAAAAGGAAAGAAATATACCCAAATTGGCATGTAATTAATCCATCATGAGCCAAGTAAGTTGTGACACCCCAACTTAGGGTAAGCAGTCACACATTTTGAAAATACAAGAGAGATGTTGGGAATATTAGTAAGAAAGACTTACTCTCTAGTTATACATTTTAAAGTCGTGCAGGCTTGGGTCCAGAGCGGACAATATCACTAGTGGGTTAGGCAGAGATAGGGGTCTCTCAGGCCTTCATGGTTTGGGATGCCCGTCGCAACCAGGGCCTCGGCTCGAGTCGTGACATAAGTATAATCCAAAAATTCAATTTCAATCAAAACTAAAATCTCTCTTGGATTCAACATCAACAATTGTTTCGTCACTCAATATAGTCTATTTCTCCATCAAAAAATGGGAAATTGGATGATGAAAAAGTGGAGGGCTTTGCCTTTTGTGTCTTTAATTTTGCAAAGTAAAATTCCAAATCTGCCCCTCAAATTTCTCGACCAATCACGATAGCAACCACTACAATCACAGTGGTCACTCCGCAATCTCCACTCACTGACTTGTTAACTAATTGCAATTGCGACCCTCAGAGTTCGATCGCAGCATCTGAGGGTTGTCTCCTGGGCCCGATCTTCAACTTTTGCTCCTCTTGCTCACTTTTCTTTTTTTCTAGCTTTATCTCAACTCATTTTCATTAGATTTCCTGCAACATCACAAACAAAGGAAATTAATGTATTTTAATGAAGAATTAACCTCATGTGCATAATTGTTTTATCATAGAGTACAAAAATAGATATAATGAATTTCAAATTTTCCACTTATCAATACCCACAACTTAAAACTTTTCTTGTCCTCAAGCTACACTACTCCATCCTCAGTGATACAACTCAAATTATAAGACCACTCTTACATCCAAATGATCACCATGATTCCAAACTTGATTAGTGCCAACAATTTGTCAACAAGCATGGAAAGAACAATTTGTGCAATCCTCTCAAAATCAATCACGTTTTCAAGGATGACAGAGACTTTGAGAAAAATCAAGTAACAACAACTAACTCCCAAGGTGTGACTCTCTTTCAATAGTGACTCAACTACACTCATTTGCCTTATTTTCAGAACATGACAATATCACCCAAACTAGCTTAGTCTACATGCCTCCTCATGAAGGGAAATCCCAACACACCATAATTTCAATCATGAAACAAGGGACTAATGTGCAAGTACTCACACTCACAAAGAATTTCCTAATGCAAACAAGTATCATGCCATATGCTTTCCCTTATTTTTGATTATTTCTAATTGAAAACACTTGGTTGGAGATCTTGAAGGGCTTTTTCAAGATTATAATGTATGCTCAGGGACTAGTAGGATAAATATTTAGGATGAAAGTGACTACACCCTCCTTGAACTCCACATAACTCACTAACTAGACCGAACTTTAGATCATGAGCCACTTTATTCTTTTTCAATTCACATGTGTGCCTACCTATATCACTTTAGTCTATAGATCTTTTGGAAATAATTTCTTCTTATTTCTCTCATTTTCGTAAGTTCATGCTTTTAGTTATTTTTTTGCTCCCCTTCTTTCTCTCTTTTAATTTTCATCATTGATTGGCTCCTAGGCACTCACTTATAGGACTATGGACCATGATCACCTTCTTTCAAGATCCACCACCAAACTTAGGCTATTAGCCTCAAGTTGACACTTTCAAGTTCAAGGAGGGTAAGGGTCAAAAGAGGGATACTCTTTCAAAAAGTTTAGGGCTAGTACTGTGTTTCCCAAAGAAACATTCATTGGCTCAAGAGGGGTGACTAGGGATACCATTTTAGCTTGGGTAGGCTTTTTAGGCTACAGTGGTTTTCAATAATAAGAAAGAGGGCCTAAGATTATTTATCTAAGCACATGTACTCAAGATTAACTTTGAAACACCAACGAGGAAAGTTCTAAATGACACAAGTGAGCATAAACTCAATTAACTAAAGTTCACTGCACATGGCTTGCAAACTTTTTTAGGGGATCAATTGTATTCCCTACTTGAGAAAACAAGGATTTATTCATTACATACTACCAACTAAAGAATTTGGAGTTAGAAAAACAGGTAAACCATTGTCACAAAAACATTCAATCCCATGGCCTTGATTTTCACAAAAATTTATGGACAAAAGAGGATGTTTGCTTCGCATTTCACCGCTCAAATTTAGCTATTTTTAGCACCAAATCAAGCCGTCATCTCACATTTCAGGAAAAACACATGGATACTCAAACTTTACCATAGGAATAATGGCAGTCTCAATCTATAATGCCATAGGTACTCAAACTTCTCCTGCATCTACTACTCTGAAATCCACACATGATAGTTTTCCCTTAAGAATGTCATCGTCAATCTATCATATGGAAAGATTCATCCAATATTATTATCACTGTAAGATAAAAATACAAGATAAAAAACAAAAGAGATTAATCTACAAAATATAGGCATCATCAGGGTACCTAATATTACAACCCAAACCAAAATATCCATAACAAATAAAAATCAAATCATCCACATGAAACATAAAACATCCGAATAAGCATCCAAATAATATAGATCCAATATCAAATATGAAATTAATATGAAGAGAAGAGAACCCCTAACTAAAGAGTTTGCAGTGTACTCAATGCATATCATAAAAGCATAAAAAGAGTTTAAGGGGCTCCCTGAAATTGCATTAAGAGTTTCCATCACTCTCTGTTTGCTTATCAGCATCATCAGACTCTGGATCATCATCCTCGAACCACATGGATGGAATCTCATCATAAGTATCTATTTGGGGGAGGGAAGTCTATCTCTAGTCTTCAGGACCTTCAATAAGACCTTCATACCTTTCCATATGAGGGTGAAAATCTTTTCTCTCTTTTTCTCCTTCCTCTTAATCTTGTCATGAGATTCCCGTAGTTCCCGATATGACCATGCCAAGGATTAGTAGGCCCACTTAAGCCTAGATATGGTGGCCCCCTTTGCCTTCTGATCCTCGAATAACCTATCATAATCACTCTGGGAAACATACGATGTCAATTTGTAGAGGACTCACTAGGTCCCTGAGGTAATTAAGACAACAATTCCCTCACTAATCACATCTGTATCAAGAGATCCTTAAATGCCCCTATCAAAGATGTCCTACAAGAGTCAATATCATCACCCACCAATTTACCAGAATTTATCTTACACTTTTTTCGCTTTGAAGTTACACCCTCATCACATATCTTCAAGGGGTAAGTAGGTCTCTTCAGGGATATCCATTTGTCCCTTGGGTATTCCTCAACCTCGGCTATCATCTGTAACTCCATGATCAAAGATGGAAACACGAGCATGAGGCCACCTTTGTTCCTGAAATATATGATCTCAGAACGCATAAAGCAACTAACATTCAAAGAAATATTATCTATGAGGCAAGCTACCATCTGGGCTCATATAGCTAGGTCATGTGTCATATTGGTGGTCAGAGAGACACAACTACAAATGATGGTCAACCAAATCCGAGCCTCGGCCATGAACTCATTCAGTGTCATACCTATTGTTGTAGCGGCCTATGGGACTTCTTTTTTTGGGAACAATTGAGAAGCCAACCAGCTCCCAAGGGCTTAATCATTGGCCTCAAATACTCTCATATAGGCATCCGGAAGCTCGTACACTTTATTGATCTATTTGGCCCCAAAATAAACTTCCTTTCCTTGAATCGTCATAACTGGGTGGGAGATTTTCACTATACTGATATTTGTGTAAAATTCTCAAAGCCATTACTCGTTGGCCTTTCATGACCCAAGCCAAGGCCTAGCCATGATGGGTAAATCTAGGCCACCGAGGATTGGAGACCACCCCCTTAGCCTATTTAACCAGATAATAATACAATATAACAACAGAATTCCAAACATAAAATAAGATAAATGAATATGATTCAGAATTAAGGAAGTCTATCTGTTCAACAACCAACCCTATGTCCTCATAATATTTTCCAACAAAGCCTCTAACAAAAACCAAAGATAGACTGGTCAGGATATGCCCTTGACCATAGCCAAAAATGAGTCCAAAGAAAATTCAAAACATAATGAAATCCATAGCATGAAATGGGGTCTTCCAAAGTAGGAAAGCTCACCACTTCAGTCTAACTCACGAGCTATCCCACAATCACCTAGTCACTGTGCTGGAGAAGTAGGAGTATGGTTAGTTCCTACATTACGTGGGGATATGGCGTATAAACACTATTAGTGGTTGGAACGCTATCATGTAAATTAGGGATAAAGGATAACAACATGCCATGATCAATAGTTCAAAATCATTAGAAATATAATGCACAAAACGAAATTCATATACGTATATATATGTATGTATATATGTATGTATATCACATGCTGGGATAGGAATCAAGGCTTAATATGGATGTTCAAAACCATGGCCTGGGTTGTATAGCATAACCATCATAGCCAAGGAACCCATGGGCTATATGGGCTCAAATCTTCCACAGCTGGAAGGCCCCCAATGCGTGTAGCCATATGAACCAGAGGATAAACATACGTGCATATGCCTTATGAGGTACTCAAATCTCGTAGAATATATTAAAGTAACTTAAGAACCAAATCATGTGAAATGGAGGACATGAACCTCCCGAATCATATAAATAGGGGGACTCAAATCTCCCGAGCATTTAGGCCCCCATGTCGGCAATCGCGGTTTCCAGTATTGGTCCCTCAAGACCTCCACCTTCATGGCCCGGCCACACAACCCTCTTTTAAGCCCAATGAAAAATATTTAACAGACATTCCCATTAATTTAACAAATTATGCATTAAGGCATCCAGTTGGTATCGTCATACCAACCCTACTTGCAAGTTCATTAACATGCCATAGCCATTAACTATCTCACGAGGGAATTCAGGGCCCTTTAGGTTTAATTATTTAGTCATACATTGAAAATATAATTCCCAAAGTTCAATAAAATCAATCCATGATTCGTTGACTTTTTATGCCAATACATTAGTATAAGTGGGTAAGTTAAATCATATGACAAAACCATATTCCATATCAATTACACAATTGGGGTTGAGGGAACACAATTTCCAAAACCATATATCAAGGAAGAATGATCAAATTGCGGATAACCATGGCCCCTTAGTTTATTCACATTCCCATGCAACCTACAAGTTCAAAATCGTTAATAAATTATGAACAATGAAAAATAAATCATGGGGAAATAAATTTAAGAATTAGCATGGCATAATCCTCAACCCATATCAAAACCTATGATCAAAACCACATGAATAATCATATAATCTTATGCTTTATGTAAAACAAGTTTAACGGTAGATTCACATGCATAATAAATCAATAGAAACCATGGAAAAACATTCAAATAATTTATATCGAAAACCCTCACCCATCATTCAAAATCCAACATCAAAACCATGAATAATAGACCAATTTCCATACCATTAATAAAATACAAGTATAGGAAAAGAGGTATATGTCTTAAACACATGAGAATTAAAAAGTAATTCAGAGCTTGAAGCCTAAAAGAGGAATGTGCGATAAATCCTTGACTTTCTTGGGGTTTTTAAGTTTGGGAATGGAATTGTAGCCTTCTAATCATGAAAACTGATGAAAATAGGCTAACATAGTGCTTAAAGGTTGTTCATAGGTGAAAGGACCCCAATACCCCTCATCCCAAATAAATAAACAAAATTTTCATAATTTTAATATAGGTCCATAGCCCAGACCTTATTCTGGAGGGTAACCTCCATGCCATGGAGCCTAATGCGGATACTATCCTCCATGTCATGGACCTTAATGTACAGACTATCCTCCGTGACATGTTGATATCACAAAGGGTCACTGCCTCCGATGTACAAGACCACCCCAAACCTCATCCAAAAATTCGGAACCTCACTCAGAATATCCTTTTAACATACCTAAACACAATTTAAGTCTAAAATCGACGTTTCAAATATAAGGGGCCAAAAATAAAGTACTCAAAATTTTTGGGGTGTTACATTATCCCTCCTCAGAATCATTCATCTCTGAATGATGAGCTAGGATACTTTTTGCATGAGAATAGAAAAATCATTTCAGAATCAAGCAATAAGCCTAGATAATAACAAGGGAAAACAAAACAAATTCATACCTTAAGCTCCTTCGTCCAACAAATGAAATAAGAATGGGTACTTAGCCTTCATATCTTTCTCCGCTTCCTAAGTGGATTATTCCACCTTATGGTTTCTCCAAAGGAGCATTACTGAAGATACAAATTTAGTCCTCAACTTGCAAACTTGTCTATCCAAGATCTTTACTGAGACCTCCTCGTAGGACAGGGAATCCAAAATACCAAAACTTTTAATATATACCCCTAAGGAAGGATCACCCACGTATTTCTTCAACATTGACACATGAAACATCGAATGAGTAGAACCCAAACTTGCAGGCAATTCTAGCTCATAGCCAACATTCCCCACTCTCTTCAAAATCAATAGGGGTTAACATAATAGGGATAAGTTTCTCCTTCTTCCCAAATGGCATCAATCCTTTCATGGGAGGCACTTTCAAGAATAACTAACAACCTCTATCGAACCTCAACTTTCTTCGCCTCACATCCACATAGAACTTGTAGCGACTTTAGGCAATATTATGCCTATCCCAAGTTACCTTTACCTTATCCATTGTTTGATGAACTAAATTAGGACCGAACAACCTTTCCTTACCAACTTTGAACCACCCAATAGGAAATCAACACCTTGTACCATACAATGCCTCAAATGGAGCCATACCAATGTTGTAGTGATAACTATTACTACACGTAAACTCTAGAAGAGTTAAATGATCAACCCAACTACCTCTAAAGTCAATTATAAAAGCTCAAAGCATGTCTTCCAAGGTATGAATAAACCATTCCCTTTGTCCATCCATCTGTTGGTGGAAAGTAGTTCTAAGAGTCACCTTAGTCCCTAAAATGATGGAAACTGGAGCAACATGAAACTTCATAATCTCCTGAATAGACAACCTTGCATATTTCTTGATAGAATAATTAGTCCTCCCCGACAAGAAGTGAGTAAACTTAGTCATGCTATCCATGATTACCCCAGTAGAATCAAACTAGTTTTGAAACCATGAAAATCGATAAGAAAATTAATATTAATCACTTCCCACTTCCACACAAGCAACTCAATTTCTTGAGACAACCCACCGAGCCAAGTGTTCCAAGTTCACTTGCTGACACATCATACACTTAGACACTAAGTTAGCCATATCATTCTTCTTGTTATTCCACCAATAATTTTCTTTAAGGTTATGATACATCTTCATTGAACCAGGATGAATTGAATAACGCGACTCATGGGCTTTAACCAAAATCCTACCTCGCAGCCCATCCACATCGGGAACATACAACCTTACTTAGTACGTCAAGATACCATCACCACTAATCTCTAAAGCCATCAGCTTCTATTTACCCACATCATTCTTGATGTACATCTAGATAGGATCCAATACCTGTTCCTCCTTCACCTCAATGCAAAAAGATGGCTTCACCGGCTCTTACACAAACATACCACCATTTTCAAAAGATAAGAGACAAACTCCAAGATTATTTAAGTGGTGAATATCCTTTATGAAATCCTGCTTCTCCTCATCCACATGAGACAATATCCCCATGAAAAACTTGCTAAGAACATCAACAACCACGTTAGCTTTACCTTGGTGATAGTAGAGACTCATGTCGTAGTCCTTGAGTAACTCATGACATCTCTTTTGCCTAAGATTCAGCTCCATCTGGGTTAATATATATCACATTCTCTTATGATCAGAATAAATGTCAACATATACCCTATATAGATAATGCCACTAAATTTTCAATGTGAAGACCACTACTAGCAACTCTAAATCATGAGTTAGGTAATTCCTCTCATGAACTTTCAACTTCCTAAAAGCATATGCTACCATCTCACCATGCTGCATTAACACACAACTACGTCCCACATAGGATTCATCACAATAAACCATGAAGCCATCAGTACCCTAGGGCATGGTGAAAACTGGAGCAGAAGTCAATTTATGTTTCATCTTCTTAAAACTCCCCTTGCAAGCATAAGACCACAAAAACTTCACCTTTTTCTGAGTCAACCTAGTTAAACGTGTGACAATTGATGAAAAGCTGTACACAAACCTCCTATAGTAACTGGCTAAACCCAAAAAGCTCTGAATATCAATTAGAGTCATGGGTCTAGGCCACTTCATAACCACAATTTTTTGTGGATCCACCATGATCCTTTCACTAGAAATAACATAACCTAGAAAAGTAATAGCATTCAACAAAAATTTAGACTTTAATAATTTGGCATACAAATACTGATCTTTTAGGGTCTACAAGATGATACAGAGGTGGTTGGCATAATCTACCTCACTCTTTGAATATACCAAAATATCATCTATAAACACAATCACGAATAAGTCCAAAAACTGATGGAATACCTAGTTTATCAGAAGCATAAATGTCGTCAGGGCATTGGTCAACCTACAACATATGACTAAGACTCAAAATATCTATACCAGGTATGGAAGGCAGTCATAGGGATATACTCCTCCCTAATCTTTAACAGATGATAACCCAAATGTATATCAATATCATGTTAATACTTAGCACCTTGAAGTTTATCAAATAGGTCATCAATATTAGGAAGAGGTTACTTATTCTTCACTGTTTCCTTATTCAACTAGCATTAATTAATACAAATCCGAAGAAAACCTTCCTTTTTATGCACAAAGAGAATAAAAGCACCCTACATAGACACACTGGGGAAGATAAAACTCTTGTCAAGTAGATCTTTCAATTGTACCATAAGTTCCTTCAACTCAGTCGGAGCCATTCTATCAGGAGGGATAGAGATAGGGCGAGTTTCTGAAAAAAGATCGAACCCAAACTCAATCTCCCTATCGGAAGGAATGCCAGGAAGATCATTAGGGAAGACCTCAGAAAAGTCACTAACAATAGAAAGTATTTTCAAAGAAAGACCCTCCAAGTTAGAAACTTTAACCAGGACTAAATGATAAAGACACCCCTTGGAAATCAATTTCCAGGGTCTAAGATAAGATATGAAACTCCCTTTAGCAACTACGCAACTTCTTTTCTACGAAATAACTAGATTATTAGGGAATTTAAAAATGACCTTATGGGTTTGATAGTCTAAAAAGGCAAAGCACGAATGCAATCAATCCATCCCTAAGATGATATCAAAATCAAACATGTCTAATTCAATCAAATCCACCAAAGTTTACCTACTACCAACACAAATGACAAAACCCTTATAGACTCTTTTAGTAACCACAAAGTCACCTACTAAGGTTGAAACATAAAAGGGTCCAAAATATACTCAGGATCAAAATCAAAATGCACATCCACAAATGGGGTCACATAAGAAAGGGTAGACCCCAGATCAAGTAAACAATACACATCACAAGAAAAGAGTTTTAACCTACTAGTGATGACATCAAGAGATGCCTTAAACTCATAACTGATAGTAAGAGCATACAAGTGATTTCAACCAGTGTTGTTTTTAGCTATGGCACCCCTTAGAGAAGGAGCTGATGAAGTAGAAATAGGAACCTTATTGTCCCCAGAAGCAACTCTAAAAGGACAATCACACTACATATGAAAAATATGTCCACAACTAAAACACCTATTCCTCCCTTTCTCACATGAACCATGGTACAACTGACCACAAAATCTACAAGAAGGATAGGATGGAGCTAACTGGGCCTCATTGGAATGAGATTGGGCACCATGTGCCCTAGAACTGTCACCATTTTGAAAATAATGATCTCCGTATGGCTTTGAATAAGGTGCACGAGCCATATATTAGGAACCAGTGTTATCCTACTTCTTTTTAGACCATATCCTATAATATTTAATACTCTGCTTCTATTGACCTCCACCCAAATCTAATACCAAAACTTCTTAGTTTGTCTCCCCCAACCTCTATTGTGTTCTTTTTTTCCTCCTCATCCTATTGTATATACACCACAAGTTAAGAGATATCTCTATTCTTGTCACCAAGGCAGTTTTTTCTCTAAAATTATCTAATGAGACAAACCAGAAACAAATTTCCTCATACTAGTCCTCATGCTAGACATTAGCTCAAGATCATATCACAACAACTAGTGGAATTTCAAACCATATTCCTTCACTAACATCCTGCCTTGGCTCAGATTCACAAACTCCTCAGCATTCGTTTCCCTTATTTCTTAAGGAAAGAAGCAATCTAGAAAGGTACCATAAAAGTCATAATTCCACCTCCGTATCAACATCCCTATACTGGTCCTACACTTCATACCATTGGTAAACTACATCCTTAAACTGATAAGCAGCAAATTCCATACCTTCTACGTTAGTAGTATGCATTACTTGGAAGATCTTCTTTAACTCATCTATAAAACCTTGAGGATCCTCTTCAACCTTAGTTCCAATAAAAGTTGGAGGGATAGACCTCATAAACTAGCCAACTCTAGTGGCCTCAAATAAACTCCCAGCATTACTAGCAGAACCCAACTAATTTGACTGAGATGACACCAACTAGGTCAACAGATGAATAAATTGGCGAAACTCAACATTAGTAGTACTCCCCTAAGGTGATGGAATATGAGTTTCACCAATTGGAGAAGGATCAGTGGAGACAGGTGGAACTCTACGGGGAAAATTAAAAGCAGTGATCCTTGACTGGGTCTATACCCCATAAGTTGGACAAGATCTGTCCACATTGTCCTCAGAATGGAAAAATGAGTTTCCATGAGCTTTAGATCATCTAGGAGGCATGATCTCAAATGTGAATAAATGGGAGTTCGAGGAATCCAAAACCTTAGACTCTAAAGACCAAAAATAAGATAACAAGAAAGTGAAACATTCCTATATGCCTGTAGCTTCTCCTTTATAAGTGTGGTGTGCTACACACCTATAAAAGAGGCTCTTTTTGACACAAATTTATAGACTCCCGACTGACCATGAACGTAGGCTCTGATACTAACTTTTTCACAACTCAAACAAGGGCCAAGCTGTGACGGACATCTCTAGTCCACTGAGGACCGGAGACCACCCCCTTAGCCTAGTGAACCAGATCATAATATAATATAGTATCGGAATTCCAAACATAAAATAAGATAGTTGAATATGATTCTGATGCAAGGAAGTCTATGAGTTCAACAACAAATCCTATGTCCATTGCACTGTCCAAAAAAGAATCTAACAAAAACAATGATATACTGGTCGGAAAATTCCCCCTACCGTAGCAAAAAAATAGTCCAAAGAAAGAGTTAAAATATAAGGAAATCCATACCACGAAATGGGGTCTTCCAAAGTAGGAAAGATCACCACTCAGTCTGACTCGCGAGCTGTCCCATGATCACCTAGTCACTATGCAGGAGTAGGAGCATGGCCAGTTCCTACATTACGTGGGGATTTAAGGTTTTAAGATTGTTAACGATTGGACTGCTAGTATGTAACTCAGGGATAAAGGATAACATAATGTCAAAATCAACAATTCAAAATCATTCAATATCTAATGTGCAAAACAAAATTCATATACTATTATATATATATATATACATATATCATATGCTGGGATAGAGATTAAGTCTTAACATGAACATTTAAAACCTTAGCCTGAGTTGTGTAGCATAACCATCATAATCAAGGCATCCATAGTCTATATAGTCCCAACTTTTCCCTAACTAGAAGGGCCTTAGTGTATGTAGCCATATGAACCAGAGGATAATTCTATGTGCATATGCCTTATAGGGGTTTCAAACCTCCCAACATATATCAAGGTGACTTAAGCATCAAATTATGTCATATGGGGAACTCGAACATCCCAAATCATATAAATAAGGGCACTCAAACCTCTCGATTATTTAGACCCCCATGCCGGTAACTACAGTTTCAAGTATTGGTCCCTCAAGACATCCACTTTAACGGTTCAGCCACACAACCCTCTTTTAAACCTAATTAAAATATTTAACACACATTCCAATTAATTGAAATAACTATGCATTAAGGCATCCCATTGTTATCATCATATGAACCATACTTGCAAGTTCATTACCATACCATAACCATTAACACTCTCATGGGGAGAAGTCAGAGACTCTTAGGTTCAATTATTTAGTCATACGGCAAAAGTACTATTCCCAAAGTTCAATAAAAGCCATCCATGATTCATTAACCTTTTACGACAAAGCATTAGTGTAAGTGGGAAAGTTAGATCATGTAAAAAAAACATATTCCATATCAATTGCATAATTTGGGTTGAGGGAACATAATTTTCAAAACCGTATCAAGGCAAAATCATCAAATCGACGATAACCATGACCCCTTATTTTATTCACCATTCCCATGCACCCCAAAAGTTCAAAATCATTAATAAATCATAAGAAATGCAAAATAAATCATGGGGAAATCAATTTATGAATCAACCATGCCATAATTCTCAACCCATATCAAAGCCTATGATCAAAGTCAAATGAATAACCATATAATCTCATGCTTGACATAAAACAAGTTTAAAGGTAGAGTGACATGCATAATAAATCAATAGAAACCATGGAAAACCATTTAAACAATTTATATCAAAAACCCTTAACCCATAGTTCAAAACCCAACATCAAAATCATGAATAATAAACCAATTTCCATGCTAGTAATAAAATAAAAGTGTAGGGAAAAGGGTAAGTGCCTTAAACACATGAGAATTGAAAAGTAATTCAAAGCTTGAAACCCAAAAGACGAACGTATGATGAAATCCTTGACTCTCTTATGATTTTTAAGTTTGGGAGTGAAATAGTAGTCTTCATTTCATGAAAACTGATGGAAATAGGCTAATATAGTTCTTAAAGGTCGTTCATAGTTGAAATGACCCCAATACCCCTTATCCCAAATAAATAAAATTTTTTTACATAATTTAACATAGGTTTGTGGAATGAACCTTATCGTAGAGGCTAACCTCCGTACCACAGAGCGTAATGCTGAGACTATCCTCCGTGTCATGGACCTTAACACGAAGACTATCCCCTATGATATAGGTTTATCGCGTAGGCTCACCGTCTTCGAGGTCCAAAACAACCTCGAACTCCATTTGAAAATTCTAAAACTCTGTCGGGATACCCCTTTAACATACCTAAATACAATTTAAGTCAAAAATTGAAGTTTTGAATACGGGAGGTCAAAAATAAAATGCTCAAAATTTTGAGGGTGTTTTATGGCCCAACATAGATCCGGTGAAAAGCATGTCCAACCCGTTGCCACCAATCTCTCATAGAAAGCTGAGAGTTTCTCAATAATCTGTTCCAATGATATGCCCTACTGAGGGAGTAACTTTCTCCTAGCGAGGTCCTTATAGTAGATAGTTTGAGACTTTGTGAAGAAAAAGTAAATTTGATCATATTCTACCATCTTTAGCTATAAAGGATTGAAAACCACACAAAGAATTAACCTTTAAGATCATCATGTGAAAAAAATGCTATGTGACTCAGTTAAGATAAAGAAATAGTACATGGGTCTAATGTGGACTTAAAAAGAGAATTAGGATTTTGAACAGGTTTCTCAGATAATCCTCAGATGTTGCAGTCGTACTCTTATTGAATTGCGATAGCAACACTTATGAGGCATGGCATACAAGCCTCAAGTCTTGCATTGCAATTCATTGAATCATTAACGCAACACTACAATCACACTTTAGCGAGTTGAGATTGTGGTACTTGAGGCTGTTATCTTGGGCTTTATCAAGATTCAAAATGTCAATTTCTCTGCCAATTTATGTTCATAAAAGTTAATCAGCACTAAAATATAAAACACAATTTCTAGACACTTAACCATGCCCTCTAATTCGTAGGAAACCATCAAGAAGTTCATTTGTGCATTTTACCAAACATTTGGTGTGCACCTATATTTCATACTCATTTTGACAAATTTAGGTACTAAAGACTTCTCCAACAATGCACACACCAGCAACAACAACAACCATACAACACAACATTAGTTTAGACACCAATTACGCACACGAATCATAAATTTAGGCCATGTTTCTAAACATGGTACTAAGGCTCACATTTAAGCATAATAGAGGGTATTTGGAGCATATACCTAATGCTCGGATGTAAATGGGCTGATATGAACTTTAACACTGATTATAATGATGAAAATTGAATTTTTTTTGGGTATTTGAAGGGGGATTGAGTGTAGAAACCATTTTGGAGATGGTTCCTTTTTATAACCACTAGGTTTGTAATCATGATTAGCCTACGCAATTGCAATAGAGAGGGGTTATCGATCATTGTTAGCTTATGTAATTGAGGTACCTAGGGCAAAGATATAGAAGACCTAAGTCTCTGGATTGCTATCGCGATCACGGCACCTGAGACTAGGATTAATTCCCCTATTTTTTTAGTTGTTTTACCTCCAACTCAATTCTACCCCACTTATCATTTCCCAATTGCTCAAATACACCTCTAGAGTGCCAAGATTGAATGGATTAATAAAAAACAAAACAAAAACTACTCTAAAAATAAAAATTTAAAGGATACGGGATAAATTCATGGCAATGATGGGTTGCCTCCCATCCAATGCCTAATTTAATATTGCGGCACGACGTTCATCTATCATCTAGTTGGTTCATTAGGGTGAAGAAACCCAAGATCCATTTTTTCATCCACAACGTCAATCACTAACACCACCTGTAACTCCATTGATTTCTTTACAATTTTGCACAAACAAAAAGAGAATTCATTATTATGTATTTGAAACTTCATATCTCTACACTTCATATCAACTAAAGATCTTTCAATTTATAAGAATGTCTTCCCAAGTATGATTGGTATCTCATGGTTGATTTCATAATGAAGGATGACAAAATCCATCAAAAAGATGAACTAGTCAACCTTAACCACCATATCATACAACACGTCCACCGGTTCCTTAATTGGACAGTCCACCATTAAGAGTCTCGTGGTTGGGTATTGGGAAACCCAAGACTTTCTTTGATACATATAATATGACATCAAGTTGACACTAACTCCAAGATCACACAATGATTTTTCAAATTTGTACATCTCGATGGTGTAAGGAATGGTGAATGCACCTGGGTCTTCTTTTTTACTTACCACTATATTTTTCATGATAGCACTATAATTATGAGTCACTTTGAAGGTATCACAATCCATAAGACACTTCCTTGCCATCAAGTTCTTCATGGATTTAGCACAACCTAGTATCTCTTAGAGAGCTTCTAACAATGGAGTATTAATTGAGAGATTGCTAAGTTTTGCAAGAAACTTTTTTAATATTTCTTTTAAGCCTTTATGGAAAGGGTGGAAGAATTTTCATTGGGGGAAATAGAACACTTTTAGGGTCATTCACCTTTTTCACATCACCATCAATCATTTTAGAACCCCCCTCATTAGCATCCTTTTCTTCAACGATCATCAGTTCCTCAATAGTTGTTTCCTTGAATATTGAAGCATCAACACATTGATATTCTAGCCTCTTTTCTTTAGCACTTTCTTATTCATTATGTGACTTTAATTTTTCTTCTCATTGATTTCAACTACACTTTTACCAAGATTTTTACTGCTTCTAGTGACAATCGCCATAACGTGGGCGTCATTCTTTGGATTGACCACCACGTCACTAGGTAAACCTTATTTAGGTCTAGCATAAAGTAGGGTTGAAATTTGGCCTACTTGTGTTTTAAATTATTTTATGGAGGCTGAATGATATGTGACTTTTGGTTTAGTTGAGATAATTCACTTTTCATCTCCTTTACTATTTTGTCGGTACCTTCTACAAGCACTAAAATCTATGTAAGGACATCCTCGATTATAAAATTTTTTGGATTCATTGATCTTGATTACTTGTCTTTAACACGATCATGAGGGGGCATATATCTATCATATCCTATCTTCTTATTCCTTTTATCTCAGTCTCTGTTCCTCTCTCTGTCGCTCCAATCATAATCCCAATCTCGATCATTCCAATATTAATTCTTGCTTTTCCTTTGGTAGGTGGGGTGGGAACCTCTTGGATGGTTCGCTAAGAACCTTATATCCTTATTAAGAGTATCTCCTTCTTAATCATCATAGGACTTAATACCTTTGGAAGCAATAACATTGAGTGCTTTAGGAGGGCCTCCCATCACATGCTTCATGAGGAGGTCAAGTTAGATTATTACTAAATCCATATACTCATCCCTTCCCCCATCCTTCCTTCTTTTCTCTTTGTTTACATAAAAGGCGTGGGGCGGGGGTGGGGGGGGGAGGGGGGGAGGGAATCCCATGGCTACTCTGGTATTTCGGGTGTACAACCCTTTATTTTTTTTGTAACTTGGTTGAGAAAATTTGATTAAACCCCATTGGATTACTTGACAAGGGACCCTACAGATGCATTATCAACCATGGTTTTAATCAGTTGGTCTAATTCTCAATAAAATATTGGGTGAAATATTTTCTCCGATATTTCATGGTTCAGACATTGAATGTTTTTGTCATACTTCATACAAGGGCTCACCAATAAATTGACAAAAAATTGTGGTTTCATCCCTTAGTTGTAGCATTCTAGAAAGAGGAAAATATATATCCAAAAAGGCCTTGGAAACCTCAACCAATAAAGTAATAAACCCTTTGGGTAGAGACCTTAACCACAAAACTGCTTCTTCCGTCAAAGAAAATAAAAAAGTTGCAACAAAATGGACTCTTGAGAGATATGAGCAATATCAAATGGGAAGCACACATCAATGAAGTTTTTCAAATGTACAGTTCCATCTTTGTGTGCTTGGTCCCCAAATAAACCTTTTATTTTTAACAAGTAAAGCATTACACTTGTGACATGGAACACTTTATTCCCTTTCGTTGGTGGGATGTGGATGGCACCTGCACGCCCTGTATCCCCAAGATGATCCATATCCTGTCCATCAAATAATTCAGAATTGCTCCTATGTTAGCTCATTGTGTAATGATTGCTATGATAATCACCTAACCGAATACAAAAACAACAAACAATGTAAACTAGAGCACCATGGCTAACCCAAAGTTACTAACAACACTACACAACTGAAAAACTATGTTTCACTCCCCAACAATGGTGCTATTTTTTACAACGCCCAATTTAGACTATAAATTCGGTGAAAGGCAGATGTTGTGAATATATACCCAACATGAGTTAGGTTCGAATCCTTGAGGAGTGCAAACTTGGTTTTTAAAGCATACGGTGTGTTGAGAGTTAACTAAGTGTTAACCTATAATCATAATTTAAACAATACATAAAAATAAGGGGCAGTTTGATTTAGAACTTTGTTAAACATAGTTACAAAATAACAATAATATGGGATTGAACAATTGATATGTGTACCAAATAGACTGATACCTTGGGGATATGCTATCCTTGGTGGTGTTTATGCATGGGTAATCAATATCTAGTCCAAGTTTTATCTAAGGGTTTTGGGTAGGCAAGATTTAGGGTCTTAGTGTTAACCTTTTGATAAAACACTAGATTTCACTAATGGATTCTTTCGAACAGCTGATGACCATGTCAAGTTTACCAATCCATTATCTGAAACTAGCATCCTTATTTCTTAGCCAATACTTTTGAATATAGCTAATTCAAATAACACCCTTATTTCTAAAATGATGTTTGTAAATAAGCTAATTTAAGTTATTGTTCACAATTACTCCTCACTCATATCCCTCTTTCAATGATGATATGGTATCGAAGACAATTGGGGTTTTAACCCACAATTCTTAATTCAACCATGGATTAATAGCAAAACCCATAATAATTAACTAAATATTTGGACTAATAATCAAAACCAAACATTAATTACCACCTAATGAAAGATAACCCTAAGATATAAGATTAGATACTCATGAAAATAAAGGAAAGAAATATACCCAAATTGGCATGTAATTTATCCATCATGAGCAAAATAAGTATAATCATAAACTTTAATTCAGTCAAAACTAAAATCTCTCTTGGATTCAATATCAACAATTATCTCCTCACTCAATATAGTCTATTTCTCCCTTAAAAATGGAAAATAGAATGATGAAAATGTGGAGGATTTTGTTTTTTGTATCTTTAGATTTTTCAAAGTGAAATTCCATATACGCCCCTCAAATTTCTCGACCAGTCGCGATCGCCATCTATTGGTGGCGATCATGACCCCTCTAATTACGGTGGTCACTCCGTAATTTCCACTCATTAAATTGTTGATTGATCATGATTGTGACCTTCAAAGTGGGATCACAGTACCTGAGGGTCATCTCCTAGGCCTGATCCTTAACTTTTTCTCCTTTTGCTCACTTTCCTTCTCTTCTAATTTTATCTCAACTCATTTTTATCAAATTTCTTGCAAGATCACAAACACTGGAAATTAATGCATTTCAATGAAGAATTAAGCTCATGTGAACAATTCATTCATCGTAGTGTGTAAGAATTTGTATAAAATTGAGTGGCAAATTTTCAACTCATCAACAATGGACTATAAAGAAGAACTGGGTGACTTTTTATCGGCAACTAGTGCTCTTTGGTCTAAGCCTTCGAGTGATCTTCATTTTTAGGTTAGAAGTTATCCTAAATAATAACATGCCCACTCTCAGGCTAGTAAAGCTCAGTCAACCCTACCTTATCCTCCTTCTTATTTTTGTGGGCAGCTTCATCGTGTTTATTATGAGGAGGAGAGAAACTTGTATTTAATTATGGTCTGCCTGATCATATGCAGTGACATTTTCCCATGGATAAGGTTGACACTGGAGATAATATGTCTCGTTTGCAACTTGTTCAGCTCCTACACCTAAGGGCACCATATCAGGTTCCGGCAGTGCCCAAAATTATCTCTATGCATATGCTACTTTTCAGGAATCTAAGGCATCCCCAAATATTGTTACTGGTATGTCAGCTATTCTCTCATAATGTCTATTATTTACTATATTAGGGTTCTACCCTATCCTATATGACCCCTTATATGATTGTACACTTTGGTTTTAGTCTTGAAAATATTCCCAACCCTTTCTCTATGCCTACCCTAGTGGGTGATTCTATTATTGTTACAGAAATCTATAGGGGTTGTGTGGTGTCCATCTTTCACAGGGAGACATTGGTGGGTTTGATAGAACTTGATATTTTGAATCTTGATATAATTTTAGGGATGTATTATCTTTATCTGTGCTATGCTTCTCTGGATTGTAACTGGTGATTGAATGGGAGAGGAGCTCTTTAGTTCCTAAACAGAGGTTTATTTCCTATCTTTCAGCTTAGAAATTGATCTCCAAGGGGTATCTATACTATTTAGTTGAGGATTTTATCTCTAAGGGTCCTTCTTTTCAATCTATCGTTGTGGTTACTGAGTTTCCTGAAGTGTTTGTCGATGATCTTCTTAGAATCCCTCTTGATAGGGAAATAGTTTTTGGGATTGATCTTTTACCGGATACTCATCCCATTTACATTCCTCCATATAGGATGGCTCTAGCTGAACTTTAGGAACTTAAGAAGCAGTTGAATGATCTTCTAGATAAGGGTTTCACATGTCCTAGTGTTTCTCAGTGGTGTACTCCTGTACCGTAAGACCCCGCAAAAATCATAAGAGTAACTCAATCCCTTAGAGCTTAATAAAGGGTCCCACACTTATAAAAATTCAGCTAAGTGTTAAGACTTATCTTTTTCTAAATCCCTTCAACTTTTGAGGAATTTATTTATGACCTTACCAAACTTTGAAAGTTAGTTTTTATATTGATTCAAGATCGGAGGAGCCAATAGTACATCTCGGGTGATTTTTTGAATTTTTGGACAAGCTCAGGGCGTGTTGGAAATCCTAAAATAGCAGCTCAGGGTGATTAGCCCGCGGTGCCTCACCCAGTCTGGTGCTAAGAGAGGCCCGCGATGGAGACCGCAGTACTTTAGCCAAAGCGGTGCTCCAGAGCCCATGGTGCCCTAGCCAGTCCAATTCAGGTAATTTTTGCAGTCAGGCTCAAGGAAGCCCGGGATAAAGACCACGACAGCTCAATCAAAGTGGCGCTCTAAAGCCTACGATGCCCTAGCCAGTCCTGTCCGAGTAGTCCTATGCCTCCCATGTGTTTGACAAAATGCCTAAGAGAATAAATTGTACATTGTGATCTATTGGTGACCTTATGATGAATTCATGCTAGAACTACATGTTCCAAATTTCCTCTCATGTTAAAGCTATACCTTGTAAATTTTTGATGGAATGTCCATGAGGATTGAATAGTAAAATTATGATATGCTAGTATGCATTTCCATTCATGTACAAGTCCAAATGTATGGCAAAAGTCTCAATGATTGCATTGTCAGTATTTGACTATTTTTGTGTTTACAAGAATTGTCATATATTAGTATTATCTGTGCTATCGAGTCCTGGGGATATTTAATACCTAAAAATTAAACTATTTTCCTATAGCCAGTGTTAGTTAAGGAATAGTATCAGTTATGTCACGATCAGTAGAACTCTCAGTCAGTTACAAAACTCAGGAAACCAGTAAACTCTGTATTAGTTTAGTTTAGTTATATAGTAAGATCAGTAACAGTCCAGTCTAGCCTAGAACAATTTAGAATTCAGTCCAGTGTCTATTCAGTTGGGAGTAGGATTCAGCACAGAGTGAACCCAATGATGGGGATTCACATGTCAGTAGAGGGTGTTATCCTTAGAAGAATTCCTTGTATTCCAGAACTAGGTAGCCACCGCAGGTTGAGACATTAACCCTCCAGTTGAGGATTGATAAGGAGTTTTAGCCTGCCAGTTGAGGGTACCACCTTTGTCATTCAGAGCACCTGCTAAATAAGGGTAACTCAGTTTATCTTTACCCATGGCATGGTACTGACATCCTTCCATTTGGGGTTATAGGTTTGACCACAATCAATTTAGAGAGGGGCATATCAATTAGATGATTACTTCCCACAGTCTCAGTTTCAATTCCAGTATTAGTTAGAACTCAGTTTAGTTCTAAATAATTAGGACTGTCAGACATAGTCACTCAGATCAGTACGGAACTCAGATAAGTTCCACCAAATTAGAACTGTTAGACACAGTCACTCAATTATTAGTAGTATAGCATCAATAAACTCAGATATTAGTTAATCCGTATGCAGAACTCAGTATTCAGTGTTATCATGATCTAAGTTATAGTTTATGAATTCATGCATGTCCTCATATTCAGATATACTCATGTTATTCAACCAGTATTATTCATACATATAAACCCATTCATATTAGCCTACCTCACTTAGCATACCAGTATATTCAAAGTACTAATACATAAATTTCTCTTGCGTTGTGATGTCTTATATCATAGGTTCAGATGCACGGGCTCCCGATTGCACTTAGTAGCCCATTCTATCAGCATCAGAGTTAGTGAGGAGTCCTTATAGTTCAAGGATAGACTTATCATTTCAGTTATATTAGTACTAAGTTCACTTCACTAGTTGGAATTAGTTGGAGACTTGTCCCATCAACTTTTTGTTTAGACAGTAAAGGCTTTTTAAGACTAGAGTATTTCAGATAGATATTCAATTTCAACATTTTTATTCTGTATTAATTTCAAATTTGAACCTAATGGTAGATTTCCACCTAATTTCTGCATATTTATAATATAGTTATTCAGTTATTATAGCAGGTACCAGTCATGGGTTAGCTTGTGATTCTTTGGGATTATGAGCACCATGTAGCATCCGGGGTAGAGACTCGAGGAGTTACAAACTTGGTATCAGAACCTAAGGTTCAATAGAGTCCTAGGAAGTGTAAAATCCACATCTAGTAGAGTATTGTGCAGGGGTGTGTAGCGCGCCGCACTTATGGAAAATAAGCTATAAGGCATTTTTAGGAAAAGCTTCCCCTCTTTCAGTATTTATGTCGTGTGAGTGAGCGTGAGATCAAGTTAAAACCTCAGTCTAATCCTTTTCTTCATTCTATTTATAGAATATGCCTCCAAATAAAAATGAAGGAAGAACAGGAAATCAACCAGCACCTCATCCCATTTAGGTAGATCTTCTGGACCAGCATGTCTCCCATGCTGAATTTAGAGTAGCCTTAACCATACTAGCTTATTATGTGGTAGCTCAGAATGAATGATCGACTGTCGTTCCAGCCAACCCAGTGGCCAATACTACTGCAGCCAGGATTTGGGGCTTCACTCAAATGAACCCTCCATCTTTTTTGGGTCTAAGTCAGATGAGGATCCTCAGGAATTTCTCGATCAGGTGCAGAAGATTACAAATATCATAGGAGTGATAGCTAGTGAGAGTGATTTTCTAGCTATATATTAGATGCAGGATGTGGCTGACTCATAGTTTAAATAGTAGAAAGAAGAGAGGGCCGCAAATACAGGGCCCACAGAATAGAAGGAGTTTGCCACTGCTTTTCTGGAGGGGTTTTTCCTATTAGAGTTGAGGGAAGCAAAGGTTTTAGAATTTATTAATCTGAAGTAGGGAAATATGACAGTGAATGAGTATTCTCTCAAGTTTACTCAATTAGCTAGATACGCTCCCCAGGTGGTAGCGGATGTTAGAGCAAAGATGAGTAAGTTTATATCAGGGGTATCTAGTAGTGTTGTCAAGGAGTGTAGGACTACAATACTGATTAAGGAGATGGACATATCCAGGATCATAGTCTATTCTCAATAGATAAAGGATGCTAAGAATAGGGAGAAGGAAAGGGAGAGTAAGAGATAAAAATAGATAGTTTTAACTTCTCTCAAACTAAATTAGAGGGTGAGAATCATCCTCAGTTCTGCCCAAAATCCTTAGTTCCAGCACCATCCTCAGCTAGTGCTCCAATGCCAAAATTTAGAGATGGCAATAGAGGTAGAGCACCAGGACCTAAACTTTAGGGTAGTGTCAGCAGCACCTGAACTAATCCTTTTGGTCAAAAATATGGTAGAAACCACCTGGGTATCTGCAGAGCTGGAAGTGATGTATGCTTCAGGTATGGCAAGCCAGGTCACAGAGTCAGAGATTATCCCTAGTCAGGTTTCCAGGGTCAGCATAATCGTCCCCCAGCCCAGCCAGGACACCCGAACCAGCAGGGTGCCTCTCCCAGTACTACCAGTGGGCAACGCCCAAATAGATTTTATGCACTTTAATCCTGAAAAGATTAGGAAAGTTCTCCTGATGTAGTCACTAGTATGTTCTAATTTTATCATTTACATATTTATGCTTTGATAGATGTAGGACCATCTCTGTCCTTTGCAACTCTATATATAGCTATTGGCTTCGGATTCAGTCCCGAAATCTTAATAGAACCTTTCTCAATCTCTATCCCAGTGGGTAAATCTATCATAGCCCGACGGGTATACAGGAACTGTCTGATTATGGTATCTCAGAAAGTCACCTCAGTAGACTTCATTGAGTTAAAGATGATCGGTTTTGATATCATTCTCGACATGGATTGGCTTCATTCCTGCTATGCCTCAGTCGACTGCAGAAATAGAATCGTCCAATTTTAGTTTTCGTATAAGCCCATCCTTGAGTAAAGTGGTAGTACTTCAGCACTTACGGGTCAACTTATTTCCTACCTAAGGGAAAGAAAAGTGATATATAAGGGATGTGTTTACCATCTCATTTGAGTCTGGGACTCTAGTTCAGAAACCCCTACTCTTGAATCAGTGTAAGTAGCATGTGAATTCTTGGATGTGTT
Source organism: Capsicum annuum (assembly GCF_002878395.1). NCBI lineage: Eukaryota > Viridiplantae > Streptophyta > Magnoliopsida > Solanales > Solanaceae > Capsicum > Capsicum annuum. Next base: position 193,107,078 of record NC_061117.1, on the reverse strand, counting down.
TCCCAAAATCTTCTCGGAGTTCCTCCCGAAAGGGAAATTGATTTCAGAATCTATCTTTTTCTAGATACTCATCCTATATATATTCCACCATACAGAATGGCACCTGTAGAACTCATAAAATTAAAAGGACAATTGAAGGATCTCCTAGATAAGGGTTCATCAAACCCAGTGTGTCCACGTTGGGTGCACCGATTTTATTCATGCGTAATAAAGACAGCTCTATTAGAATATGTATTGACTACTGTCATCTAAATATAGTCACGATCAAGAACAAGTATACTATCCAGAATCGATGTCTTGTTTAACTAACTTTGGGATGCCAGTTACTTTTCTAAGATAGACCTCATATCAAGCTATCATCATATTAGATTCAGGGAATGTGACATTCCAAAAATAGCCTTCAGAACTCAGTATGGTTACTTTGAATTCTTAGTCATCTCATTTGGTCTTACCAATTCCCTAGCAACTTTCATGGACTTGATAAACCGTGTGGGTTCAAATAGTACATATACATGTTCATCATAGTCTTCATAGATGACATTTGTGTCTACTCCCACAATGAGTGTGATCATGCAGACTATCATAAAATAGTCTTATAAACTCTTAGAAACCATCAGCTGTTCACCAAATTTAGTAAGTGCAAATTTTAGCTAAGGTCAGTAGCTTTCCTCGGCCATATAATTTTTGGTGTAGGCATTAGAGTTGATCCCCAAAGACTGAAGCGGTAAAAAACTGGCCTAGACCCATCTGTCTATCGGATATTAGGAGTTTCTTGGGTTTGGCTGGCTATTACCGATAGTTTGTTAAAGGATTCTCGTCTATTGTGTCCCCTATAACCATATTTACTCATAAGATAGTCAACTTCCAGTGTTCAGATTCTTATGAGAAGAGTTTTCAGGAGTTGAAGACTCGACTCACTACAGCTCTAGTTTTGACTCTACCAGATGGTTCAGACAGATTTATGGTATATTATGATGCTTCCAGAGTTGGTTTGGGGTGTGTATTGATATAGAGAGGTAAGTTCATAGCCTATTCCTCTAGACAGCTTAATCCACATAAAAAGAACTATCCTATTCATGACCTTGAGTTAGCAACAGTAGTATTTGCTTTAAAGATTTGGAGAAACTATTTGTATGGGGTGCATATTGATGTGTTCACTGGCCATAAAAGCTTGCAGTATGTGTTCTCTTAGAAATACCTAAACCTCCATCAGATAAGGTGGTTAGAGTTACTAAAATATTATGACATGATCATTTTGTATCACCCAGGCAAGACTAATGTAGTGGATGATTCTCTCGGTAGGATATCTATGGGTAATGCTGCTCACGTGGAAAATGATAAGAAAAATTTATCCCTAAAAGTTCATCAGCATGCCCGACTAGGTGGTCACTTAGTCGATTCAGCAGAAGGTAGTGTATGGGTGCAGAGTTGTTCAGAATCATCTCTCGCTTCTAAATTGAAGGAAAAGTAGGATACGGATCCCAGTTTAGTCAAGTTGAAAGAATCAGTTAGAGATGAGAAAGTAGAAGTTTTCTTCCTAGGGAGAGATGATGTGTTGCTTTGCCAGGGTCGGTTATATATTCTAGGTGTATATGACTTAAGGAAATAGATTTATGTAGAAGTGCATGGTGTACGCTACTCGATTCATCCAAGGTCCAGCAAGATGTACCGTAACTTGCGGGAAGTTTATTGGTGGAGTGGGATGAAGAGAGACATTGAAGAATTTGTAGCTAAGTGCTCTACATGTTAGCAAGTTAAGATTGATCATCAGAATCCTAATGGGTCCATGCAGGAGTTCAGTATACCCACTTGGAAGTGGGAGGAGGTGAACATGGATTTTGTGATGGGTTTGCCTCACACCTCTCGTCTGCATAATTCAGTTTGGGTCATTGTAGATAGGATGACCAAATCAGCTCATTTCATACCAGTTCATACCTTCTATTAAGTCGAGGACTATGCCAAACTCTATATCAGAGAGTTGGTCAAGTTACACGGAGTTTTGTTTTCCATTATCTCAGAAAGAGGTACCCAGTTTACCTCTAATTTTGGAAAATATTCCAAAAGGGTCTTAGAACCCAAGTTAACCTCAGTACAGCCTTCCATCCTTAGACAGATGGTCAAGCAGAAAGGACTATTCAGACTTTGAAATGTATGTTAAGAGCATGTGTCATTGACTTTAAAGGTAGTTGGGATGATCACTTGACTTTGATCGAGTTCGCATATAATAACAGGTACCATTCCAACATTCAGATGGCTCCATTTGAAGAGCTTTATGGAAGGATATGTAGATCCCCATAGGATGGTTTGAAGTAGGTGAGGTCGCAATATAGGGGCCTGGATTGGTATTTGATACTTTGGAAAATTTTTAATTGATTACAGAAAGGATTAAGACAACTCAGATCAGACAGAAATCGTATACAGATATGCGAAAAAAGGATCTAAAGTTCAAGATTGGTGACTGTGTATTTAAAAATCTCTCCAATGAAAGGAGTGAAGAGATTTGTCAAGAAGAAAAAGCTCAGTCCTTGATATATTGGTCCGTACCGAATTCTCAACCATTTTGGAAAGGTAGCTTAGAGCTTGAGTTACCTTCATATCTATATTAGTACATCCATTGTCCCATGTATCCTTTCTTAAGAAGTACATAGGCGACCCAGCAGTCATAGTCCTTATTGAGGGCCTAGACATGCTTAAGACATGCAGACCAAGTATCCTCACCTCTTTTTCGCGAACTCAGACTCAGCCCAAGGTAACAGTTTTTCTTAAACTTACTCAGTTTCATGCTCATATTTTCCTTACAGATTTGCTGTCAGTTACCATTGCATATTCAGTCATACATTCATGAGCCAGTTAAGTCAAATATTCATGCATCAGATATGCATGTGTAGTATAAAATTTTAGTATGTCAGTAGTGTCAGTCATGCAATCATGTTCAGTTGTGCATGTTTGGTACATAAATTCAGTCTATCAGTATTCTCAGCCTAACCAGCCTCATTCGTAGATGAATGTTCCCAAGAGGGAGATATTGTAAGACCCCACAAAAATCCTAAGAGTTACTCAGTCCCTTAGAGCCTTAGAAAAATTCAGCTAAGTGTTAGGACTTAGTCTTTTCTAAAGACCTCAAACTTTGAGGAATTTATTTATAGCCTTCCCAACCTACGAAAGTTAGTTTTAAGTTGATTCATGATTGAGGGAGCCAATAGTACATCTCAAGTGAGTTTTGGAATTTTCGGACAAGTGTAAGGGCATGTTTGAAACCCCAAAACAGTAGCTCAGGGAGATTAGCCCATGAAGCCTCTCCCAGTCCGATTGTTAGGGAGGCTTGTGAAGGATACCATATCACCTCGGCTAGAGCGGCGCTCCAGAGCCCACGGCTCCCTGGCCAGTCTGATCTGGAAAGTCCCTTCATCCAATAACTCCACAACACGAGATTAAATTCCTAAATTGCAAAATTACTCACTTTTGTGACAAAATCCTCCCAAGAACAAGTCCTAGATTTATCAAGTTCAATAAATAAACCTCAAGAATTCACCCCAATCTCCATAAAGTTAGCAATTAAGGTATGTGAAGTGTTCATCCAAGGGTTTTCTTCCACCATTGGAGTTCAACAAACCTTTTTAAAATTTGAGTTATGATTTCCATGATGTGAATTAGATTGTGCTCATGTTGATGTTGTTGTATGGTTTCCAAATTGAGATCTTTATTAAATTTCATAAAATTATGTTGTGTCAAATTATGATTCTCTCATGTTGAAACCCTTGAATTATGATTTTACTATGGTAGTCATGATGCATTAGGATATTCTTCATGCCCAAGTATTAGGCTATGCCTCCCATGTGTTTGAAAAAATGCCTAACAAAATAAATTGTACATTGTTATCCATTGGTGACCTTATGATGAATTCATGCAATAACTACATGTTCGAAATTTGCTCTCATGTTAAAGCTATACCTTGTAAATGTTTGATGGAATGTTCACGAGGATTGAATAGTAGAATTATGATATGCTAGCATGCATTTCCATTCATGTACTAGTCCAAATGTATGGAAAAATGTCTCAATGATTGCACTATCAGTAGTTGACTATTGCCATGTTTACAAGAATTACCATGTATTAGTATTATCTATGCTATCGAGTCTTGGGGTTATTTCATACCTAACAATTTAGGTGTTTACCTAGAGCCAGTATCAATAATAGAATAGTATCAGTCATGTAACTTTTAGTAGTACTCTCAGACAGTTACAGAACTCAAGGAATCTAGTAAACTCAATATCAGTTCAGTTCAATTATACAGTAAGATCAGTAATAGTACAGTCTAGCCTAATACTTTTTAAAATTCAGTCCAGTGTCTATTTAGTTAGGAGTAGGATTTAGCACCAAGTTAACCCAAGGATGGGGACTCACCTGCCAATAGAGGGTGTTATCCTTAGAAGCAGTCATTGTGTTCCAGAACTACGTAGCCAGCATAGGTTGAGACATCAAACTGCCAGTTGAGGGTTGATGAGGTCTTTTAGCCTACTAGTTAAGGGTTGATGAGGTGTTTTAGCCTTCCAGTTGAGGGTACCACCATTCTAATTCAGAGCACCTGCAAGATGAGGGTGACTCACTTTGCCTTAACCCATGGTATGGTAATGACACCTTTCAACTGGGGTTACATGTTGGACCTCAATTAGGTTAGAAAGGGGTATATCAGTTAGATTATTACTTCCTACAATCTCAGTTTTAGTTCCAGTATCAGTATAGAACTCAGTTTAGTTCTACATAATCAGGACTATCAAACACAGTCAGTCAGATCAGTATGGAACTAAGATCATTTCTATAGAATCAGTACTGTCACACACAGTTAATCGTTTATCAGTATTATAGAATTAATAAACTCAGATATTAGTGAATCAGTATTCAGAACACAGTATTCAATATTATCATAATCTCTATTACAGTTTATGTATTCATACATATCCTTATATTATGATATACTCATGTTATTCATCCAGTATTGTTCATGAATATAAACCCATGCATATTATCCTATCTCACTTAGCATACCAGTATATTCAAAGTACTAACGCATATATTTCTCTTGTACTATGATGTCTTATATCATAAGTTTAGACTCACGGGCTCCTGATCACACTTAGTAGCACAATCTGTCAGCAACATAATTAGTGGTGAGTCATCATAGTTAGAGGATAGATTTATCAATTTAGTTATATCAGTACTCAGTTTACTTCACTAGTCAGAATTAGTTGGAGACTTGTCCCATCAACTCTTTGTTTAGACAGTAAAGGCTTTTTAAGACTAGAGTATTTCAGACAGATGTTTAGTTTCAACATTTTTATTCAGTATTTATTTTAGATTTGAACCTTAAGGTAGATTTTGGCCTAATTTCGGCATAATTATAGTATTGTTATTCAGTCATTGCAGCAGGTACTAGTCATGGGTTAGCTTGTACTCCTTCGATATTATGAGAACCTTGTAGTGTTCATGGTACAAACTTGGGGTGTTATATGTACTTTTCATACAAAATAAATATGGGTCTCTTCAATTGTATATAGAGTATCGTCAGTTGAATAAGGTTACAGTGAAAAATAAGTACCCTCTTTCTAGGATTGATGTTCTTTTCAACCAACTTCAAGGTTCTAGGTTTTTCTACAAGATTTATCTTTGTTCGAACTATCATTAGTGAAAATTAAGGAGGTTGATATTTGCAAGACTTATTTTTGTACCGTGAATGGTCATTATGAATTTTTGGTTATGTCATTTGGATTAACTAATGCTCCGGTTGGTTTTATGGATCTTATGAATCGGGTGATCAGGAAGTTTCTAGATTTGTTTATGATAGTCTTCATTAATGATATCTTGGTATATTCTACGGGTGAGGAGAATCATGCCAGTTATCTCTAAAGTGTACTGAAGACTCTTAAGGACTATAAATTGCATGCAAAATTTTCTAAGTTTGAGTTTTGGTTAAGTTTTGTGACCTTTCATAGGCATGTTGTTTCTACTGAGGAGATCAAGGTGGATACAAAAAAAGTTGAGGTAGTTAAGAGGTGCCCAAAATCCACGACTCCGACTGACATTAGGAGTTTCTTTGGCTTAGCTGGGTATTATAGGAGGTTTATAGAGAGTTTCTCATCTATTATTTCTCCTCTAATGAAATTAACACAGAAAAAGGTTAAGTTTTTGTGGTTTGATGCTTGTGAGGGATGTTTTGAGAAGTTGAAGGATAGATTGACCTCTACTTCGGCTTTGTCCCTAAACAAGGGTATTGATGGGTTTGTTGTCTATTATGATACATCTTATGTGGGTATGGGTTATGTGTTGATATATCATGGTAAGGTTGTAGGTTATGCTTCCAGGAAGCTTAAGGTTCATAAGATGAATTATTCGACTCATGATCTAGAGTTAGCGGCGAAGGTCTTTTTCTTAATGATATGGCACCATTATTTGTATGTGGTGTATGTAGACATTTATTTAGATCATAAGATCTTGAAGTATGTGTTTACAAAGAAGGAATTGAATCTCATGTAGAGGTAGTGGCTCTAATTGCTTAAGTATTATGATATGATTTTGGACTGTCATCCATGTACAACTAATGTTGTTTTTGATGCTCTTAATAGATTATCTATGGAGATTTTATCTCATATTGATGAGGAGAAAAGAGGGTTGGTGAAAGATTTTCACTAGTTGGCTAACTTAAGAGTTTATCTTTTGGACGCTGAGAATGGAGGCTTGATTATTCAAGAAGTTGTTAAATCATCTCTTGGGATTGATGCGAATGAGAAATAGGCTTTGGATCCCATACTTATGCAGATTAAGGATGATGTATGTCATCAAAAGGTTATGGCTTCAGAGATTGGGGGAGAAGGCACCTTGAGATATCAAGGAAGATTGCGTGTTCCTAATATAGAAGGGTTGTAGGAAAGGATTTTGATTAAAGATCATGAGTCCCGATATATAGTTCATCTGAGTTTGACTAAAACATATCATGATTTAAAGGAGATAAACTGATTGCATAATTAGAATAGGGATGTGGCAAATTTTATGGCTAACTGTATGGTTCGTCAGCAAGTCAAGGTCAAACATTTGAGGCCAGGTGGTATGTCCCATGATATATAGTTGCCCATGTAGAAGTGAGAGATGATTAATATAGATTTCATTATCATCCTTCCACGGTCTTGCAACCAATATGTTTTTATTTGGATTATTGTGGATAGAATGACTGAGTATTCCTATTTCTTATGTGTGAGGACTACCCACTCAGGAGAGGATTATGCCAAGTTATTTATTAAGGAGATAGTTAAGTTGCATGGGAAGCCAGTTTCCATTATTTTAGATTGAGGTATGCAGATTTCTTCTCGTTTCTAGCATTTGTTTCAAAAAGGCTTGGGTACGCAGTTGAACCTTAGCATTGCATTTCACCCTCAGACGGATGGACATGCAAATAGACTATTCAGAATTCAGAGGACATGCAAAGGGCCCGTGTGATTGATTTCAAGGAAAGTTGGGTTGATTATATTCCTCTTATTGAGTTTGCTTCTAGTAATAATTACTATTATAGTATTCAAATAGTTTTTTTTTGAGGATCTTTATGGTTACAGGTGCAGGTTTCCTGTTGGGTGGTTTGAGGTAGGTGAGAATAGGTTGTTTGGTCTTGAATTGGTTCACTAATCCATGGAGAAGGTAAAGATGGTCTCCTATTGGGTGGTTTGGGGTTGGTGAGACTAGGTTATTTGGTCCTAAGTTGGTTCACTAAGCCATAGAAAAGGTAAAGGTGATTAGAGAAAGACTTAAGACTACTCAAAGTCTCCACAAGTCTTATGAGGATGTGAGGAAAAGGGAGTTAGAGTAGGTTAGTGATTGAGTATACTTGAAGGTTTCTCCTATGAAAGGAGTTATAACTTTTGGTATGGAGTAGAGGCTTAGTCCCCGTTACATTAGTTCGTATCAAATTTTGAGAAAAGTTAGGAATTTTGCTTATGAGTTAGACTTGCTCGTGAGTTTTGCTTCAATTCATTCTTTCTTCCATGTGTCTAAGTAGAAAATGTTTGTGGGTGATCCTTCGTTTATAGTGCTAGTTGAAGATGTTGGTGCTATAGATTCATTTTCTTATGAGGAGATTTCGATTAAAATATTAGATAGGCAAATCCATAGATTGAGAACTAAGGATGTGCTTCAGTAAAAGTGCTTTGGAGGAATCAAAAAATAGAAAAGGATAAATGGGAAGCGAAGGAAGACATGAAGTCAAGTACCCATGCTTGTTCTCTACGCTGGATGAAAATGTTTGAGGAATGGGTTCCATTTCATTTTTATTACTTTTCTAAACTGTCCTTAGATTCTGGTTGCATTCTGTCTTGTATTGTGCTAAGGGTACCCCTAACTTCTTATCTGGGGATGAATGATCCTAAGAAGGGTATAATGTAATACCCAAAGTTTTGTACTCTAAAATATTTAGAGTGTTGTCAACACTGCCATGACTATGACTTAGGTTATGAGTTGTTACACTTATCACGAGTCAAAGGATGGGACTCATGGTATTACCAGTTAGTCACTCAGGTTGGGGTCCCTTGATAATGAGTCCAGGATACGACTGGTTGTGAGACCTAATGAGTCATAGGGTGGGACTCATGGTCTTAACAATAAAGATACCCAGTGTATCTGCCTTGACCATGAGTCGACATCACGAGTAATAACATTAGACAATGATCTTGGGTGTATTTATACACCAAAGAACCATAACTTACCCATATTTTAGCTAAGTTTTGAGAACAAAGTGCCTAGTTTCTTATGTTTTTATTCTACTTTGATGTAATTGAGCTAACCTATATGATTAGCATGATTTCAGGTGTTAATGAGGTAGATAGAGACATGATGGGACTACGGATTGAGGATGATAAATCACACAAGAGAAAAGTAGTTTGTTGGTTCAAATATGGCACCTAGAAACTATGTCCAAGACTAATTTGTCATTTATAATTAGTTCAGGGACTTAAAAGAAAATTATGAGAGAAAAGATTATTAAAAACACTTGATCCTGCATTTTATCATTATTCATTATTCTGTGTTATTTTTGCACTAAGAGTGGTGGCTTAGCACGTCGGGAGAAACACAACTTCATCTTCTCCGTCAAGATTGTGTTTACTTTTTGGTATAATGAATATTTCTATTGTGATTCCCATTTTATTCATGAGTAGCTAAGTTTAATAGTTAGGGTTATGGAAGCCCTGTAGCATACAATCTATTACTTTGGGTTTTTGAATTCATCATGTATTGATCTGCTTACATTATACTATCTTTGTTTATCTTGAATTCTCATGGTTGCAAACATAGAGGATGTACCTTAAAACTCAACCTGTTCGATAGAAAGGTTGAGGTTTGGAAAAGAGAGTAGTGAAAAGAAAATAGGATTTCCAACCCCTATTTCATATGTTAATGCCTTAACAGGATTAACTACTTGGATATTTCATATTATTTTTGTAAACACTTTTGATTCGGAAGAACTAAAGTGAATTAGTCCTTGATGGTTGAGAAACACTAGGATTATGTTATTAAATACAATATATTTCTCTGTAAGCATGATACATGTATGAATTCATAAAGCCCATAGTTAGAAATTATTGAAAACTACAAGGTGGACATAACCCTAGCTTGCTATTTCTCTGAGATTGAATACCACTACACATATCTCCTCTTGTTAAACTGAAACCATTAATTTGTGAACTGAATCAAATTCCCCTTTTTTGTAATACGAAAACAAATGATTAAAAGTCAACTAATCTGCATACAACTTAATTAGCACCATATTCCCTATGGGATTCGAACCCAACCTAGTTGGGTTATATATTTGAGAATGACTTTTTACACTCTTGTAAAAGAGTTGTAATTTGGGCGTATCAAATTTTGGCACCGTTGCTGGGGAATACGGTTGTCGAATGAGTTTATGTGTATTAATTGAATGTTAGTCAAGTTTCCTTATTTTATGTTTATTTGTGGTTTTTGTTCATTATAGGCTCATTATTGTCTATGCCACGAACAAGAAGTGTAGGAGAACCATTATTACCCTTTAATCCTGAACCTCATCTCATTGAATTAATGGTTAACCAATAGGAAGCTGAAAGATTAGCCTCTTTGGATAATGCTCAATTAAATCAACAAAATGTATATAAACTATGTTGGGTACCCTATCTATATGAAGAGTACCTGGGAGATGATGATTTAATTGACCCGACTCATAGGAGATATGCAGCAGGAGTAGTTGTACCTGTAAATCAAAATCATCCATTCTGAGGAAGACTAGACTGCCAAGAGGTGTAGTTTGATATTGAAAATGGTGAGGACAATTTAGATGGAGCTGGAGCTATAGGGAAAATCATTCTACCACCACTAGCTCCTGGGTAAAATTCAACATCACTATTACTATGATCCAACTACTGAATTTAAAAGGACTCTTTAGTAGATTACCTGGTGATGATCCAAATCTATATTTGGTGAATTTTATCAATATTTGTAAGTCATTTTATAATCTTGGAGTGGGACAAAATACTCTTTGTTTGAGATTGTTCATACTATCTCTGTCTGGAGAGAAAACTATGTGGTTGAATGAGCTGACTCCTGATTCCATAACAAACTGGAGGCAATTAAAATGAGCTTTCCTAGAAAGGTTCTTTCTTCCCTCTAGAATGTTACAGTTGAGGGATGACATCAGCAACTTTAGGTAATTGGCTAATGAAGCTTTGCATAAGACTTGGTCAAGGTTTAAAAAGAAGTTAACTCAATGCCCAAACCATAAGATGACTAATGAACACTTGATAGAAACATTGTACAGAGCTTTGAACTCACTTACAAAGCCAATAGTGGATAATACTGTAGGAGGAGCTTTTGAGGAGCTCACCTTTACTGAGGCTATGGACATGTTAGAAAGAATGACTAAGACAAGTAGAGCTTGACATACCAGAGATTCTATGGTAGCAAGAAATACTGGGTCTGGTGTAATATCAGCAGAGCAGCGTAGAAGAGAAGAGGAGCGTGATCAGCATATGGATCACATGAAAACCCAGATGGATCTGCTCACTAAATATTTGCTATCAGGGAACATAGAAAAGGTCATAGCTGTGGGGTCCCGTGGTAAGGGAACTGACTCAAACACCAAGGAAAAGGCTAACTTCCTACATAACCAGGGGGTTTTCCGAACCGGTGGTCAAGGAAACCAAGGTTTGAACAACCAAGGAGATTCGAAGAATAAAAGTGACAGGAGTGGACCGTGTGTACCTCCTGGAGGCCGTGATAATGCTGCTACCAGTTCAGTCAAAATGTCCATAGAGGACACGATAAAGAAACTATTAAAGGGAGTTAAGGCGACCAATTCTGGGCTGACCCCTATGAAGAGTGACATATCTTCCATGAGTCAACTAGTAAATTCGCACTCAACTTCTACTAAACAACATGAGTAGCAGATGAGCCAATTATCCACAACCTTCAACCAAAGATAGAATGGGACTCTACTAAGTAATATAGTTTTGAATTCGAGGACTGATGGATCGTGTATGGCTATTACCACTAGGAGCGGTAAGATATTATCTAGTCCAGTATTAGGAGCATCCTCTCATACTGATGCGGTCAAAATGGATTAAGAGATGGTTGATGAATCTTCAGTGGTGCCTGTGGAGTTGGAAGGTTTAGAAAAAAAAGTGCGGAAGTGGAACAACCACTTAAGCTGAAGCATGTTAATAATATGGCTCAAGGAATAATAAAGAGGGTAAAAGTTTCTCCAGTTGAAATCCCAAGGACACCACCCCATTTCCACAATGATTAAAGAAGAAAGAAAATGAAGACAAGTTTAACAAATTCATGGCTACATTGAAGCAATTGACAGGGAACGTGCCTTTAGTTGAAGAACTTGACAGATGCTAGGATATGCTAAATATATGAAAGATCTTATGATGAAGAAAAGAGCGGTAAGCTATAAACCAGTGGATAATCTCCATCATTGTAGTGCTATTTCTACAAGGTCACTAGTGTAGAAGAAGGCATACCCAGGATCATTCACCATCCCTTGTACGATTGGGTCTCTGGATTTTGCTAAGGCCTTATGAAATCTGGGAGTTAGTATCAATCGGATGCCGCTATATGTTTATAAAAAGTTGGGTTTGGGAGACCCTACACCCACAAACATGCGACTTGTAATGGCGTATAGATCGGTAAAAAGGCTGATTGGGATTCTAAATGATGTACTTGTAAAGGTGGTCGACTTTATATTTCCTGCCAACTTTGTAATTCTTGATTGCGAAGTGGACTTTGAAGTACCCATAATTTTGGACTGACCATTCTTAGCAATTGGGAGAGTGTTAGTTTACCTGGAGTTAAATGAGCTGAAATTTAGGCTCAATGAGAAAGAAGTTAGTTTTTAAGTATGTCTGTCCATAAAACAACAAAAAGAGATGAGTGTCTTCTCGATTGTTGATGTATTTTATAAAGATGGGTGAGGTGTAACAGTTAAGGATAGGTCTGTTGTGGACACCATAGCTAGTATAGTTGAACTTGCAAGTAAGGATGTTAGTGACTTCAAAGTGGCTAGACTAGGAATAAAGCATTTTCTTGATCCAACAAAGAAGGTACAAATGGTATCATCGATGTATCTTGATTAAGTTTGAGTAGTCAAGATAATAGAGTCATTCCGCAATGTTAAATCAAGCGCTGCATGGGAGGCAACCCATGATTTTATTTTTATTTTATTATGTTAAATAAAAATACAAAAATAACAGTGGAGCCACGACCAAAACTACGACACTTGGTGGGAGGCAACCTATCCTTCTAATTATTTTTTTGTTGTTTTTGATTAAGTGTAGGTGTATGAAGTACTAAAGAGGTGATTGGTACCAAATTTGGTTTGGAATTAAGCCATATCAACGGTGGTAAGTTTAGGAGTAACGGGAATATTATAGGTAAGTTAGAGTGGTCAATTGTTAAGGCTCGAGTCATGATTCATATTAGATTTGTTCCCCAAATTATGTTAATTCGACCCCAAAAGTTTCACTCGGGGTGCGAGGGAAAAGCCCCCACGGTATAGACCTTTCCTACTGACTCAAATTATGCCTTATATGGAGAATGGGGTGCATGCCATTCAAGTTTAAGTGTACTATTGGGTGTGTCACACACAAGTTTACATAGGCCATGGCAAAGGCATCGCCTAAGACATAGCCTATGCCCACTGTCTCAAGTAGGCGTTACCATGTGTGGCTCTCACTTAAACTTGTGCAACACCTTATGCAGTGCACGCCTTAATGTTGGAGATTGTTTATGCGTCGCATACCCAACCACACACCCTCACTGTTTCACTTATGTGATTACCAATGAGGCGCACACTTTAACTTGTGTGATTCCTTGAGCGCTGCCTACTTGCACTGATGCGATAACATGTGAGCCACACACCATAATGCATATACTCACTGCCTCACTTATGTGATGCCAAATGTGACGCACACTTAAACTTGTATGATGAGTTGTACGACGCATGCCACTAAAAGTTCAACATAGTATCCAATTTTAACTTGGGTAAACCCAATCTGGATTTTATCCTTTAAATAACCTCCACACATAAATATCCAAATTCATCCTTATTTCACCCCTAATCCGTACAAGGTTTTTCTCTCAACATTTCCCTTCTCCTTCAAGATTTTTCTTTGCTTCATAATTTCATCAATTCTCCTTTATTTCTTCAATCTTCCATATTTAAGGTAAGTTTTTCTTTTCTTAATCCTTAAGTATTGTGACTTCATGTTGTAGTTTTTAATTGATTTCTTGAGGATTATAGACTAAATTCTTGCCATGGCTATGTCAAAGAGAGGTGTTGAGAATCTTGGGAAGATAAACATCATTGTTATAGTACTTTGAGCTTTTGTATGTGATTGAATTGTTCATAACTAACGTAGTTTAGTTGTGTGGCCATTGTTTCACAACTTACATGATGGAACATGTTGTTGGATAAATCGTGTGAAAGTGATAGTGCTTTGTATATATTGATATGTTGAAGCTTTAAGGCATAACCTTGTTCAAAAATTATTTCATTGAAGTAAAATTGGTGGAATTAAAGTGAGTGAATTGTATTGTGACTAATGTTGGTGCACCATATCAAAGTGTATTCGGCGAAGTCTGAGTACCCGACAATAACACTTAATTGGTTCATACTAACAAATTAAGTGTGGGGTGGTGACTTCATCACCTTTATCTTAATTGTAGTTAGTTTTATTATGTATGGGTGACGTGGATGATGTGATGAATACAGGAAAAATAGCTCTAATGATGATCTCCATGTAGGTGGTATAACTCCTAATGTGGATGAGAAGTACTACTAGCCAGGTTCTTTATCTTGTTATTTGCATTGGGAACAGTTCTTAGCTTAAGTGTGGGGTGGCTGGTTACTTTGCTACTTGTTTTGTAAGAAAATAGGACCTTCTCCTTAGTATACTTCTATGATAGGATTAGTTATTTTGTTTATTTTGTTTCTTGTTAGATGTTTGTTTGATTTAGTCATAATATTGATGATGGATGGATGACGACCGTCTAAAGAGAAAATTAGTCATTTACTTGGATGTACCTATTCTTGTGGATCACATAATATTATAGCATAAGTATGTGATGGATCATTACATTTGAAACACCTAGGCACTATTTGTGACTCTTGTTGGGATTGTTGGTTTTATTTGAATTCATTTAATTATTGGGTCAAGAATCTATAATTATCTTAATTTAGTTGACCATATGCCATGAGTTTGTAAGACTGTTGTATATTCCTTATTGCAACTGATGCTAGAACTTGCCTGGTGTGTGTGCAAAGCAAAATAAAGATTGTGAGTTTAGGAGATGATTTAGGTATTTCTTTGAAAGCCATTGTTCATGCCTTCTTTTGACCTACCTTTGTACATTATCTTAGCTAGCCCCATTGAGCCTATAGCTTGTTCTTGTGTTAGCCTCATATGTAGCCTAACCTGTTCTTTAAAAGACTGTAATTTGATCCAAAAGATCCTAAGCTCTTTAAGGTAAAATCAATTTGAGTTTTGACAATAAGATTAAAAGGGTGAAATTGATTCCCCAAAGTCTAGTTATTGGCGTGTGAAATTGATACGGAAGGGAGTAGCGAAAATTGTTGAAAAAGTTCCAAATTTTATCCCGGACATGTTACAATGAACCTGTTTTGGCCCTAGTCCTTCTTGGACATTGAGCACCTCAACTAAGGCAAAATCGCTTAACTTGAGGGTGGCTATCATAAGGGTTTGTAATGTGAAATGGGTGCAAAAAAAAAAAAGAAAAAAATTGAAAGGGTTGCATACTCCCACCATAGTGTTATTAATTAGGTTTAATGGCACGGGGTGAAAAAAAAATATGGATAGATGAAAGTGGTGTAAATTGGTTATTAAAAATTGGTCTTAGTTGCATAATGTAGTATATTAAAGCGCTTAGGGAAGATAGTCACTATTTCTGACCAAAATAGTTCATGCCTGCATTACAACCTGTAAAACACCTATTTGATCCTAATCTTAGAATTCTGATATTAGTGGAGCATTACACTAAGGGCAAGCATATGGTCATCAGTTGTAATTTGAGAATTCTTTGTGAGAGTGAGCACAACTTGATTCTTGTACCCAGTTTGTTAGAAATTGCATGAGTGTGAGTGATTATGGGTAGCTTTCTTGTTGTGAGGGCACATGATTAATGAAGGTTAGGTAATTTATATGATTTCTTTGCTTAAACAATATGCATGAATTTTCCAACTTAATGAGTCTAGTCTTAAGGGTAGGTTGTTTTCAGTAATGGTTCATGAATCTATTTCTTGTTTCATATTCATTGTGTGAGCCTCTTTGAGCATCTTGTATTTCCTTTGTGGGTTTTAAATCTTGTGTATACATAAATGGATAAGTTGTTCGAGGACGAACAAAGCATTAAGTGTGGGGTGGTGATCTTGGGTGTATTTATACGCCTAAGCACCATAACTTACCCATATTTTATCTAAGTTTTGAGAACAAAGAGCCTAGTTTCTTATGTTTTTACTCTACTTAGATATAATTAAGCTAACCTATATGATTAGTATGATTTCAGGTGTTAATGAGGTAGATAGAAACATGATGGGACTACGGATTGAGGATGTTGACATTAAACCAATCTACCTACGGATGAACATCCTCTTTATATAGGTTAGCTTTTCACATGAACCATATTTCACATTAAGGCATACAATGTTGGAATCATCATATCAACTACACTTTCAAGGTAACAACAACATGCCAAAACAATTACCTCACTTGGGGAAATTGACAACCCCTTTGGTTCAACTATTCAACAACTTATGAAAACACAAAACCCAAAAGGTTCAATTCCAAATCATAATGCAATAGTTGAAAATTCAATTCACATGTTTCTCATAACTAAAAACCAATTTCACAGTATGGGGTTGAGGTCATAACAACTCCAAAAGTCACAGGTTTTGGGAAAATCACAATTCCCTAGTTCATTCACCATACCCATGCACCTACAAGTTCAAAACCATAATTAAAGCATGAATCATCACATGAAAACCATGAGAAACACTATTCAATTCATGAATAATCAAAACTCTCAACCCTTGTTTCAAAGCCAACATAAATAGCTCATAAAAATTAGTTTAAAATATATACTTTTACCAAATTAACAATAAGGAAATAGTAAAAGCCTGAAATACCAAGTTACACGGAAGTAATTCAACCCTCGAGCCCTTGGGTAACCTACTCCTTGGAAACCCTAAATATGTCTACTTAAGAGAATTTGGAAGAGGTTAGGAAGAGTTTGAGTACGTTAAGGATGAAATATAACCCCCTTAATTACTTTACGTGGGGTTTTAATTGGGTGAGGAGAGAATTGTCCATAGTGCCCTTAAATTAAAAGTTGGAATTTTGTCATCAGTGATGATGGGTCACTATATGATTGGTATAGACTCATTATGACTTGTCACCCTGAGTCGTAGACATGACAGTTACTATGACACCCACACATTGTTGACCATACAACTCGATGGGTACTACTCATAATGGCAGACTACGCTCGTAGGGTCCAGTCGTAGTCAACACAATAAACACTTAACATCCTATGATTTGCACCCAACGACTTGTTCCAAATTCATACGACTCTTAGTGAGCCACTCATACTCAGAGCAGAACGTTTCCATATACTTTCTGATTTGGTTACAATTCAATCCCAATGACTCGTCATGGATATTTACGACTCGTATCCTCCTATAATACTCATTACAACAACTCAAGCACCATACATAGGACACCTTAGACTAGGGTCACATGACCTATCAAGACACCCTATGACTCATAGGGATAATACGTAGTTAAGGCAGTGAGGATAAAATTTTGGAAAATTTTCAAGGATAGAAAAACCCAAGGTGTTACATACTCCCCCTAGTATCATTCTTCCTCAAATCATAGGACAAGGCATTTATTAGCACGATTAGACTCCACACATAACAACTCTTATGTTTAAGATAGAAAACAAAGACACCAAGGAATTTACAATTTCCTTTAACAAAGAAAGAAAATAAAATGTTAAAGAATACATATACCTTAAGAACGATTATCAGGAACAGGGAACAAGAATGCATACTAGGACTTTATGTCCTCCTCATCTTCCCAAGTAGCTTCCTCAACCTTTTGGTTTTGCTGAAGAATCATTACCGAAGCCACTTCCTTTGTCCGCAACCGGTGAACTTGCTAATCCAAAATCTCAATCGGGACCTCCTCAAAGGACAAGGAATCCAAAATACCCACCTCCTCTAAGGAAGCAATCATCGAAGGATCAGCCACACACTTTCTCAACATTGAAACATGAAACACCAGATGAATGGAGCTCAAACTAAAAGGCAACTCCAATTCATAAGCGACATTTCCAACCCTCTTCACAACTAAGCACGGACTGACATAATGGAGACTGAGCTTCCTCTTTCTTGCAAAACTATATCACTCCCTTCATGTGATACCTCAAGAACACCTAATCAGCAATATTGAGCTCTAACTCACTTTTCCTTATGTCTGCATAGGACTTTTTGTGACTTTTGGCGGCCTTAATTCTATGACGAATCACCTTCACCTTCTCTATGGCTTGGTGAAATATATCAGGAACAAACATTTTGTTTTCACCAATGCCAAACCATCCAATAGTAGATCTACACGTCCTACCATACAAGGCTTCAAATGGGGTCATACCAATACTAGAGTGAAGACCGTTATTGCAAGAAAATTCTATGAGAGGTAGGTTGTAAGACCCTGTAAGATCCTAGATTATTTCATTTTATTATTGCATGTTAAAGGGGTTCATGCCTTAGAAAATTTCACAAAGTGTTAAGGAATAGTCTTTTCTAAATCCCCTTAAACTTTGATGATCTTATTTTTGACCTTCCCAACCTTGGGATGTTAATTTGTAAGTTGATTCATGATCGAGGTTGTCGATAGTACATCTCGGGAGAGTTTTAAATTTTTTGGGAAAGGTTTGAGACCTATTCGGATGGTCAAAATAGTGAGGCTACACGATAGGGCCGTGGCGCACCGCATTTTGCGTTGGTGGGGAGAAACACGATGTGGTGCATATTGCATTAAGTGAGCACTGCAGTACGCTGCATTTCTCGTTGGTCAGTCCAGTTCAATTTAATAAGTTTGGTTCCACAAGGATTAATTGAGTCATTTCCCTACCTTATCCCAACCATAACATGAGATTTAGGGTCCCAAAAGCATTATTTGTCATCTTTTACACAAAATTCTTTAAAAAGAAAGCAATTTTATCTCAAGAACAAACCCTAGCCTTTTCAAAATTCAAGCTCAAGCTTTAAGAAATCACCAAGAACTTTTACTAATTTATCAATTAGGGTATGTGTGATGCTCATCCATGGGCCCTTTTCACCCATGGAGTCCAATAATCAATTTTCAAGTTTAAAGTCATGATTTTTCCATGTTATCATGAGTTACATTCATGAAGCTATAGTAAATTTTGATTACAAATTATGTTTACCATGTGTTTTCATTGGAAATTGTCCTTGACATGTTCGACTGATGATGTTCGCATGTTAAATCCTAAATCCACGATTTTAGCATTTCAATTATGTTTCTATCATTTGTTTTAACTATTCTCATGCTTAAGGCTATCAATTTCAAGTCTTTGATGAAATGCCTAAATGCTTTGGGTTTTGAACAATGACAACTTATAATGTTTTTGAAGCTTCAGTATGTTCCTATTGTTATTATTATCGAGTCCTGGGGGATATGGATACCTAAAATTTAGCTGATTACCTAGTTTTTATTATGTATAGAATGATTTTAGTTATACCATGAGCAGTATCTTTCAGTTAGTTACTAGGGTCAGTTGTGAGTTCAAATAAGCTTTTCCAGTCCAGTAATCAGTGTCTTTTGGTTGGGAGTAAAACTTAGCACCGAGTGAACGTAGGGATGAAATATCCCCCATCAATAGGCATGAGGTACTTGTCTCCTCCGTCAGTAGTCATGAGACGTTAGTAGTCATCCCTAGGTTCCAGACCTATGGAACCACCGTAGACTTTGATGGGTCCCCTATCAGTTAGGCATGACACCCCCGTCCTTTGAGATATCAGATTAGTGGATCCACATAACCAATGTTAGTACCCGTGCCATGGTACTGACCACTTCCAACTGGGGTTACAGGTTGGACCCTGATAATACACGGGGCATGTCAGTTATAGATAGCTCCCACAGTCTAAGTTTAGTATTCAGTACAGATTTCTATTTTAGGTTTGCTTGACCATAGCATACAGTTGTCAATTATTCAGTATCAGTACTTCAGTTTAAAGACTATATTAGAATCATGTTTTATGCCTTGTCATGAATTCTAAGATTTTACAGATTTTATGCATTCATACTCAGTTATCTCATGCTATTCAATCAGTTATTGTCTCATGCATATAACCTATTCATTTTAGCCTAACCTCATCTCATATACTAGTACATTCAAAGTACTGATCGCATACTCATTTCTTGTGCTGTGATGTTTTTTATCATAGGTTCGGATGCTCGGGTTCTCGATAGCACCGTGTGGCGTCCAGGGTGTATTCCTGGGGCGTTACAAAATTGTTCAATCCAACTACCACCATAATCAAACACACAAGCCCAAAGTATATCTTCCACGATCCGAATTAATCTTTCTTCTTGCCCATCCATCTCCGGGTAGAAAGTATACTAAGGGTAACCTTAATATCCAAACCTCGTTGGAACGACCTCCAAAAGTGAGATGAGAACTGAGTTCATCGAGAACATATGATGGAAATTAGAGTACCATGTGACTATACGATCTCCTAAATGAATAACTTAGCGTAGTCCTCACAAGAGAAATTAGTCCTTACTGGCAAGAAGTGAGTAGACATAGTTATCCTATCTATGATGACGTATATCAAAACAAACTACTAGTGAGACAACATAAGACCGGTAATAAAATACATATAAATTATTTCCTATTTCTACACCGGCAGTTCAATCTCTTCAGTCAACCCACCGTGCCTCAAGTGTTCCATCTTCACTTGCTGACAAACCATGCACTTAGCAAAAAAATTGGACACATCCTGCTTCATATTATTCCACTAATAAATCTCCTTACGATCATGATACATTTTTGTCGAACCAGGATGAATAGTATAACATGACTCATGAGCTTTGACAAAAATTCTTTGTCCCAACCTATCAATATTGGGAACACATAGTCTACCTTGGTACCTTAAGATACCATCACTACCAATCTCAAAAATTATCACCTTCTGCCAAACCATATTATTCTTGATTTGCATCAAGATAGGATCCAACACTCGCTTCTCCTTCAATTCAGCACTAAGAGATAACTTTGCCACCTCTTGAAAAATCATACCACCATGTTCAGAATCTAAGAGTTGAACTCCTAGATTAGCCAAATGGCGAATATCCTTTACCAAATCCCATTTTTCCTCATACGCATAAGATGACCACCCTATGGATAACCTCCTAAGAGCATCAGGAAACACGTTAGCTTTACCTAGATGATTGTGGAAACTCATATCATAGTCCTTTAGCAAAGAAATCCACCTTCTTTGCCTTAGATTTAGCTCCTTCTGATTGAATGCATATTATAGGCTCTTATGATCATAATAAATATCAACGTGGACTGCCCTACAAATAATGCCACCAGATCTTTAGTGCAAACACCATGGACAATAATTCCAAATCATGATTCAAATAATTCTTCTCATGAACTTTAAACTGTCTCAAAGAATAAGAAACCACCTTTCCATATTGCATAAACACACATCCCAATCTAACCCGGGACATATCACAATAAACCACAAAACCATTAGTGCCCTAAGGAAGAGTCAAGACTAGAGCCAAAGTAAACTTATCCTTCAGCTTCTCGAAACTACCTTCACAAGCATCAGACCACAATAATTTTAGCTTCTTCTACATCAACTTAGTCAATGGGGAAGCAATGGAAGAAAAACTCTCCACAAACCTTCTATACTAACACGCTAAACCCAAGAAGTTCTGAATATCGATTGGAATTGTGGGCCTAGGACATTTGTTAAACACCGTAACCTTCTATGGATCCACCATGATACCTTCACTAGAAACAACATGACCCATATAAGTCACAACATTCAACCAAAAGTTACACATGTTGAGCTTAGCATACAAACGTTGATCCTTTAGGGTCTGCAACATAAGGCGGAGGTGATCTATATGATCCGCTTCTCTCTTAGAGTACACCAAAATATCATTGATAAATACAATGACAAACAAGTCTAGAAATTAATGAGAACCAATTAATAAGTTCCATAAATGCTGTCGAGCCATCAGTCAAACCAAATGACATCACCAAAAATTCAAAATGACCATATCGGGTTCAGAGAGAAGTCTTACGTATATCCGTCTCCCTAATCTTCAACTGATGGTGACTAGACCGAAAATCAATCTTAGAAAAGAACTTATCTCTATAAAGCTTATGAAAGTGATCATCAATCCTCGGATATGGATACTTATTCTTCACGGTCACCTTATTTAATTAGAAGTAATTAATACATATCCAAAGGGACCCATCTTTCTTATGCACGAAGAGCATTGGAGAACCCCATAGAGACACACTAGGATGTATAAAACCCTTATCCATAAGTACTTTCAACTGCTCCTTAAGTTCTTTCAACTCAGACAGAGCTATTTTGTAAGGAGAAATGGAAATAGGACAAGTGTTTGGAAGAAGATCAATCCCAAAATCAATTTACCTATCAGGAGAAATACTAGGAAGATCATCAGGGAACACCTCGAGAAATTCACAGACCATAGGGATAGTCTGCATAGAAGGACCTTTCGATCTAGAATCTTTAACATGCACTAAGTGATAGTGTCACCCTTTGGAAACCAATTTTTGGGCTTAAAGATATAATATGAACCTTCCCTTAGGAACTAGGGATACCTTTCCATTCGATCACCGACTTATTAGGGAAATGGAAACTCACCCTTTGGGTCTGACAATCAAGAAATGCATAACATGAATACAACCAATCCATCCCCAAAATCACATCAAATTCTACCATGTCCAACTCCATTAGATCCACCAAAGTCTCCCTACCATGGACCGACATCACACAACCCCTATAGACCCTTCTAACCATAATAGAGTCACCGATCGAGGTGCACACACAAAAAAAAACGAAATACACTCAGGATCAAAACCAAAATAAATAGCCACGTAAGGGGTCATAAAGAGAGTGTAGACTCGGGATCGAGTAGAGAATATACATTGCAAAAGAAGAGTTTAAGAATACCAGTAACAATATCGGGGGACACGTCAAAATCCTGGTGAAAGCAAAGAGCATACTGACAGTTCTGACCCACATCGAAGCCAGAGGCAGAAGTAGCACCCTTTGGTGCAAGAGCAGACGGAGTAGCAACAGGAATCTTATTCACCCTAGAAGCAACCTTAGACGAACAATACCTCTGTATATGACCAATCTGACCATATTTAAAGTATTTGTTTCTCTTATTTGCAAAAACAATGATGGACCTGACCAAAAAATCTACAAGAAGGATATGACGAAGCTAATGAGCACCACTAGTATACAAATGGGCTTCTGGTACTGTAAACCCATTATCATACTTAGAATAATGATCACCCGATGGCTGAGGATAAGGATCACTAACCCTAGAGTAGGAACCAGAATTGCCCCATTTTTTCTTAGACCACTTTCCACTGACTCTACGACTCTGCTACTAACCTCTACCCTGATCCGAGTGGTAAAACTTCTTACTCTGCCTTACACTTATCTCTTTTTGCTTCCTTTTTTATT
Source organism: Capsicum annuum (assembly GCF_002878395.1). Classification (NCBI taxonomy): domain Eukaryota; kingdom Viridiplantae; phylum Streptophyta; class Magnoliopsida; order Solanales; family Solanaceae; genus Capsicum; species Capsicum annuum. Next base: position 193,083,722 of record NC_061117.1, on the reverse strand, counting down.
CTTTCTTTTGTTTTATATACACCATAAGTCTAGAGATGTCCATATCTTTATTCAACAGGGAAGCCTTACTCTCTAATATCAACTCACAATATATCCCAGAATTAAAGATCCTCATTCTAGCTCTAATTCTAGATACCAACTTAGGAGCATAATGCGATGGCTAATAAAACTTTAAGGCATAGTTCTTTACTGACATTCTACCTTGATTTAAATTCAAGAATTCCTCAGCCTTTTCCTCCCCCAACACCTGAGGAAAGAAGCGATTAAGAAAAGCATTGAGAAGTTATCCCACAAAGAAAAATCGGCATCATAACCCCTAGACTAATTCAACTCCTCATACAATTGGTATGCTACATCCTTCAACTGATAAGCATAGAACTTTACACCATCCACATCAGTGGCATACATCATACAAAAGATTTTTTTCATCCCATTAATGAAATTTTGAGGATATTCCTCAACTTTAGAGCCAGTGAAAGTAGGAGGACCCAATTTCATAAATTGGCCAACTCTAGTGGCCTCAAAGGATGGAGAAAAACAAAAACTCGCTCAGTATGAGAGGCCAACAACTAGGTAATCAAATGAATTAACTAGGTAAACTCAGGATTATACACATCAACTCGAGCTGCCTGAGGGTGGATAAGGGGAACTGATGGAGCTCTATCAGGGCAATCAAAAGAAATGACCCTAGACTAGGTTTGAACTCCTAGAATAGGATAAGCTCTATCAATATTATCCTCAGATGGGATAGAAGAGTTCCCATGGATATCAGATCTTCTTGGAGACAAGATCTAAAAGGAAAACAAATAGGAATTAGAGAGATTCAAGGCCTTAGACTATATAGGTCAAAATAGAATAATAAAAAATAAAATTATTCCTAAATGTATCATAGCCTCTCCCTTATAATTGTGGTGCCCTACACATCAATAAATGACACTCTATTTGATATGGCTTTATTGGACAACCAATGACTCCAAACCTAGGCTTTGATACCATCTTTGTCATGACAAAACCAAGGTCTAGCCGTGATGGGTAGCTCAAGTCCTACATGGACCAAAGATCACCCCTGTACCTAACCAAACCAAATATAACATCCTTTAATGTTGAATGAATTCCAAACATATAACAAGATAACATACAACAAGCTTAAGAAAATTCAAAACATGTTTATAACCATCCAAACAATCAACCAACGCTACCCAATATCCACAGTAATCTAAAAAAATCATCTACCAAAATTGAATATCAATAAAGTATTGACACATACCCTCAACTATAGCCAAAAACAAGTCTAAATAGTCTGACACATAAGAGACCAAAACATGAAATATAGACTTCATATGTATGAAAGCTCACCACTTCAATGTCAACTTATGAACTAATGTCAAATTGGAATCACTAAGTTAGATAAGTAGAAGTATGGCCAGAACCTGCATTGCATGGGGATACAACATCTGAAGACGGTTAAAAGTTGTAGAGCTAGCATAAAACTCAAGGATAAGGATAACATAATGACATAGTAAGCATTTCAAATTCATTGCACAATTCAAATGCATATAAATATATGTATATATATATATATACATATATAATATGTCGGGATAGAGAAGAAGGTTTTACATGAATTTAAATCTTTATCCTGGATTATGTAGCTCAAACATCATAATATGTACCCACGGGCTATATGGGCCCCATCTCACACCCCCTAGTCGGGCCCTAATGCATGTAGCTACTCGAATCGGAGAATAATCTCATATATATACACAGGGGACTGGAACCTCTTAATTATCTACTAAGGTGATTTAAGAATCCAATTATGTAATGATGTGTGGGGGACTCGAACCTCCCAAATTATTTTATCATAATGAGGGGGATTTGAACCTCCCTAGTCATTTTGACCCCACATCAGCAAGCACAAATTCTAATATCAGTCACCCGGACCTTCATTTTCCCTACTCAGCTACACAACCCTCATTAAAGCCCAGTTAAAACATTTATCACATATTCTCATTTATTGAATCATATTTTACATTAAGGCATACATTGTTGGTGTCATCATACCAACTACACTTACAAGGTAATGACACTATGCAAAAATAATTACACCACTTAGGGGAATTCACAACCCCTTTGTTCAGTTATGCAATAGTTTATGAAAACACAAAACCCACAAGGTTCAATTCAAAATCATAATGTAATAGTTCAAGGAAAATTCAATTCCCACGTTTCTCATAACTAAAACCAATTTCAAAATATAGGGCATAGGTCATAACTACTTCAAAAGTAACAAGTTTGGGGAAAATTACAATTCCCTAGTTCATTCACTATACCCATTCACCCAAAAGTTCAAAACAATAATTAAAGCATGAATCATCACATGTATACCATGAGAAACATTGTTTAATTCATAAACAATTGAAACCCTCAACCCTTATTCCAAAGACAACATAAATAGCTCATGAACATTACTTTAAAATATATGTTTTTAACAAATTAAAAATAAGGGAAGAGTAACATGCCTGAGATACCAAGCTACACAAAATGCATGACGTACTTCTTAGAAATCCGAAGTATGGGTGCTTGAGAGAATTTAGAAGAGTTTATGTTAAAGATGTAATATAATCCCCTTAAGTGCTCTAGGGACATGGGGTTTAATTAGGTTAGGGGGATTATCCAAAGTTCCCTTAAATTAAAAGCTAGAATTTTGTCATTAGTTACTATGGGTCACCATACGACATGTATTGAATCATTACAACTCATCACCCTGAGTCGTAGCCAAGATAGCTCCCAAGATATCCATACACTGTTGACTCTATGACCCAACTGGTACCACTCATAATGGGATACTATGACTCATAGGGTACAGTTGTAGTAAAATTAAAACCCAATTGTGTAAACACTATGACATCCTATGATTTACACCTAACGACTCATAAAAACTCCTTATGACTCTTAGTTAGCCACTCGTACTCAGAGCAGAACCTTGCTACATACTTTCTGATTTGATTATGATTCAATCCCAACAACTCATCATGGATATTTATGACTTGTATCCTCAAGTTGTACTCATGATAATAACTCTAGCACCATACACCGGACACTTTACGACTATGGTTACATGACCCTTCAAGATACTATGACTTGTAGGGGTAAATATTATTCAAGATAGTGAAGATAAAATTATAGAAAATTTTCAAAGACCAAAAAAATCAGGGTGTTACAGATGCTCAAGTACTGAGTTTAGGTAACAACTTATGGTCATACCTCATAAGTCGTTACCTGGGCCCAATTTTTCTGCATGTCTTAATTAAGGTTATAAAGCCTTTTTCAGTCCATCCAGCTATTATCCCATGACCTAAAAACACTAAAGGACCCAATTATCTTAAATTACTCAAAGCAAACAGTACTTTCATCATATTAAACCCCCAAGTGAAGAGAAAAATAGGGTCCACAAGGGATTTAATACCTAGACTCCAATCTTTTGTTTTTTTAATTTATTTAGTGTTTCAAGAATTTCTCTTATATCTAAACTTGTATTTTTCATCTAGGCATGAATTGATTCAACATTTACATGAATTGATAGTTTGGTTTGAAATTTGGGTGGCGGGGTTTTGATAATGGCTATCATAATTGTTTTTCCCATATTTTAAATATTTCATTCATGCTTTTATTATTGGTGTTGGAACTAAATGGGTGAATGGTCATGGAGATTGGAATGGGGAACATGGGTTTTCCTAAATTGTTAAATTTCGACTTGGTAATGGTATTAATCAGAATCCATTTTTATGACTTTATTTTTAATATGGAATCTACAAGATTTCACTCACTTTTGGAACCATTTCATTGCATTAATGGACAAATGGGTAAAAATAGTTTTGAATGGCCTTGGGGCCATGGTTTTGATTAAAATGAAACTTGGGAGTCTAAAGGTTAAATGGATTGGTTATGGCATAATGGAATTAGCTTATAAGCATAATTGGTATGATGATACCAGGTTGGTAAATGCCTTAATAAAGACTTCTTGGATTAATAGATGGGTTTATGTTCAAACTCTTTTAATCTGAGCTTAAAAGGAATTATGCAGCTAACCATTAAGGTAGAGGCCTTGGGGGGGAGAGCAACACTGAAAACCACATTAGCCTGTGTGGAAGTCTATATGACTCACATTAGCCTGTGTGGAAGTCTATATGACTATGTGCATGGTACACATATTATATAAATTTTAGAATAGTTAACAACTTAGTGGCTTTATCCCAATATTAGATTTCTTTGGTTCGTGCTGCTACATGCACTGGGTCCCTTTCGGTAGGGGAGCCAAACCCTTATATCCCATGGGTACATTTAGGATGGAGAGAGCTACGCAGTTTAGGTAAATATTTTAAACTCTTATGTTCATAGCCCTTGTCCATATTCAGACATCTTATATATGTATTTATGAATGTGTGGATGTGGTTTGGGATGATTTTAGAAATGGCATTACTTTATCACTTCCCCTAAGTTACATACCAATGCTTATCCCATGAACATCCTTGGATGCTATATCATTTCATAATGCAGGGTCCTCTGTTGCTCCTATTCAATGTTAGGTAGATTAGTTCGTTTATTGATCAGTTGTGAAGTGGTGAGCCTCCATCTTTTGAAAGGCCTTTCATTTTATTATTTTGTTTTTAGTTATGTCTTAGACCTTTATTTTGGATTCTTTGGCTATAGTTCGGGGCATGTCATGACATAATTTGGTATTTTGGATTTAGAGACTTTCGTGGACAGGTGTGGGTTGGTTGGTTGTTTAGGAATCATAGAACTTACATTTGGTTTGTATATCCTTTATATTATTATCATTTGTTGACTTTCACTCTTTATCCTTGGTTATGTGCTCATAAAGTAAGGCTAAGGGGGTGGTCTCTAGCACATGATAAGCTTGAGATACCCATCATAACTAGGCCCTAGTTTGGGTCATGACATAATCTAACATAGATTTTTTATATAAAGATTTTTTTCATTAAAATTTGTAGATTTAAGATCTTGGCTTTTATAATTTCATATATGAATGGAGTTAATTCATGAGCCATCTGGTTTAATAATCACATATAGGAAATTTATTGATTAATTGATCAAGAGTCCAATAAGTGATTATAAAACTTGATGACTCTTTCTTATTTGACATAAGCGGTGAGAACTCTTTCTTGTGAGAAAATTTATGGTCAACAACCCCCTAAAGTTGGAAGGGTGGGGAGAAACCCCCAACTTGGTAAGAAGAAAATGATGAAGTAATCTTGAAAGGGGTTTGGTAAATAGATCGGCAACAAAAGAACGGGAAGGGAGGAAAGGGAGAGAAATAAGAATGATGATAAATTATTATTGGATAAAATGAAAATCAATCTCAACGCATTTGATTCTTTTGTGGAAATGGGGCTTTTAGAATTATGGATAGCGGTTTAGCTATAAAAATTTAAAGAAATAGTATGAGATAGAGAAATAGTGAGATTGGAAAGAAGACACATAAGCCAAGTCAACTCAGTGATAACACATCACATAGATTAGTAATTTTCCTTGGTTGAAGTGAGGTAAACCAAAAATTGCTTCTTTAATTTTCAATAAATAGGTAAAGATCCAAGAAAAATGAAGAAAAACTAACCGATTAATGGGTATCCATGTAAGAGCCCTGATCGGAGTCACAATAATCATACTATGTCTCATCGACTCATGGGAAAATTAAATCAGTACAAGACACCGATCAAGGATCTTGCATAGATACTCATAAATCAGTGAGTGTTTCTTCATTTTTCTTGGATCTTCACCTATTTCTTGGAAATTAAGGAAGCAATCTTTGGTTTCCCTCTCTTCAACCAAGGCAAACTACCAATCTATGTGATGTGTTATCACTGAGTTGACTTGGCTTATGCTTCTTCTTTCTAATATCACTATTTGTCTCTCTCTCTCTCTTCATATTCCTATAAATTTAAATAGTTAAACCGCCATCCATAACACCAAAAATCCCATTTTTCATGAAAGAATCAAATGTGTCTAGATTGATTTTCATTTCATCCAATAATATTGTCTCGTAGTTCTTATTTCCCTCCCTTTCCTCCCTTCTCATTCTTTTATTGCTGATCTATTTACCAAAGCCCTTTCAAGTCTAATTCATCATTCTTTTCTCACCAAGTCGGGGGTTTCTTCCTACCCTTATAACTTTAGGTGGTTGTTGACCATTATTTTTCTCACAAGAAAGATTTCTCACAGCCTATGTCAAATAAGAAGAGAAAATTTTGTTCAGACAAAAACTTTTCAGCTTTTATCTCTTTTATCAAAATGATTGGGCCCCCATTACACAAACATATGTGTCCCAACATCAATCATTCAAGAATAAATATATTTAAACCTCCTACAGTGTATACTTAGTAAATATTGGTAAAAAAGTTACATAAATTCTTGAATATTTTCTCATAATTACATATAATTTTAACTTTTTTCAAAACTTCACAAAATGTTGTTCTTATGATTTTCAAATACATAATACTAATATACATACAAGATTTGTTATACATGATGAAAAACAACTAATTAGAACTGATTGGGCAAAGTAACAAAAATTGATGCAATCAAGGAGTGAATTACTCATAAATCTTAAATTTAATATAAAATATTCCTAAAAACGTATGTTAGTTAACAATCATAGGTTTTGAAATAAGTCTTTCTACAATCAATTAGAATATTCTCTAGTCTCCTCTATTTATTAGTAGTTTGTTTTATTTTTTAATGATTTTTAATGAATATATTGGGGTTATTACGGCATTCTAGAGATTGATCTACCGATGTAAAATATAAAGCATATAAGAGTGATGTCATTGTAATTGGCGAATATATAACCTATGAAAAATTAATTTTTATAATTGCATCAGAGCTTGAAATTGGTAAAACAAGTAAAAAATTGAAGATCGATATATTATTGAGGGAAATTCAGCTCCGTTATTGATTCGTAATGATATGAGGGTGAAACTCTATATCGAGGTTAAGAAAAGTGTTTCAGGTTTTGGGATGTATCCACTGTGTATAACTAAAATCAATAAATATGAAAGGAAAATATTGTTTGAGGGTGGAATTAGGCCTATAATGTATTTGAAGACTAATAAGACAGAAAGACTAGCAAGAGCTCTTGCTAATTCTGATATGTCGGAGCCTTTGTCCGACACTAAGGAGAACAAAATAATTTTATATTGCTACAATGCAGTCATTAAGGAAGGTCAAATTTACAAGGACAAGAAAATACTTGTTTTCTGTAATGGCAAAGCATGTTATTGATCATTCTTTCAATTTTAAAGTGTTAAGACCAGACAAACAAAGATATGTATTTGGTGTTTAACATATTAGAGATAATTAGGTATCTCTTTTATATTTATTATGTATCTCATGTATGTTATATTAAATTTTATTAGTTTATACATAACTAGAATTGTTCCGGTATCTATTAATTTGATGTATCTTATGTATTTTACAATAAATTTGTTTAGTTAATACATAAGAGTAACTGATGAGATAAAAGGTAATTAGATGTATCTGGTGTATAATGTATTAAAAAGAAGGTTGTATCTCATGTTTATTCATTATGCTTGCCATTTATGGAGCAATACGTTTGATTAGTTAATACATAATAGTAATTACTAAGATACATTTCAATTAAAATTTATCAGGATGAGATACATAATTAATGAGAAAGAGTACAATTACAATTGAAAAACACAATTTATGTTTGTTATGTGATAAAATCTATGAGATACATTTATTGTTACGTTGAAAAGTCCAAATAATGTTAAATGATTAAAATAAACGTCACCTTGTTATTAATTTGTTACACATTTATTAATACAAATTTTGATCCAAATCTGGTTGTTCTTTTTTTTCAGCTATGTCCTAAAATGTTATTCGGTGGATTGTCGCTCAACTTTTAAGGAGTCATGTCGAAAAGGTTTAGTACTTTTCAAAGTAAGCGTGTTTCAGGATTTTCACGCATGTTCTTTGAAAGATAAAATTTTCATCTAAGTTCAAGCTACGATATCGTTTGTTAGCATTTTTAACCCTACGAAATTAGTCAATCATAAGATAATACACATGCCAACTGACATAATTAAAGATATTAAATCTGCTCTTAGTGTCGATATTAATTATCAAAAAGCATAGAGGGTGAAAGAACATGCAGTTGAGAGGCTAAGGAAAAGCCGACTGATGTTTACCGTCAAATTTCTAGATACATATATATGCTAAATTCAGTGTATCCCGAATCGCATATTAGAATGCATAATTTCAAAGATAGCAAGTTTATGTATCTTTTCATAGAATTACACCCATTGATGAGAGAATTTCAATTTTGTAGGCCGATAGTTGTAGTAGATGGGCTCATTTGGGAGGTGCATATAAAGGGACATTCCTATCGGCAAGTACTCTGGATGTTGCAGGTACTTGAAATGAAATATTTTAAATATAATGCTGCAATTTATTTTTAAAAATTTATTCATTTTTTATGTTGATTTGCTTGAACGATTAGTACTGTAGAAATAACATAAAAATTTGTTTCTAATTTTAGGTCGCATATTGCCAATCGCCTATAGTGTTTTAGATTTGTAAAATGATAATTCATGAACTTAATTTTTTTGAGCAATTTAAATGTGTGTTTGGAGAGAGCTAAAATATATGTATTGTATCTGGTTGTAATGAAAGCATAATTAAGACTTTTAGCATTGTGTATCCCAACATTCATCAGCTTACATATATATGGAATCTATGGAAGAATGTATGCACTAATTTTAGGACGAGCAAACACAGACTTAGAAAAATTTTCTATGCAATGGCTAAGGCTTATAGAAAAGAAGATTTCAATTTTTTTGGATCAGGTAGGCAACATGGACCATAGAATAAAGTCGTACCTTGAGATTATTGAATTTAAAAAGTGGAAATGCATGTTCACCAGTTAATCGAGGAAGAATGATGACGTCAAATATAGTTGAGTATATAAATGGAAAACTAGTTGAGACATGTGAATTGCCTATCTTAAATTTTCTAGAACAAGAAAGAAATCTATTTGGATATTGGAATTGCAAAAATAGAGAAAGGGTGTAATATACAAAAACGTCATTGGATAAAAGATTCCACAATATTCCTCAGTTAAATACATCAAAATCTTCTAGGTTGAAGGTTAGTTATAATGTATACTTTTATTGGGCTACTTGTTTATTGTTATAGTAAAAAAAAATAGGACAGTTATATCATGGTATGATTGACCTTGCATCATTATTCTATTTTTGGTTTGGGAGAGATATGTAAATACCTACAAGAATATAAGCGATACAAAATTATTTTAACAAGAGATACATATAATATCATGTTTATGCACTGTATGTTTTTCGTTAGGTTAATGCTTCATCCCTGTAAGTGTACTATGTTTATGATGATGGGAAAAAATACATTGTATGTCTAGATAGGAGAACGTGCAATTATGAAAGATTCCTATTGGACGAGATAACATGTTAATACATATTAGTAGTTCAAAAAATCAAGCATGTAGATGACATCAATCCTTATTTCATAGAGTATTGCTATCCAGAAACATTAGTGAAGACATATAAAGTTTCGATGTTTCCAACGTCAGATAAGAAAGATTGAATTATGCCACAGAAAATTCAAGATGAATTTGTTTTATCACCAAAATATAAAAGACCACCTAGAAGTTCAAAGAAAGTCAGGCACAAAAAATCAAGTGAAACTTTCACATCGAACAACAACTATTGTGGGAGATGTGGTTATGAAGGTTATAACAGATGTACTTGTAATTTCTTTTCAAAAGAGGAGTGAGCTTGCAGTATGCATGCGATTATGATAGATTACTTTTTAGTAGTTAATTGTTTTGTTTTCTTATTTAGACATCATTATTTATGAAGTTATTTTTAATTTATAACTTTGTGAGTAATATTGGTCAGAATATATTGTTAGCATTACGTCTAACTTATTGTCAGATGTGTGTTATTGTGTTACGTTAAGATGATAATAGACTAAATTTAGATATTAAACTAATTATTTAAGTACATAATGTTCTATGTAACTTCTTTGTTGCATGTATAAGGTACATATATTTTTCAATTGTAAACATCGCTCTATAGAATTGTAAAGAAATGAGGTAATTATTTTTATATAAGTCATGAAAAATGTTTGTTTGCAATAAAAACTTTTTTATGGCATGAAATATATGGTATATTTAAGATACATAATTAATTGATATAATACATTGGACAAATAACTATATTTAGTTGTATATAACGCATATTGCTTTATGTGAATTCTGAATGTACACGTAGGATGTAATTGTACATACATTTATATGTATTTATTAAGATACATTATGAAACTTTAACTTCTCATGAGTTATTATATTTATGTAGTAGATAGATAATTGCAGTATAAAATGAAAGTTTACTAATGTATCTATTGGACTAATCCGCTAATCATATCCTTGTTTTAAAGAAATTGTAATATTGCAGAAATATATAAGAAAAAAATACTGGAATAGCACTGCTAGATTAGAATTAATTTAGCCTAAAAACACCAAGTATTTATCTTTTTCAACAACCTTAAAAATATCACTAAATTTTTATAAAATATTAATAAGAAAAGACGGACAACTTCAAAATTTGAAATAACCAACAAATTGATAACTACTCAATATTAACAAAACGATCTTTTCTGGTGGTATGAAGCTGTATTTTGATTTCGTTAGGTCTTATTGTCACTAAAATATTCATTTTCCGCCTCTTGAACTCCATAATGTACAAAAGTGAGGTATATCTCAAGTGGTGATATTGAGCAATAATCCTCGAAGATTAGATGTCTAATCTCTCGCTCAGATACTCGGCGAACACAGTCAAAAATACACTGCAATCCCTACATCGCCATTCATAAAAAAATAATATTTACCCATATGTTGATAAATAAAAATCAAAATATGAAAAAATAAGGTGATACATACAAACTGTCACTATCTTATTGTGATATTCTAGTAACATACTCCACTAGAAATAGGTCATTTTCAATCTTTTTCTTGTAAGATTCAAGCGCAGATCAGTCTGTGGTACCTTTTGTTCAAGAGAATTATTGTACTGAAGGTAAGTTGTGAGAATTATAGCCAACTTTTGAATCTTTCTTGATTGTGTTTTGTTTCGTGATGAGGACATCAAATCATATACAAGAATACACCACTCCTTAGGAGCAATGACCGTCAATACACAATGAAATTCACCATCACAATTTAATAGAAAAATACCTCATTTACAATGTGCCCAGTTAGACCAGGTGTACTTAATCCCTCGATTTGTGTTAATTAGTGACTCCGCTAATCAATAACATTAGAACGTGCAAATACATCTTGAGTTGGAAGATCCTTATCCATATTTGTTGGATAGTAATTGTTATACACCTTATCAATTTATATTTTGAAAAAATAGTCCGCGTGGTGTATTTGCATATTAAAAAAAAATTGTGCTTATAATTCTCCTGCAAGTAGTAGAAAATGACATTCAGATACTGCATAAGTGATAAGAAATATACGAGATATAAGAACATGAGTTTCTAATATTATATAGTAATGACAATTAATAGTAGATACATATGACTACTTATGTAATCAAGTTAAATAAAAATACAAAAATATATATATGTAACAGTCTAAGATTAACAAGATATACAAAATTAAGAATAATGAAACCTAAGAGATACATAATGAAATCTAAAAGATACAAGATTATGAATATGTATCTCAGTAAATTATGAGTAACAATATTAATAAAAGAGATACATAATGAAACTAAAGATTAACAGTATAATATTAACAAGAGATACAAATTTATGAGTAACGATCTGCATATGTTTCTCATAATAATTAGAACAAGAGATACATAATGAAACCTAAAAGATACAAGATTAAGAATATGTATCTCATAAAAATTGACCAAAAATATGAAATTTCCCTTATGTAACTCTGTAAAAATAATAACAACAACAACAACAAAACCACTGTATTTCCCACATAGTGAGGTTTGTGGAGGGTAAGATGTATGCAGTTCATACCTCTACATCTAAAGAACTAGAAAGGTTGTTTCCGATAAACCCTCGGCTCGAGACACGAAATAATAAACAAATTCATAGTAAAGCATGGAACAAGATGACATAGCATAAATACAACACCCACAAGTAATAGTAAACAGAGAAAAGTAAACAGATTCGTAATAAATCATGAAACAATGTATCATAACAAGAATAATACCCCCACCAAGTAATGCCCTACACTAGCGACCCAAACTGACCCTAACCTTCTGCCCTAATTCGCATCCTCCAGATCTTCCTATCTAGGGTCATGTCCTCAGTGAGCTGTAACTGCTCCATGTCCCGCCTAATCACCTCTCCCCAGTACTTCTTCGGCCTATCCCTACCCCGCTTAGAACCATCCAAAGCTAGCCTCTCATACCTACGAACCAGGGCATCCATGCCCCTCCTCATCACATGTCCGAACCATCTCAATCGGACTTTCCGCATCTTATTCTCCACTGGAGTCACACCAACCTTCTCCCTGATAGTCTCATTCCAAACTTTATTCTCCATAGTCATCCCACACATCCAATGCAACATTCGCATTTCCTCCACACATACAAATGTATCTCATTAATAATAACAATATGTACAATATCAGCCTTTTGTAACATACTTAAAAATAGAAAGATTCAAAATTATTTATAAGTAACAAACTTAGGTAACAAGAGATACAAGCATGATGCATACGTAACATACTTATATAACAAAATATCAACCTCCAAGACCTATACTAAATTAAGTATTCTCCTGATGTGACTATTTGAAAATAAAGATAAAGGGCATGGTTATACCTCATCACTCCATTATTTGTTTAGTTGATACATAAGGTAGATCCAATTCTTCGTCTTCGAAAATGCAACTACAAAATCAAGTTGCCGAATTTCAATACTTTCACACTATACTTTATACTGGTCAACCGTATCTTTTCTATAAATTTGAAACAGTAGTTTATAATTAATATACGTGCATTATTAATGGTGAACTTACTTGTATAAGTGTAGCTTGTAAAAAAAAATTTTATGCATTCCTCAAAAAGTGTCGTCTGATATGTTGGAGGCACTCCAAAAATGTTTTAACCTTCAAAAGGATATTTTTGACGTATAACAAAAACAAATTTTTCCTTGCCTTTCGAATTGGCAAAAAAAATTCATCAAAAAAGGAGAATGGTATATCTCAGATGATTGTCTAGTGAGTTGTGCAGGTGTCCTTGTGTCATCAGATATGGCCTTTTCTAGACTAGAAAATGCAGATAGAATTGCGGTATCACTAATAAAAAACTCAGATAGGGTAGTTGGTGAAGTATTAAAAACTGTCAAGGGCAAAGCAGACAGTGGATCTGCAGGAACTATTTCAAGCAATTCTACTTCTTCAACAACCTTATCATGCATTGTCTCAGTAGCATCATCCTAAAAATTTATTTGGAAGAACATAATTAAATTCAGATACATAATAGTAAGTAGTAGTAAAAAATTAGATCTGTTGGCATTCTTTTACTACTATATTATTAACTATTATATAAACAACATAAAATATGTTTCTCAGATACATAATTTTATTACTGACATCATAGAATAGTACTTATAGCAGTTAATGCGTTGTAGAAAATAAAAAAAATATTGGTAGCTTTTAACGCAGAAAATCAAAATAGAATGGTAGCTTTAAATATTTATATAATAAATATCATAAATTACCCTTTTAGCATATTGATCATTATTGATAGACAATAGTGATTGATTGACGTTGATCCCTTTCATTTTAACTGGATAGATCGAGGAAACCTTTGGACTATCAAATTTTTTGGGACCTACAGTATCATTTATACCAACAGACGGTTAGCCTTTATTTGGACTCTTTTTTCAATTTTTTTCTTAGAATAGATATGTGCAACAAAATTAGGATGTTACAATTGTTATGAATCATGTTACAATCCAAATTATGTTACCTTCTCATCATGAACATGCTTCAACTTCAAGGATTTCATAATCTCCATGAATTGACTAGTCACTAGAGTCTCCGGGTCACTGAATTTAAGATCCATCTAATAAAAAAGTAGAAATCATTAGTGAACTTACGTAAAAAAAAACGTGATTGGTACAATGAAATTAAAGCAATACTAACATATGTCTTCACATATGACTTTATCTCTGACTTTAATGAAACTAAGTCCGCTTTAGACAAATGCCCATTAATAGTTATGTTGGCCAATTCATTAACATATTTTGTGCTAAGTCCTTAGTTTTGATGATTAAAAAATTCATAGTTTGGGACCTGCTCCCAGAAGCTTTTGCTATGATGACAAAGGCCTTTACGTATTAAGAAACAGGTTGGGCTCATCTATCGATGTCATAGTCAACTTTCGAGCTGACACATAGCACAAAAGTTGGTAAAAAGTTGTTTCCACTTTTTTACCTTAACCAATGAGAATGTTTCTAGGTTTTTTTATGTCACAAAATATAATGCTCATCTTCCTCAACAAAAAAAATCAACATTTCCATATACCCATAATCGAAGATTTTTTTTAAGTGTCGCAGTGCCGCAATCAAAGCCTGGAACTATAACAGGGAACTCGTTGTTCATCAAGTTGTATTTTTATTTTCTTATTATAGTTGAGTCGGTATATTTGTTCGTAAGAGTCTACCTACGTTTTATCAAGATTATTGTAACACCCTGAATCTAATACCTGGAATGCTACATGGTGCTCATGACCCTGAAGGACCACAAGCTAACCCATGACTAATATATGTACCTGTATATCACATAATATACTGTGTAATGTGGAAACATGAATTGAAAGGCCATAAGGTTCAACACTGTAACATAGGATCTAATAAATCATAACATATTGGTAGGGTATGAAATACCCAAAACAACTGAAACAACTAACTGAACATGATATTCTTGAAAGTCTCTAACTGAATGAATGGTCTTAATAAAGAGTTGATGGAACATGTCCCTAACTAACCCCAACTAATAAATAAATTAATGGGATAATAAAGTAATGATCATGCCCTCTAAAGATGAGGTCTCATTTTTAGCTCTTACTGCTGAGACTGGAATCTACTAATGCTTTGGAGCTCGTGTCTCTGAACCTATGGTATAAGACACCACAGTAAAAATGCATCAATACTTTGAATCTACCGGTATGCATGTGAGGTAGGTTGAATGCATGGGGTTCATATGCATGAACAATACTGACTAACTGACTAATATGAACGTAAGAATACATGCATTCATACATAGTAACTATATCGAAAATCATGATAACATGTGTTTACTGATAATTAACATGACTAATGACTGAGTTTTGATAACTGATTACATGAGTAACTGTATCTGACAGTCCTAAATTTGATGGAGCTAGCTGAGTTCCGTACTGTATCTGAGTTGACTGTATCTGACAATCCAGATTCTGTAACATAAAATTATGGGAAATAGTCATCTAACCAATATGTCCTAAATAACGTATTATAGCTGAATTGGGGTCCAATCTGTGCCCTAATTGGAAGGGTGACAAAATCGTGCAACTGGTAAGGACAATATATGAGTGACCCTCGTCTAGCAGTTTACTCTAATAAGAATTGTGGGAACACTCAACCAGTAGGTTAAGCCATCTCATCTACCCTTAACTAGAAGGTATGATGTCTTAACCTACATTGGCTACGTATTTCTAAAATGCAAGGATTGCTTTTGAGAATCACACCCTCTACTGGAAGGTGAGTTCCCATCCTTGGGTTCACTCGGTGCTAATTTCTTCTCCCATCTGAATAGATACTGAACATGATTAACTGATCTGAACATGGGCTGAGTTTACTAAATTTTGTTAACTGGTGGAATACTACTGATATCTGACAACTGACTGAGTTCATGAGATTACTAAGGTTACTGAATTACTAAACTTTCCTGAGTCACATGACTGACTGAGTTCTACAGATCATGGCTTGACTGAGGATATCATGAAAACATGACATTGGCTCTAGGAATACATCTAAATTGTCGGGTACAAATACCCCTAGGACTCGATAGAAAGAAACTGACAAAGCATGACTTTATTGAATACATAAACAACATCGCAATCCATAGTACATTTATTGAGGCAATTCATTAAACATATGATAGGCATAAGCTTGTACATAAATGGGGATTTCATAAGATCATACTAGTTGGGCACTTTTACCTTCACATAGGCATTTAATCAAACATATGGAAGGCATAGTATATGTAGACAACATTATATGACAAATAAACATCATGATTCAACTCTAATTTCATTATCCAAGGGTTTTATCATAGGTCCACATGAATCTACCTTTATAATAATCAATTCCACATAAAATTTACCACCCAACATGAATTAGAATTCAATTGGTCATTATCAACATGAACAAAAGCAACCCAACATGAAATTCATAAATAAATCCATACAAATAAACTTTGAAAAGAGATTCTTGGGCTTCATGGATGAAAGGATTCCATGAATGAACACTATGCATACATGGGTTGAGTTTCTTGAAGTTCTTGAACTTGAAGAATTTAAATCTCTTAGTTCTTGAAGAAGATTTAGATTTTGTTCTTGGGGATTAATCTTAGAGGGAAAACCCTAATTTTGTTGTTGTAGATAGATAATGAATTTTTTAGCTTTGGTCGGATATAACTAGGTATATAAACGGGTGGTAAAATACAAAAAAGACCCTTTAGAAATGGCTTTAAAATAACTAAACGGAATATACGATGGTGTGTGCGACGGTCCATCGCTGGGTCGACGGTCTGTCGGACTGATCATCGCAGTGGGACTAGAACTGGAACTTACTACCTTGGTGCGACGGTGGGGTGAGATGGTCCATCACTGGGTCGACGGTCCATCGGTCCTGACCGTTGCTTCTAGGCAGAATAGAGCCTCACTATTTCCCTTGCAATGGTGTGAGCGATGGTTCGTAGGCTTAGACCATCGATCCAGAGCAGAAGGTAGTCATACTGACTCGCTGTGATGGTCATGGGCGATGGCCATCTAGTCCGATGGTCCGTCGGTCTCACCGTCGCACCTGGGTGGTTTTTCTACCTTCTGTATTTTGGCGATAACTTTCTCTTTTGATGTCATATTTTGATGAAATTAGTATCAATAGAAAGCTTATTCAATTTCCCACATGACATAAAGTGAAAATCTTAAAAATACCATGTGTACAAAAGTGAATTCATCTTTCGAAGAAAGTTTCTAAAATTTTTGGGACAATTTCAAGCTAGGAAAATGTAGGGGGTATTACAATATCTCTCTCTTGAGAATATTTGTCCTCAAAAAACTGAGTGATGGGGAAAGAATATAAACTGACGTACATACTAAACATGACTGGCTGGAACATAATTTCATGACTGGCATGACTGATAATTGAATATATCATACAGAACATACATATCTGATGCATGTATAACTAATTCATGAATGCATGACTGGGTGTTATGATGAACTAAGTTTCTCACAATGAGAATGCATGTCTGATGCATAATTATATAATTGAGCATATACATGAATGCATAACTGAACATGCAATGGTACTTGATATCAAATTTGTGATGAACACTGAACATGAAACTGAGTAAGCTTAAGGAGAACTATTACCTTGAGCGTGCTTTGAGTTGGCGGAGAAGAGGTGAAGATACTTGGTACGCATGTCTGCTTCTTCTTCCCAAGTAGCTCCCTCGATGAACTAATTTTGCCAAATAACTTTAGCTAGAGGGACATCTTTGTTCCTCAATCTACGATTCTGGTAGTCTAGGATTTCATCTGGAATCTCTTCATAAGAGAGGCTATTCTAAACATTGATGCTACGAATAGGGACTACAACTACTGGGTCACCTATACATTTCTTAAGCAAAGAGACATGGAAAATTGGATAAACTGAGGTTAGATCTGAAGGCAACTCGAGCTCATAAGCTACTTTGCCAAAGCGATTGAGAATCTTGAAGGGACCAATATATAGGGGACTCAGCTTTCCCTTCTTGCCAAACCTCTTCACTCTCTTCAAGGGAGAGATCTTTAGATAGATATGATCACCAATCTCAAACACACAGATGACCCTGACAATGCAGAATACCATCTCCCTCTTGGGAGAAAAACTCTACTTTCTGATCCTTGATTGACTCTTTAAACTTGACAAGGCTAGGATCCCTATCTTGATTTTATTTCACCTTTGAAACTAGAGATGATTCTGAACTACTCTGAACCTATATATCACCCTACTCTGTATTGACTAAGAGAAGGCCTAGTCTGGCAAGCTAATGGAATTCTTGGGCTAACTTTTTCTTACTATCCTCGACATGAGCAACACTACTCATAGATAGTCTACTGAGAGCATCGCCCACTACGTTGGCCTTGCCCAAATGATAAAGAGCACTCATGTCATAATATTTCAAGAGCTCTAACCACCTACAATGATAAAGATTGAGATCTTTTTAAGAAAAGACATACTGAAGGCTCTTATGATCTGTGAACACATCTACATGAACACCGTAAAGATAATACCTCCAAATCTTCAAGGAAAATACTACGGCGGCTAACTCAAGATCATGAGTAGGATAATTCTTCTCATGGGGTTTAAGATATATGGAGGTGTAGGATATGACCTTACCATGCTGCATGAGGAAACAACCCAAACCTACTCTGAATGCATCACAATACACTACAAACCGTTCTAGACCATCTGGAAGAGCTAGAACTAGAGCTGAGGTGAGTTGAGTCTTTAACTCCTAAAAGCTCTTCTCACAAGGATCTGACCACTGAAACTTGACTTAATTCTGAGTCAATCTGGACATAGGGGATGGAATAGAAGAAAATCCCTCAACAAAACATCTATAATAGTTATCCAAACTCAAAAAACTCCTGATATCTGATAGAGAGACAGGGCAAGGCCAGTTTCTTACTGCTTCATTTTTTTGAGGATCTACTCTAATGCCATCACCAGAAATGATATGGCCAAGGAATATTACTGACCTTAGACAAAACTCACACTTGCTGAATGGCGAATAACTGATGATATCTGAGAGTTTGAAGTACAATTTTGAGATGATCTGCATGATCACGCTCACCGCGGCAATAGACCAGAATATCATCTATGAAGACTATGATGAACATGTCCAAGTACTGCTTAAACACATGGTTCATCATGTCCATTAAAGCTGCTGGGGTATTGGTGAGACCAAAGGACATGACTAGGAATTCAAAGTGACCATACCAAGTACGGAAAGATATTTTTGGAATGTCAATTCTCTGACACTGAGCTGATGATAGCCAGATCTGAGGTCTATCTTAGAGAAATAGCTAGCACCCTGAACTGAGCTGAGGAATGGTTCTATTGACCCTGTAGACTTGACTATGGACAATGTCTAACTGTATAGCCTAGTTTTCTAGACCCTAAATAGGTATCACTGCTAGCTCTGCAAGTACCCTGATGGTTATTACAACAAGTTTGACAAAGGGGATAGGTGCGGACACTGCTAACACTGCCCTAAGACATAGAGCCTAGCACTCTATTTGTAAACTTAGGCACAGGAGCACTAGCTGAAGAAGGAGCTAGAACTGAGGACTTAGGATGAAACTGAGAATGGTTTTCTCCATCTAATTTAGGATGAGCAAAGTTAAAACAACCTGTCCTACTCTCTTATTCTGCTTCTCCCTCATCTTAATCTTCTGCTCCTCTATCTGCTGAGCATAAATCATAAGCTGGAAAAGTCATGTCACTATTCAGTATGGCGGATCTACACTCATTAACAACACAATCATTTACCCCTGAAACAAACTTACTCATCTTGGCCCTGCTATCTACAATCATATGAGGGGCATATCTGGCTAATTGATTAAACTTAAAAGAATACTCTTTCATCTTCATATTTCCCTACCTGAGTTTGATGAATTCTAACACCTTAGCTTCTCTAAGCTCTAGGGAAAAGAATCTATCCAGGAAAGTAGAAGCAAACTCCTCCCACATAACTGACCCTGTATTAACTGCCCTTTTTGACTTTCACTACTTAAACCAAGTGTGAGCAACATCCTACAACTGATATATAGATAGCTCAACACTCTTACTAGAAGTAAACCCCATGATGTTTGTAACCTTCTGCACCTGATCTAGGAATTATTAAGGGTCTTCATCTACCTTAGACCCGAGATAGAATGGGGGGTTCATTTGGGTGAAGTCCCGTATCCTGGCTACAGCTGAATTGGCCACTTTGTTGGCCGGAACGACAGTTGTTCATTCATTCTGAGCAGTAACTGACTGATAAATAGTAGTGAATGCAGGTCTGAACTCTTTATGAGAAACATGTTCACCTAAAGGTACTTCGGGCTGAGGGGCTAACTGGTTCCTATTTCTTCTTTTTGGAGGCATGTTCTATAGAAGAAAGGGAGAAATAGATTAGACTGAGAGATTGACTTGAGACTATGCCTACTTGCACGACATGAATACTAAAAGAAGGGTAATTGTTCCTAAAACATCTTATTACCTCTTACACATAAATGTGGCGTGCAACACACCCATGCACAAGACTCTACTAGATGAGACTTTCATACTTGCTAGGACTCTATTGAACCTTAGGCTCTGATACCAAGTTTTTAACGCCCCGAATCTAGTACCTGGAATTATACACGATGATCAAGACCCCAATGGACCAAAAGCTAACCCATGACTGATATTTGTACGTGTATACTACATAATAAATTGTATAATATGAAAACTTGAACTAAAAGGACATAAGGTTCAAAACTGTAACATAGGATCTAATAAATCATAACATATGGGTGGGGTATGAAATACCCAAAACAACTAAAATAAACAACTGAACATGATAGTGTGGAAAGTGTCTAACTGACTGAACGGTCTGAATAAGGAGTTGATAGGACAAGTCCCCAACTAAGTGCAACTAATAAATAAATTAATGAGATAATAAAGTAATGATCATGTCCTCAAAAGATGAGGACTCACTTCTAGCTCTGACTGCTGAGACTGGAATCTACTAATGTTCTAGAGCTCGTATCTTTGAACGTATGGTATAAGACACCATAGCACAAATGGGTCAGTACTTTGAATATACTAGTATGCATGTGAGGTAGGTTGAATGCATGGGGTTCATATGCATGAACAATAATAACTAAATAACTAATATGAATGTAAGAATGCATGTATGCATACATAGTAACTATATCTGAAATTGTGATAACATGAGTTTACTGATAACTAACATGACTAATGACTGTGTTCTGATAATTAATAACTTGAGTGACTGTATCTAACAGTCCTGAATCTAATGGAACTAGCTGAGATCAGTACTATATCTAAGTTGACTGTATCTGACAGTCTAGAGTTTGTAATATGAAATTATGGGAAATAGTCATCTAACCAAGATTCCCCAAATGACGCATTATAGCTTAATTAGGGTATAATCTATTCCCTGATTAGAAGGGTGTCAATACTGTGCCACTAGTAAGGACAATATACGAGTGACCCTCATCTAGCAGGTTCCTTTAATGAGAATGGTGTCAATACTACTGATATCTGACAACTGACTGAGTTTATGAGATTACTAAGGTTACTGAATTACTGAGCTTTCCTGAGTCATATGACTGACTAAGTTCTATGGATCATGGCTTGATTGAGGATATCATTAAAACATGACACTAGCCCTAGGCATACAGCTAAATTGTTGGGTACGAGTACCCCCAGGACTCGATGGAAAGAAACTGACAAAGAATGACTTTCTTGAATACATGACCAACATCGCAATCCATAATTCATTTATTGAGGAAATTCACCAAATATGTGGTATGCATAAGCTTGTACATAAATGGGGATTTCATAAGATCAGACTAGTTGGGCATTTTTTTTCCTTCACATAGGCATTTAATCAAACACATGGTAGGCATAGTATATGTAGACAACATTATATAACAAATAAACATCATGATTAAACTCTAATTTCATCATCCAAGGGTTTAATCATAGGTCCATATAAATCTACCTTTATACTAATCAATTCCACATAAAATTTACCACCCAACATGAATTAGAATTCAATTGGTCATTATCAATATATAAAAAAAAAAGAAACCCAACATGAAATTCATAAATAAATCCATACAAATAAACTTTGAAAAGAGATTCTTGGGCTTCATGGATGAAAGGATTCCATGAATGAACACTATGCATACATGGGTTGAGTTTCTTGAAGCTCTTGAACTTGAAGAATTTGAATCTCTTAGTTTTTGAAGAAGATTTGGATTTTGTTATTGGGGATTAATCTTAGAGGGAAAACTCTAATTTTGTTGTTGTAGATGGATAATGAATTTTTGAACTTTGGTTTGATATAACTAGGTATATAAATGAGTGGTAAAAGATCAAAAAGCCTCTATAGAAATGGCTTTAAAATAACTGAACAGAACGTGCGATGGAGGGTGTGACGGCTGTCGCTGGGTTGACGGTCCGTCGGACTGACCATCGCACTAGGATTAGAACTGGAACGTACTTCCTTGGTGTGATGGTGGGGTGCGATAGACCATCACTGGGTCGATGGTTCATCAATCGTGACTGTCACTTCTAGGCAGAATAGTGCCTCACTGCTTCCCATACGACCGCTTGACCGATGGTCTATCGCTAGTCCGACAGTCCATTGGCCTGGGCCATCGATCCAGGGCAGAAGGTAGTCACACTACCTCACTACAATGGTTATGGGCAACAGTCCATTGCTAGTCTGACGGTCTATCGGCCTCACCGTCATACTTGGGTGGTTTTACTGCCTTCTATATTTCAGCCATAGCATTCTCTTTCGATGTCGGATTTTGATAAAATTGATATCGATCGAAAGCTTATTCAATTTCTCACGTGACAAAAAATTAAAATATGAAAAATACCATGTGTACAAAAATGGATTCATCTTTCAAAGAAAGATTCTAACATTCTTGGGATAATTTCAAGCTAGGAAAAAGTACGGGGTATTACAATGGTAGTATGTTTTGTGGTGTACCATCTCTTATAAATAGTCTTGAGTTAGGTGATTGTACAAGATAGAGTTATCTTGAGGAGTCCAGCTACTTTACGGTCTCTTCACTTTTCTGCACTCGTGCACTTATTATTTTATTTATCTCTTTGTTCTTGTTACTTGTGTGATTCTGGGAATAGTTCCCTGAGTTCGGGAACAACCCACCCCAACCCTTCCTTTGGTATCAGAGTAGGTCTTCAATAATAAGGCTAACACTATAGAAAGATTTTGAGAAGTGGAAGCTTCACAAGCTACTCACACCATAAAAGTTAGTGAAATAGATCGCATTGCAAATGGGGTTCTCAAAGCATTAGATAGATCTAGAAATCTGTTCAAAAGAGGGAAACATAGGGTCACCAAAAAGTGTAGATGAAAAACTAAGGCTAACAAAATTTTTTGTCAGGTGTTTGCAGCTTGATGGAATGACTCATCAAGTTACTCTAATAAGTCTGTGCAAAGAGAAGACATTCTTATCATGGGCGTAAAAGAAAAGATGCAAGTATATGATTCAATTCTTTCCTTTATGGCAGACTCAAATGAAAATGACAGTAGATCCACGACTCTCTTAGACATCAAAGAGAATCTAATGGTTTACTCCCTTAACAAGCTGAGAGTTTTTGCCTCTACACTAATTAACTTCTTAAATAAGATAACTTAGGACAAAATAAATTTAAAAGAAGCCCTTAAGAAGTGTGAGTTAGAAGTCATTGAGTTGATTTTCCAAATGACAGAACTCATAAGTGAAAAAGAAAATTAAAGAATGATCTAAGCACGTGCGAAGAAGAGTTGGTTGAACTAAGTATGCAGGTGGTTGAGCATCAAGCATCTTGCAAGAGTCTATCATGTGAAAATGATCCGCTAATTAACTATTAAGTGGTATTACCAATACAGTGTCCAAATAAAAGGCAGAAGGAAGTAGTGTATAGTTTCAATTGGAAGAAGAATTAGCTAAATCTAACATGGTTGTCTCTCCTCAGAGGTACTTTATTCTTGGAAGGTAACTGGCTAAATTAAAAACTGTACTTTCAAAAGCACTCACATAGACTTCTTTACCACATGGATTTGAAATATTTAGTAGTCAAGTTCCAACCAGTTGGAGTAGTTCAGAGACTTCCTAATTATACTATCAAGCACTCAAAGGGAAAAGATGATCACTCAAGATCACAATGTGGAAAGCATGGTCACTTAAGAAAAATATGTTGCTTCAAAGAAACAAATTAGGGGGAGATAGGAAAACTCACTGCTCCAGAAAGAGGGGAAAAGAGATAACCCAACTGGACCAAGAAGAAGCTAACTATGCTCTATCCTCCAATTGGGAATTCTGACGGAAATGGATTTCTAAGACTAGTGATTGATTTATGATACAGGGAAATACAAGGGGGAGCATCAATGCAGGAGACGTTAGAGATGGCTTCCCAAGACATATAACTGAAAAAATGAAAGAGTGCCTCTTGCATCAGTTCCTAGAGGGAGGTAAAAGTTTCTTCAGTATACTCTTATGTTCCTCAAGGATGTCTTTAAGGAACTGGTTGACAAAGGACTGAGAAGAGAGAACCTAGGTGCTTTAGAAAAATGGTGGTTGTTTACAAAAGATTTTCCTTGGTGGCTATGTTATGGTAAGCAGGTATCCTGGCTGTACATTGGCATACATGTCTAATTCAATATCATATCTTCACACATATACACCTATGGTGGGAGAGAAAGGCTATAGGAAAGAGTTGTGAGAAAGAACAAAGTTATTAAAATATTGTCCTTGCTAAAGGAACCAGGTTCCAAATCAGCTTAGTACTACTACCCATTCTTAAATATGACTACTAAAATATTTAATTATTGTTCCATGTGATTTTCCTGCCGCTCTCAAAAGAAAGCCATCCAACTTCTAAACTGATCAGTCCTATCCATCTATCCGGACATGTGTCCCCAGGCCTATCATGGCCTTTAATCTCAATCGTTCTCTCATGGTGTGAAGCCTAAAAATTGAAGTTTATCTTCTTTTTAAAAAGAATCTCTCTCATCAAATCCCCAAGTACTCAGAGATATTGTTCCTCTTATCAGTCTCTAATTTTTCTTCTAAAAAAGGAAAAGGAAATTCTTTTTTATCCATGCATAAAAAGCTATGAGCTTCCGGCTAGACTAACTCTAGTACCAAACCTTTTCTTCCACCCAAACTCTATTTATCAGTACTAGAAAAGCTAGTTTGGAAATCATAAAAAAAAGAGAAGTGTGAGAGCAAAAATATATTGTCAAAGTTGAGTTGGTCACTAAAAGGAAGATTGACATTAAAGTATCAAAAGATGATGCTAAGAGAACATTCAATGGTAGCAAGGGTAGTAATATTGAGCACAGGTTTATAAATTTGAGTGACTATAAGAGTGAGGATTTTTACTCTAATTGTGAGACGTACATTACTGGTGTTAGTGAAAACTAGAGAAGAAGAGAAGGTGGATTAATAAAGAATGGAAAAAGAAAAGGGTCCTGTTACGGTGCTGACAAAGAACCTAGTTGCATCTCAGGTATGTCAAAAGAGGGAAAGGGGAGAGGAAGAGACTCTTAAGCATTAGAATGTTTTAGGGAAATGAATTCTTAACCCAGAAGTACTAGAAACAAGAGAGTTGGTCAGAATATTAAGATTCAAAATTGGGACCACTTGTTCAAATTTGATGCATCCTATTTGTATGAGGAGGAGGTGAATACATTTTATCAAAACCTAGAAATTTTAGCTAATAGATGGTATCTAACATCTCTAGTGAATGGCATGAAAATAGGCATGGATGAAGAGGTTTTATTTTAAATTATTGTGCTCCAACTATCAGGATCAAATGCATAAAGTCAATGAAGGGGTATGCTGAGTTTTTAAAATGTACGACCCGTAAGATCCTAGCTTATTTCATCTTACTATTGCATGTTAAAGGGGTCCAAGACTTAGAAAATTTCACGAAGTGTTAAGACTTAGTCATGTCCAAAGCCTGTTAAACTTTGATAATTTTATTTTTAACCTTTCTATGATCAAATCGTTGATTTTAAAGTTGATTCATGATCGAGGTAGTCAATAGTATGTCTCGAGTGAGTTTTAGAATTTTTGGACCAGCGTAAGGGAATGTTTGGACTTCTAAAACAGTATCTTCACTGGGATAAACCCACGATGCCCTCTGCAGTGCACCGCAATGGTGCACGCGGCGCCCACTCCATTATCCCCCTTTTTTCCAACTTCTGTTTCCATTTTCAAAGGGCAATTGGGTCATTTCCCTTTACCCAATAGGTCCATAACACGGGTTTGAAGGTCCCAAAAGCATGATTGGTCATCTATTACACAAATTCTCTCAAAAGAAAGCCATTCTCTCTCAAGAACAAACCTTAGCATCTCCAAGATTCAAGCTAAAGCTTCAAGAAAACCACTAAGAACTTTCACAAATTCATCAATTAAGGTATGTTAGATGTTCATCCATGGGTCCTTTTCACCCATGGAGTCCAAGAATCCATTTTCAAATTTAAAGTTTTAATCTTTACATGTTATTATGAATTATATCCATGAACTTTCATGAATTTCAATTTTTATATCATGCTTACAAATTAATTTTGTTCGAATATGTCCATAACACATTTGAATGGTGATTTTTTCATGTCATATCCTTAACCCACGAATTTTACTAATAAAATTATGTTATTATTTCATGTTTGAATATTCCCATGTTTTAACTCATGACCCAAATATGTTTGATGAAATGCCTAGATGATTGGATTTTGAACATTGACTTCTTGTTATGGTTTTCAAAGCTTTAGTATGTCCTATTGTTATTGTTATCAAGTACCGTGGGTTATGAATACCCAAAATTGAGCTGATTATCTAGTTTTCATTATCTGTAGAATGAATTCAGTTATACCATAAGCATTATCATTCAATCAGTTGTTAGGATCAGTTATGAGTTCAATTGAGATTAGTTCAGTCATGAGTTCAATTGAGCTTAGTTCAGTCCAAAAATCAGTGTCTTTCAGTTGAGAGTAAAACTTAGCACCGAGTGAACATAGGGATGGCGTCTCCCCCATTAGTAGGCATGAGGAATTTGCCTCCCCCGTCAGTAGGAATGAGACATTAGTAGCAGTCCCTACGTTCCAGACCTACGGTACCACTGTAGACTTTGAGGGGTTCCCCATCAGTCAGGCATGACACCCTCATCCTTTGGGACATTAGATTAGTGGTTCCATACAGCCAATGTTAGTACCCGTGGCACGGTACTGACGCCCTTCCAACTAGAGTTACATATTGGACTGATAGTACATTGGGGTATGTCAGTTATAGATAGCTCCCATAGTCTCAGTTTAGTTTCAGGTTTTCTTGACCATAGCATACATTTATCAGTTATTTAGAATCAGTATTTTAGTATTCGTGCTTATATATTACTTCAGTATTATGTTATATGCTTGGTCATGCATTCTCAGATCATACAATTTTATGAATTAATACGCAGTTATCTCATGCTATTTAGTCAGTTATTATTTATGCACATGAGCCCATGCATATCAGCCTAACCCCATCTAGCATACCAGTAGCCCATACACATGAGTCCTCATATTTCGAGGACCGATTATGTTTATTTTGGTGTTTTTAGTTCAATACTCAGTTAGAGTTAGTTGGGGCATGTCCCATCAAATCTTATTCAGTCAGTTTTAGAGTCTTTTGAACACTTCAGACAGTTAGTCAGTTTGTCATTATTTTATCAATTTTCAGATAGTTGTTTTCAGATTTATAATTTAGTAATGTTTTAGAATTTAAAACCTTATGGTCTATTTTAGTTATTTCACCCAGGTGTATTTTGTTATTATTATTCAATGCTTATAGTAGGTACCAGCTCATGGGTTAGCTTATGGTCACTTGTGACCGTAACACTGTGTGGCATCCAGGGTGTACTCACGGGGCATTTAAAACTTTGTATTAGAGCCTAAGGTTTTAAAGTGTCCTAGCGAGTCTGAAAGACTCGTTGAGTAGAGTCTTATGCATGGGTGTGAAGCACGCCACAATTATGGGTAAGAGGCTACAAGACTTTTTAGGAAAAGTTTCCCTTCTTCAGTATTCATTTCATGCGAATAACCATAAGCTCAATTTAAACTCTCTTTCTAATTCAATATTTTTCCTATTTACAGAACATGCCTCCCAAAAATAATAATTTAAGGAGAAATGGAAATCATCCCCCACCTCTGCCTGTTCAGAAAGATACCATGAATAAGCATATGTCTCTCATACCGAATTCAAAGCTACATTCACTGATTTAGCTTACTCAGTAGAACCTCAAAATAATTAGCAGGCTATTGTCCCAGCCATTCTAGTATCTAATACTTCCACAGCTAGAATTCGAGACTTTACCCGAATAAACCCTTCATTGTTTTTGGGATCTAAGTCTGATGAGGATCCACAGGAGTTCCTTGACATATTTTAGAAGGTAACTAACATTATGGTTGTGACTTCTAGTGAGATCATAGATTTGGGTGCTTACCAGGTGCAGGATATAGCTCATACCTGGTATAAGTAGTGAAAGGGATATAGAAGCACATATGCAGGGCCTGTTGAATGGAAAGATTTTGCTACAACCTTTAATGATAGGTTCTTTCATTTGGAGTTAAGGGAAGCTAAGTTATTGTAGTTTATTAACTTGAAGTACGGCAAAATGAGTGTGAGGGAGTATTCTCTTAAGTTTATTCAGCTGGCAAGGTATTCTCCTTATGTGGTATCTGATAACTATCTAGGATGAGTAAGTTTATCTCTAGTGTAGCTGATAGTGTGGCCAAGGAGTCTAGGACCATTATGTTGATTAATGAGACAGACATATCTAGGCTTATGGTCCAAGGTCAATAGATTAAGGAGCAGAAGTGTAAGAAAAGAGGGAGAGAGAATAAGAGAGCCAGAATAAGTAGCTTTAGTTTTGCTCTGACGAGGTCAGAGTCAGTTACATTACAAATCTTTATCCCCAGCTCTATCTTTACCTAGTGAGCCAGTGACGAAGTTCAGAAATAGTATTCAGGATAGGACACCAGGCACTATGACTCAGGGTAGTGTGAACAGTGGTCGGACTAATCCCCTTTGCCAGAAGTTTGGTAGGAATCATCGAAGTGTATACAATCATGGTAGCAATCTCTATTTTGGATATGGAAATCCAGGCCACAGTTTGAGGGAATGTCTTACAGGTATGTTTAAAACTAGGAATAATCAGCAAAAGGGTCAGACTAACTCTTCAGCAGCACCCGCAGGTCGCCCAACTCAGCAGGGCACCACTTCTAGTGCCACCAGTGGTCAACATCAGAATAGAATGTATGAACTTTAGTTCCAATAGGATCAGGAAAGTTCTCCTGATGTGGTTGCTGGTATGTTACATGTCTTTCATTTACATATTTATACTTTGATAGATCCTGGAGATTCACTCTCTTTTGTAACCCCTTATATAGCTATCAACTTTAGAGTCAGTCTTGAAACATTAGAAGAACCTTTCTCAGTGTCCACTCTAGTAGGTGTTTCTATTATAGTCAAGCAGGCATACAGGAACTGTCCGGTCATAATATCCTAGAAAGTCACTTCAGTTGATCTTGTAAAGTTAGAGATGACTGATTTTTATGTCATTCTCAGCATGGACTAGCTTCACTCATGCTATACTTTAGTTGACTGTAGAAATAGATTCATTCAGTTTTAGTTTCCAGATAAACCAGTTATTGAATGGAAGGGTAGTACTTCAGCGCTTAGGGGTCAGCTTATTTTGTACCTTATAGCGAGAAAAATAATATCCAAGGGTTGTGTTTACCATCTAGCTCGAGTTAAATACTCTAATTTCGAGACTCTAAATCTTGAGTTAGTTTCAGTATTGAGGGAATTTCCAGGTGTGTTCCCTGATGATCTTTCTGGGGTTTCTCCCAAAAAGGAAATTGACTTCAAAATAGACCTTCTTCCAGATACCCAGCCTATCTTTATTCTGCCCTATAGAATGGTTGTAGACGAGCTTAGAAAGTTAAAATAATAGTTGAAAGATCTCTTAGATAAGGGATTTATTAGGCCCAGTGTTCCCCCATAGGTTGCTCTATTCTATTGTGTGTAAGAAAGATGGTTCCCTTAGAATGTGCATCGATTACCATCAGTTGAATAAAGTCACAATCAAGAATAAGTATCCACTCCCCAGAATCGATGACTTATTTGATCAACTTCAGGGTGCCAATTATTTTTTGAAGATAGACCTCAGATCCAGCTATCATCAGCTTAGAGTCAGAGAATGTGACATTTTAAAAACAACTTTCTAAACTCGGTATGGTCACTCTGAATTTCTAGGCATGTCCTTTGGTCTAACAAATTCCCCAACAACTTTCATAGACTTGATGAATAGAGTGTTCAAGCAGTACTTAAACATGTTCATCATAGTCTTCACAGATGACATTCTTGTCTATTCCTGTAGTGATGCAGACCACCTCAGAATAGAATTGCAGACTCTTAAAGGCCATTAGTTGTTTACCAAATGTAGTAAGTGAAACTTCTAGCAAAGATCGGTAAGTTTCCTTGGCCATATTATTTCCAGTGATAGAATTAGAGTTGACCCTTAAAAGACCGAAGAAGTGAGAAATTGGCCTAGACCTATCTCTCTATCAGATATCAAAAGTTTCTTGGGTTTTGATGGCTATTACCAATAGTTTGTAGAAGGGTTTTCATCTATTGTATCCCCATGTACAAATTGACTCAAAAGAAAGTCAAGTTTCAGTTATCAGATTCTTGTAAGAAGAACTTTCAAGAGTTGAAGACTCGACTTACCTCAGCCCCAGTTTTGACGTTGCCAGATGGTTCAGATGGGTTTATTGTTTACTATGATGCTTCTAGATTTGGTTTAGGTTATGTTTAGATGCATAGAGGTAAGTTCATAGCCTATGCTTCTAGACAATTGTAACACCCAAAAAACAGGTCCCAAGATGTCACATGGTGCTCAAGACTACGAGTAGCCTCAAGCTAACCCTGTAAGCCTTCTACTAAATCTAAAACTCATAATGGAGAAAGATAAACATAAAATCTAATCTTAAATTATCTAAAAATAATATCTAAAAATATTAGAGTCAAAATTATAGAAAATCATCACTAAAAATCTGAATTATAACTAGCAGTCTGACAAGCCTCTACTACTAACAACTAGAGACCCACTGGGACAATCCCCAGCTGACTCAAGCTGACTATAGATACTAAATCAACTACTTTAATAAGTTGGAAAGATGAATAACTGGGTCCCCGAACTATGAGGATTCACCAACTGTTAGGATGTAGATGGAGATGCTCAAAATCACTCACACTACTGAAACTAAGAACCTAAACCTACATTATTAAACAATGTAGCACATAGATATATATGTGGATCAGTACTTATCGAATGCACCTATCATGTAAAGGTGAATGCATAAGTAAAACAATACCTCAATGTTGATATAAACTTGCAAAGAATGCATGCTAAATCTAGATGACTCACAGTAGCTTGAATAACTAAAAACTGAGAATCATAATCAGGAGTAGTAAGTCATGTTGTATAAATTTTATGAGTCATCACACTTAGTTTCTAAAAGTTGTACTTGTATTCTATCTTTAAATCATACTGCCTAAGTGTAGAGAGGACTTACCTTTATATCTTTAAACTGAAAACTGAAATCTTATCTGAAATAAATTATGAGCCTTACACTTAGTTTTTAAAAGATTTTCTGTTAGGATTACTCTTTTCTGTAGGGAGGTCCTTCTAACCGACATACATTATGTGATCTATCATAGTGTCCAACGTGTAGTTCCCTTATGGATAATCCTCACATTGAGGAAAGGTGTCATACTCTTGCCAAGAAGTATAACCTAGGCTAAGTGATCACAATATGTATCTGTCATCCATATAAATGGGAATAATCTGATAATATAAACCTATATTGTCTCGTAGTTTTGGGGATTGTAAACATACCCAACTTAGTGCTAAATACTACTCCCTTTAATTTGTATGCTCATTCTGTAGGAAATCGACTTTTAAAGCAAGTATAAGGGTTTACGATGAAAACCAATCATGAACCTGTTCACTTTAAACTGTAATAAAGCTGTAAAGTGGATTCCATATGTTGGCTGAGATCAAAAGATAAAATCTTGATCAAAATCTAAATTTAACTAATCATAGGGTGCTTAAAGCATAGACATTCTTGAAATATTACTATTCAAACTAGGGCTTAAAAATCCATGCATCAAATTCATGTCAAATCATCATAAAGTTCATGCTTAATAATGAAACTCTTGAAAATTCAATTCTAAATCTGGCAAATAAGGTCACACACAAAAAAAATACGAAAGCAAACATGCAATTCAACATCTAAATCACTTGTAACATCATAATATTCAAATAGTGATGAGTGGGTATAAACCCTAGACTAAAATTCATATAATTTCATGTAAAATTAAACTTTAAAACTAATTTTGGGCAAAAGGATGAAAGGATTATCTTTGTTCATAACCCCACATACCTTAATTAATGATTAGATGATGAAGCTTGAACTTTGGGTTCCTATTTTTTCTCTTAAAGATCTTGAATTGGGAATCTTGAATTTTGGGTTATCTTGGAAAAAAATCATGGAATTTGGATTTCTTTAGGTTTAAAATTTGAAGCACTAGGGTTTCTTGAGAGTAATTTGATGAATAATGAGCATATTAGGCTTAGAATTGGTTAAATCTATTGGTTTTCATGAATTGGGGGCTTGGGAAAAGACTAAATTGCCCTTTGAAATTTTAAGTTTGGAACCGGTGTCCTGATTTTGCACCACAGTGCGATGTGGTGCCATCACGGTGGATTACTGGAAAAGGGATGAGTGTCATTTTTCACTATGGCACTATGCGGTGCTATCGCGTTGCGTCACTGGAAAAAGGACGAGTGCAAATTTGCACTCCATCGTGATGCAATGTTTTTGTGATGCTTCACTTGAAAAGGAAGAGTAGAAAATTACACACAAACACGATGCGGCGTCTGCTCCACCATAATTTTTGGTGCGACACTGGCCAATTGTGGTGAGCTACTAGAAAGGGACGAATGTGATTTTGGGATTCACCGTGACACAGCATAATCATGTTGCTATCTCGTTGTCTTACTGCCTCACATAAAAAATTCCATAACTTCCCACCAGGGTATCGAACTTAGGGAAAATTGGTATCATTGGAAAGATGATTCAATTATCTATAATTAGGTGGGTCTATAGATGGAAAATTTTACACATATCAAGAGTTATTCACTTTTAAACTTAACCCTTGACACACTAGGAGCTAAACGAAACTAAGAAAACTTTGGGGTATTACAAAAGCTTAAGCCTCATGAAATGAATTATCCTACCTATGATCTTGAGTTAGCAGTTGTTGTGTTTTCCTTGAAAAT
This sequence comes from Capsicum annuum, assembly GCF_002878395.1. Lineage (NCBI taxonomy): Eukaryota > Viridiplantae > Streptophyta > Magnoliopsida > Solanales > Solanaceae > Capsicum > Capsicum annuum. The sequence goes on along the minus strand of NC_061117.1, from coordinate 193,050,180 downwards.
TTGGAGGCACTATCTTTATGAGGTGCATGTTGATGCGTTCACGGATTACAAAAGCTTGGAGTATGTGTTCTTGCAAAAAGATCAGAATCTTATCAGAGAAGGTGGGTGGAATTATTGAAAGATTATGAGATGAGTGTTTTGTATCACCCTAACAAGGCCAATGTAGTGGAATATGCCCTTAGAATATTGTCTATGGGTTGCGTGGCTTATGTTGACAATGAAAAGAAGAAGTTAGTTTACGAAGTTCATTATCTTAATAGATTAGGCATTCGTTTGATTTATTCGATTGTGGGTAGTGTATGGGTTCAGAATATTTTGAATCTTCTTTGGTTGTTGAAGTGAAAGAAAACCAAGATGGGGATCCTAGTCTAGTTAATTTTAAGGAGTCAGTCAAAGATCAGAAAGAAGAAGTTTTCACCAAAGAAGGATATAGTGAGTTACGTTGCTAGGGTAGACTCTGTGAGTTGTGTGGTTATGGTTTGAGAGAGCAAATTCTTGCAGAAGCATATGGTGCACGTTACTTTATTCACCCAGGCGCCACTAATATGCATCGCGATTCGTGGGAAATCTATTGGTGTACTGGCATGAACAGAGATATTGCAGAGTTTGTAGCCCAGTGTGCTAATTGTCAACAGGTTAAGGTTGAGCACCAAAGGCCTAGTGCACTATATAGGAGTTGTGAAGCCCCACTTAGAAGTGGGAAGAGGTAAACATGGATTTTGTGACAAGGTTGCCTCGTTCACGTGTCCAGCATGATTCAATTTGGGTTATTATAGATAGGAAGACAAAATTAGACCATTTCTTGCCAGTCCATACATCTTATTCACACAAGGATTATTCCAATCTCTATATTAGAGAGTTGTCTAGGTTGCATGGAGTCCATTGTCCATTATTTAAGATAGGGCTACTCAGTTTACCTCTCACTTTTGTAAAGCTTTTTAGAAGGGTCTTGGTACCCAAATTTATCTCAGTACAGTGTTTCACCCTTAGACAAATGGTCAGAAAGAGAGGACCATTTATACTCTAGAGGACATGTTGAGAGCTTATGTTATTGACTTTAAAGTTAGTTGGGATGATTACTTTCCATTGATTGAGTTTACCTAAAATAAAATTTATCATTCCAGTATTCAGATGGCTCCATTTAAGGTTCTTTATAGGAAGAGATGTAGATCTCCTATTGGTTGGTTTAAGGTAGGTGAGACCATGTTGATCGGCTCGAATTTAGTATTTTATGTATTAAAGAAATTTCATTTAATTAGAGAGAGGCTTAAGGCATCCCAAAGCTAGCTGAAATCCTATGCAGATATGATAGGAGAAATCTCGAGTTCGTAGTTAGAGACTTAGTTAATTTGAAAATCTCTCCCATAAAAAAAGTGTAGAGGTTTGGCAAGAAGGGGAAGCTTAGTCCCCGATATATTGGACCTTACAGGATCTTGAGCCATTTTGTAAAGGTAGCTTATGAGCTTGAGTTGCCTGCAGATTTGGCGTCAGTGCACCCAGTATTCCACGTCACTTTGTTAAAGAAGTGTATTTGTGACCTAGCAGTCATTGTTACTTTAGAAAGATTAGATGTTCAAAAAAACCTTTCTTATGAAAATTTCCCAGTCAAAATCTTAAATTGTCAGATTCGTAGACTAAGGAACAAAGAAGGTCCTTTAGCCAAAGTTCTTTGGCGGAACCAGTCCGTTGAGGGAGCCACTTGGGAAGCTGAAGCAGATATACGAACCAAGTACACTCATATATTCTCCGCAAGCACAGACTCAGTTCAAGGTAATAGTTTTCCATAGATTAACTCATTTCCATTCTCAGATCCAGCCATACAATCATTTTCATGTCAGTGCATAAATTCACAAACCATTTCATCAGTCGCCATGTTTCAGATTTAGTCATGTAATCATGTTTTTAGTCATGCATATTCAGTATGTAATCTCAGTACCTCAGTATTTCTCAGCTTAATCAGTCTCATTTAAGGATGAATGTTCCCAAGGGGGAGATATTGTAAGACCCCGTAAGATCCTAGCTAGTTTCATCTTACTATTTCATGTTAAAAGAGTCCAAGACTTAGAAAATTTTACTAAGTGTTAAGACTTAGTAATTTCCAAATCTCCTTAAACTTAGATGATTTTATTTTAGACCTTCTTGAGATTGGATCGGTGATTCTAAAGTTGATTCATGATCGGGGTAGTCAATAGTATGTCTCGAGTGAGTTTTGGAATTTTTGGACCAGCATAAGGGAATGTTTGGACTTCTAAAATAGTAGCTTCACCGGGATAAGCCTGCGATGCCCGCTGTAGTGCACTGTAGTGGAGTCCGTGGCGCCCGCTCTAGTGAATAACACAAGAGTTCGCGTCTCCGCTCCATCATCTGCCCCTTATTTTTTCTAGATTTTATTTCTGTTTTTCAAGGGCAATTTGGTTATTTTCCTTCACCCAATAGGTCCATAAGACGGGATTAGAGGTCCCAAAAGCATAATTGGTCATCTTTTACACAAATTCTCTCAAAAGAAAACCATTTTTTCTCAAGAACAAACCCTAGCCTCTCCAAGATTCAAGCTCAAGCTTTAAGAAAACCACCAAGAACTTTCATAAATTCATCAATTAAGGTATGTTAGATGTTCATCCATATGTCCTTTTCACCCATGGTATCCAAGAAAATATTTTCAAGTTTAAATTTTTAATCTTTACATGTTATTATGAATTATATCCATGAACATCCATGAATTTCAATTTTTATATCTTTGTCCAAAACATGGTGGATGGTATTTTTTGCATTTCATATCCTTAACCTATGAATTTTAGTAGTGAAATTATAATATTATCTCATGTTTAACTATTCTCATGCTTTGACTCATGACCCATATATGTTTAATGAAATGCCTAGATGATTGGGTTTTGAGCATTGACTACTTATTATGGTTTTCGAAGCTTTATTATGTCCTATTGTTATTGTTATCGAGTCCTGGGGGTTATGTATACCCAAAATTTATCTGATTACCTAGTTTTTATAATCGATAGAATGAATTCAGTTATACTATAAGCTTTATCATTCATTTAATTGCTAGGGTCAGTTATGAGTTCAATTGAGCTTAGTTTAGTGTAGAAATTAGTGTCTTTCAGTTGGCAGTAAAACGTAGCACCGAGTGAATATAGGGATGGCATCTCTCCTATCAATAGGCATGAGGCATTTGTCTCCCCTGTTAGTAGGCATGAGACGTTAGTCGCAGTCCCTAGGTTCCATACCGATGCCGCCATAGACTTTAACGGGTCCCTCACCAGTCATCAATGAAAACGTCATCCTTTGGGACATTAGATTAGTGGATCCACATAGCTAATTTTACTACCCGTGGCACAGTACTGACACCCTTCCAACTGCGGTAACAGGTAAGACCCTAATAGTACATTGAGGCATGTCAGTTATAGCTAGCTCCCATAGTCTCAGTTCAGTTTCAGGATTGCTTGACCATAGCATACAGTTATCAGTTATTCAGTATTAGTAGTTTTGTATTCCAGTTTACATCTTACTTTAGTATCATGTTATACGATTGCTATACATTCTCAGATCTTACAATTTTATGCATTAATACTCCATTATATCATGTTATTCAGTCAGTTTTTATTCATGTACATGAGCCCATACATATCAACCACATCTAGCATACTAGTACATTCAAAGTACAAACCGCATACTCATTTCTTGCACTATGATGTCTCATATCATAGGTTCAAATGCTCAAGTTCCCAACCACACTTAGATATTTAGTGCATTAGTAGAAGTAGTCGTGGTGAGTCCTTCTAATTCGAGGACCAAATATATTTATTTCACTATTTTTAGTTCAGTAGTTAGTTGGAGTTCGTTGGGGCGTGTCCCATCAACTCTTATTCAGTCAGTTTTAGAGGCTTTGGGACAGTCAGTCAATTTATCATTATTTTATCAGTTTTCAGACAGTTGTTTTTAGATTTATAATTCAATAATGTTTTAGTATTTAAAACCTTATGGTGTATTTCATTTATTTTGAATAGGTGTATTTTGTTATTATTACTCAGTACTCACAGTAGCTACCAACTCATGGGTTGGCATGTAGTCGCTTGTAATCGTAAGCACCATGTGGCGTCCATAGTGTACTCCTGGGGCATTACATAAAATTTTGTTGTGCAGTTGATGGATCACAACCTAAAAGCTCTGACAAAAGAGATATCAAGAGAGACTTTAAATTTTTATGTCATCTTGTGAAAAGTACATTGCTTCCCAGGTATGATAAAGAGACCACGATGACTAGTGCAGATTTGTTTATAATGGAGATGATATTTAAATAAAAGAAAGTTAACCTTCTTACTATTTTTACTGGACATATAAGTACTTTCATCAATGTCAATACTGAAAGGCATGGGCTACCTATGGGTTCTGGATGGATAACTTATCTGCTTACTTCAACATTGAGTGTAGGAAAGTGAATGTTGACTTAGGGAAGGGAATGTGCAATATCTCATCTCATAAGTGGAATGAATTCCCTCATAAGATGAGTGACAGAGATCCCACGTCTCTGGTGTCTGATTTTATGGATGAACAAAATTGGTTGAAAAAAGAAATAGTGACTTTAATTGCTTCGCTTGCCCTACAAGATGTAGAAATAAGTGTGTTGAAACTGCTTTAGTAGAAAAAAGTGAAGAGGAAAACTAATTCAAGATAGAAAGTGTGTGTTGCAAAGTTCTACCCTACAGGAAAGGGTGGAGAAGTCCGAAACTAAGAATATTCATCTAAAAGATCTTCCTTGAAATCATATCTTGCCTAGTTCCCTCTTCCTTCCTCCTAGCAATCTCCTTAGTTCCCTCAACTGTTTTAATTTTTGGTGAATGTTTCGCACAATTGTTTTTAATAGTTTATGGTTATTATTTTTGCAATTGGTTTGTGGTACTACCTAATGTATTAATTGATGATATCTTTTTGAGCTATCACTTCTCCTATCTATATTTAATTCTTTATTGCTCATGTTAGCATTGCATCAATGACCATGAATTGACTTGTATGACTTATCTATGCATGGTTTACTACCTAACCTTTTTTATGAATCAAAAGAGGGAAAACAAACTGCATGTGTAGATACTAGTGTAGATCTCGGTGGTCGACGTAACATTAAAAAAGCATTTGTAGATATTGCTTTGATATATTGTGTATGCTTTTGTAGATATTGGTGAAGATATGTGTAGTATGCTATGTAGATCTGTAGTATGTGGATGTAACTCCCCGAGGATACCCCCTAAACGTCACACAATGCTTAGGACCACAAGTGATCCCAAGATAACCCTTGTACTGGCATAACTCATGAGCAATTGAGTAAGCTACATAAATCTTGAATAAATGAGAGGAAGAAAAGTATTTAGTTTAACATCTTCAAAATAAAACTATTAAAATGATTACAACTCAGGTTATACAAAACAAAACAAAACAAAAATCAAATACATCAACTCTACTAACTGTCTATAAATCCTCTACTAGTATTGACTATACGTAGTTGAGATATTGACCCACAGTTATCCTAAATCATTATGACAGAATAAGAAAAATAAGACGCTACTCGAACTATGATTGAACTGAACCCTCGAATCAAAAGGACTCATCACCTACTAACTGAAAGCTGTAAACTGTCTGATTATGATGTGCATGCTACAACTTGTACCTATATTATGAGACAATGTAGCACATAGACATATATGTGGATTAGTACTTCTGGAATGCACTGAGTATGTAGGGGTGAAGGCATGAGTAAAAACAACAACTTAATGTACATATAAACCTTTAAACAATGCATGATAAGTGTAAATGACTTACCTTGGGCTTGAATAAAATAAAAGTTGTAAAATCTTAAACACGAGTAATAAATCATAAAGACAATATTTATGATCTATAACACTTAGTTTCTAAAATCCTTACTTTATTCTTTCTTAGGGAGGTTCTTATAACCAACATACACCATGTGAGTTGTAATACCCCATACCATTCTTAGCTCAAATTTGTCCTTAGAATGTTAAGGGATAGCTTCTAAAGGGAATGGTATTTATTTCGTGTGGAATTTTCTAGTTTTAGACCCTCCAATGCATAGGAAATTGAATTATCTTTTCAATAATAGATCATTTGGCTAAATCTGATAACCAAGTAAAAAGCTATGGCTATTTTAAGTTTTGATCATAAAACACTATCATTTCGATCATTAGTGCATTGGGGAGAAGGTTTAAATGATGATTGTCAAATTCCAGTGGACATCTATGATATTGATGCATTGCGGAGAGGGCCAATTCCCATTTGTCAATTTCCAGTAGGACATCGCAATACTGGCGCATCACGCTAGTGGCCGAAATGGAAAACTAAAGGGCTCTACGATAGTGGTGCATCGTAGTGAAAACCCAGTTCCCATTTGTCCATTTTCCAGTAAGCCAGTGCGATAGTGGCGCATCGCGGTGGCCACCAAGTTTAGAAAATATTACATTTTTCCAGTTTGTTTAGGGGTTTAAAGAGGGTACTTTGGTCATTTTCCCAGCCGCTAATCTATCTTAAATAATGAATTAAACCTCTTCAAACCACTTTACATCCTCTTTTCATCAAATCTGAAGCAAAACCCTAGCTCATCAAACTTTCTCCATGAGTAATCCAAATTCCTCCTTTAATTCCCCAAAGAAATTCAAGATTGAGGATCCCCAACACAAGAACTCTAAGAATTCATCTCCAAAGAATCAATAGGAATCCAAGATTCAAGTTTTTCATCAAAGATCGCCAATTAAGGTATGTGGGGGTTTTCAACAAGGATAATCCTTTCATCCTTTTGCCCAAAACTTATTTTAATTATAATTTTTTTTAATTTTATGTGATTTCCCACGAACTTGAAGTTAGGGTTTACACCCAATATTGCTACTTATAAGATTATGAGATTTCACATGAGTTAGAAGTTGAATTACAAGATTATGTTCATATTTTCATGCATACTGCAATAATTTCTAGATTTTTAGTTGATTTATCAATGATTACATTACAAAGTGTGATTATTATAATGTTTTAACATGAGTTGATACATGGGTCATTAAGCCATAATTAAATATTGCTATTTCAAGATTGTTTGTGCTATGAGCACCCTAAGATAAGATTATTCTCAGATTATTGATAAAGATTTTACCTTTTTGGTCCTAAGCAAAGATAAAGAATCCACTTTGTTCATATGACTTGAGATTTAAAGAAAGGAAAGAGCATAATTGGTTTTCTTGTAAACCTTTGTGCTATTTTGAAGTGGATTTCTTAAGATTTTAAGTATAAGAATGGGATTATTATTTAGCACCAAGATGGGTATGTTACCAAGGTTTCATGCCCCAGAACTATGTTCCTCCGCAGAATTAAGATTATTCCTACTTCTATGTGGATGACTAAGATTGTGATAACTTAAGATAAGAAGTTTTATTCCGATGGCAAGGGTAGAACATCTCTCCCCAACGTGAATAGCTCTCCCCAATGTGGGCAAGATGTGGGACTCCATGGATGCTCACATGATGTATGTCGGTTAGAAGAATCTCCTAATAAGATGTCCCCTACTCTTACAATTGCCTGTTGGCTTAAATCCTTAAGATAAAAGGATATGTTTTGAAAGCTATGGTTTTAATATTTTTAAAGTCTTGAGATGAAGTATTCCCCTTACAAATTGATGAGATAGTGTAGCAGCTTTCAGAAAGAATAGATTTTAGAATTGAATGTAATGGCTCACAAGATTTATATTATATGTTTTATTGTTTATGATTTATAATCTTCAGTATTCAGATTATTCAAGCCCATGTGAGTCATTTACATTTAGGATGCATGATTTTATAAATTGGGATGATATTGTTTACTTATTACATTCACCCCTATATACTCAGTACATCATCAAAGTACTGATCTGCATATACGTCTATGTGTTATATTGTCTCATAATGTAGGTTTAGGTGCTCAGTCTCAGTAACGTGAGTAATGTTCGAGCATCTCATCTACATTCCTGCAGTTAGTGAGTCCTCATAGTTCAGGGACTTAACTAATTATAATTTTATTTTATCAATAGATGTTTCCGTATTCATTTTAAATAGTTTGAGTGTGCTGGGACCTATCCCAGTGACTTTTTAGATTCAGTTAGTAGAAGCTTGTCAAACTACTAGATGCATTTTAGACTTTTTATTCAGTATTCAGATTCTTTAATATTGTTTTACCAAGACTTATGAGATTAGTATGTTTTAGATAAGATTTCTGCATTTATTATGATCTCTTTTTGACATCCATATTTAGTAGAAAGTAGCCAAGGTTAGCTTAGGACTGCTTGTAGTTTGGATCATCGTGTGGTATATTGGGAACTCAAATTTCGGGGAGTTACAAACTTGGTATCAAAGCCTAAGGTTTAGAGAGTCCTAGGGAGTCAGATAATACATTTACATAGAGTATTGATTATTGGTTTGAAGTTTGCGACATCTATGAGGAATAAGCTACAGATCATTTTAGGAAATCATCTCCTTTTTTATGATCTATCATGCATTCAGTGTCTCTATCTACTTCTAATTTATGCTTTCACGTGACAAAAAATACCTTCTCACCGAGCATGCAAAAATAATGACCAGCCACCTCAGCCCGCAGATCCTTTAAATGAGAATGTTCCATATCCAGAGTTTTGAGCCGCCTTTTAGGCACTGCCCAAGCTGTGGCAGCTAATGTTCAGGGCAACCATCAGGCTGCAGCCCCACTTCCACAGGATGGGAACTTAGTCGCAGCCATAATTCAAGATTTTATGAGAATGAACCCGCCAGAATTCTTTAGGTCGAAGGTAGATGAGAACCCACATTTGTATTTAGATGAGGTGAATAAGATCACCCGAATTATGCATATTTTAGAAGAAGAGAATGTAGAATTATCATCCTATAGGATAAAGGATGTTGCATATGATTGGGTGGTAATGTGGAAGAAAAGTAGAGGGAAGAATGCAGCTCCCATGACTTCGCAGATATTTTAGGATGCGTTCTAAGACAAGTTCTTACCACGTGAGATGAGGAAAGCTAATATTGAAGATTTCATGAACCTGAGGCAGGACTTAATGATAGTGAATGAGTATTGCCTCAAGTTCAACTAGTTTTCTAAGTATGCACCTAAACAGATGGCTGACCCTAGGTCAAGCATGAGTAATTTTATGACTAGTGTGTCTGGTTTGGTAGTTAAGGAGTGTAGGACTGCAATGCTCATTGATGATGTATGCTCAGTAGTTTAAGGCAAAAAAGTGAAAGGAAAGAGAGAGAGCAAATTAGAGGGCTAGAATAGGGCAGTTTGACCATGGTTAGAATAGGTATGGAGGAGGAAATCATTTGTAATTTCATAATCGTTCATCTATGCCTGCACCTTCTTCAACCAATGCTCTTGTACCTAGAAATAGGCAGGAATAGTGGGGTAAGTCTTCTATGTCCAAATCTCAGAATAGTGTGAGTGGTAATCCTAGTTATCCACCATGTGCTAGGTGTGGTAAGGCCCATTCCGGTAAGTGTTTGTGGGGTCGATAAAGTTGTTATGGTTGTGACCATCTGGGTCACGGAATCAAAGAATGCCTTCATGCTAGACAGGTAAATAGAGATGCTAGTCCCCAGACTCAGGATACTAATGCTCTAACTCCTCTAGGTTGGCCAGCCACTCCTCAGGGTGCATCATTCAGTACCAGTGGCGGTCAACGTCAAAATTGGTTTTATACTTTACCATTCCACCAGGAATAGGAGGATTACCCAAATATTATTACTGGTATGCTTCGTGTATTTCATTTTGATGGTTATTTGTCGTTGGACCCTGGGTTGAGTTTCTCTTATGTGACCTCACTAGTTGCAGTAAATTTTGATATAAGTTCTGAAAAGGTCCCTGAACCTTTCTTAGTTTATATTCCAGTAGGTGAGTCTATTGTTGCCAAGTAGGTCTATACAAAGTTTCCTATCACTGTCCTTCATAAAATTATGTTAGCAGACTTGATAGAGTTAAACATGGTTGATTTTGATCTTATTCTTGGTATGGATTGGCTCTATTCTTGTTATGCTACTGTATATTGTCACACCCGAGAGGTGAAGCTCCAGTTTCCAGATGAGCCAGTCTTTGAGTGGTCGGGTAATTCAGTGTCTCCCAAGAGTCATTTTATATCTTATCTTAAGGCCAGATAGTTGATTTCCAAAGGTTATATTTATTATCTAGATTGAGTTAAAGACAATAAGTCTAAGACTCCAACAATTCAGTCCATTCGAGTAGTCAATGAGTTTCCTGATGTTTTTCCAGAAAATCTCCCAGGGGTACCTCCTGATAGAGTGATAGAATTTAGTATTGACCTTCTCCCATATACTCAGCCTATTTCTATCCCTCCATATCATATGGCTTCCATAGATATTAAGGAGTTGAAAGATCAACTCAAAGATCTTTAAGATAAAGGTTTCATAAGGCCTAGTGTTTCTCTATAGGGCGCTTTTGTCCTATTCGTATAAAAGAAAGATGGTTCTTTGCAAATGTACATTGACTATCGTCAACTAAATAAGGTCACAGTCAAGAAAAAATATCCTCTTCCAAGAATTGATGACTTATTTGATCAACTCCAAGGTGCAAGTTATTTCTCAAAGATAGACCTTAGATCCGGCTATCACCAGCATAGAGTAAGGGAATGTCATATTCCAAAAATAGCTTTCAAAAGTTGTTATGGTCATTTTGAGTTTCTAGTCATGTCTTTTGGGCTAACCAATGCTCCAGCAGCTTTCATGGACATCATGAACCGAGTGTTCAAACTGTATCTAGACATGTTTGTCATAGTATTCGTAGATGATATCCTTGTTTACTCCCGTAGTGAGGATGACCATGTAGATCATCTTAGTATTGTCTTGCAAAATCTTAAAGATTATAAATTGTTCACGAAATTTAGTAAGTGTGAATTTTGGCTAAGATTAGTAGCCTTTCTCAGTCATATTATTTTCGCCGATGGCATTAGAGTCGATCCCCAAAAGATAGAATCCATACAAAATTGGCCTAGACCTATCTCTCCGTCAGACATTAAGAGTTAATTGGGTCTAGCTGGTTGTTACATACGTTTTGTTGAGGGTTTTTTTGTCTGTTGCGTCTCTTATGTCTAGATTGACCCAAAAGAGAGTTGAGTTCCAGTGGTCAGTTTCTTGCAAGAAAAGTTTTCAGGAGTTAAAGACTCAACTCACTACAGCCCAAGTCTTAGCGTTACTCGATGGTATGGATGGTTTTATGGTGTATTTTTATGCCTCTAAAGTTGGTTTGGGTTGGGTGTTGATGTAGAGAGGTAAGGTCATAGCCTATGCCTCTAGACAGTTTAAGACTCATGAAAAGAATTATCCAACCCATAATCTTAAATTAGCTGTTGTGATGTTTGCATTGAAAATTTGGAGACACTATCTGTATGGTATGCATGTTGATGTGTTCACAGACCACAAAAGTCTATAGTATATGTTTACCCAGAGGGAGTTGAATCTTCATCAGAGGAGATGGTTAGAACTATTGAAGGATTATGATATGAGTGTGTTGTATCATACATGCAAGGCCAATGTAATGGCAGACGCCCTTAGTAGATTGTCTATGGGCAATGTTGCTCATATGGAGAATGATAAGAAAGAGTTAGCTCGAGAAGTCCATCATTTGGCTAAATTAGGTGTTATGTTGGTTGATTCAGCTGAAGGGAATGTTTGGGTTTAGAGTAGTTCCAAATCTTCCCTAGTTTCAGAAGTAATGGAGAAGCAAGACATAGATTCTAGTTTGGTCAAACTAAAAGAGTCAGTAAGAGACCAAAAGGTAGAGGTTTTCTCCCAATAGAGAGATAGCGTGTTGAGATACCAAATTATATTGTGTATGCCATGTGTTGATGAGTTGAGACAGTGGGTTATGGCTGAAGCTCATGGCACAGATTATTCTATTCAACTAGGTGCTACTAAAATGTACTACGACTTGCAAGAAATCTATTGGTGGAATGGTATGAAGAGAGAT